>NC_069661.1:204795227-205098257 GCF_027244095.1 Hemicordylus capensis
GATAGAGATCACTTCCATGTGGATTGGAAAGCATCCCACAATGTTGAAGGGGCTAGGCCCATTGGGAGGTGGAGTGGTCTCAGCCAATAGTTGAGTGTGGACAGCCAGACTCTGGCCTCTACTTTCACCAGGCCTGTTTCCAATTGTAGAGCAGCATTAGAGACACATTAGTTTTCAATTATAGAGTAGCAGTACTGCTCTTAGGAATTTGTATTGGACAAGCTCTAGAGGGGCAAAGTTGGGAAAGAGGTCAAACTGGGCACCATATAGAAGTTTGTTTTTTAAAAAACACTTGTTTATATTTATCATTAGATTTTTTTTTAAATGAAAGGCTGGGTATAAATTTAACAAACAAATAAAATGTATCTAAAGAACAAAGACCCCAAAGCCACTAGATTCTCATGAATGTTCTCATTTTTTGGCCATATGGCATTCATGAAGAGGAAATAACTGAGTTATTTCCTTTTCCTTCCTTTCCACATCAGGTTCCCATTCTGTTTTACCACACAAATTTTCACAAATTTGATCAAACAACTTATAGACATGGATAATCCAACTGATCAAACAAAAAGGACATTTATCATAAATTCTGGCTTGCCAGATTGCTAACAAATACATGTTAAGTGCCTGTGCCAAACAAAGTGACTGCCACCATTTGATGCAATATCAGCTCTGTCTCAACAAGCTATTTTGCCCAGACCTTGGCACAAGGAAGCTCAGTCAAACTTGTTTAGTACTTGCAAGATACACTTTGCAATATCTTGCATACAGTGAAACGAAGCCTGGGACAGAATAGTAGCCATGGGCAGACAGGAGGGTGAAATGAAAAGAAGGCTGGCCCTCGAGAGGACATAGAGGCAGGATCTGCTCAGGAGGCTTGTATGCCTAGGCTTGCCCTAAAGGTAATTAATTAAAGATTTCTAATCTCCCTGCCCCGCTTTCCACTAGACATACAATTTTTGTTTATTATATTTGTAGACTGCCCCAAACCTCTGTCTCTGGGCAGTTTACAACAATAGTACTAATACTGATGCTCTAGAACAGGCCTGCTCAACTTAGGCCCCCCAGCTGTTTTTGGACTACAACTCCCATAAGCCCCAGCCACAGGGGCCAATAGCCAGGGATTATGGGAGTTGTAGGCCAACATCTGCAGGAGGGCCGAAGTTGAGCAGGCCTGCTCTAGAACAATATATACACAAATCTTGGTTTCCCAATGCATGCATGTATGTTCATGTATTTGTTTTTGTTAGAAATATAGAAAGCAAGTAGTATGATGAAGTAGAATTTTATATGGAACTGTTAGGCTGCATTCACATAATCACAGTGATCCTGGTTAAATAGCAATAGCAATAGCACTTACATTTATATACCGCTCTATAGCCAGAGCTCTCTAAGCGGTTTACAATGATTTAGCATATTGCCCCCAACATTTCTGGGTACTCATTTTACCGACCTCGGAAGGATGGAAGGCTGAGTCAACCTTGAGCCCCTGGTCAGGATCGAACTTGTAACCTTCTGGTTACAGGGCGGCAGTTTTACCACTGCGCCACCAGGGGCTTAAAGAGTTAACCAGGATCATTAAGCCCTGCAGAGCTGACTGAATTGAGAACGGAGAATTTCAAACTGCTGCTGTAGTTAAATTGCGGTTAACCAGGATAGATGTAGCAAGGCCCTGTGCAAGATCCTTGGCTGCTGCTTCTTTTTCTCTTAAAGGAGGTTGCATTCAGTAAGAGGTCCAAGCATTGGTGGGACCTACTAGGAAGGAGACAGTGTGATGTGGTCTTGGGGATTGGCAGTGAACCTTTCTGAGGACCCTGTGCCCTCAACAGTTGCCCAAGAATGCTGACCCCTGATGCCAGTCCTACCATAAAAACACCTACAAACTATGAACAAAAATTGATTTTGCTAAATAATTAATGCAAATTATTGGCCGACGTGATGCCCAGCCTAATGCTGATGTTTCCCTGCTGCTGTGGCTCCAAAGGAGTTGTGCAAGAACACAGTGGCACGATGATGTGGAAATGCCTATCTGCACTTGCGCAACGGAACTTCCACTTTGTAGAAGTTAGTAGCACAAGTGCAGGTGTGCATTTCTGAGTATTTGAGCAAACTGTTCTTGCACAATAGCCATGGCTAGATTTTACACACGCAGCAGCCCTGGAGAGAGGGAAACACTGGTGATAGGCTGCACATTATGTTGGCCATTGTATTTCAGACCACAACCCACAGATGGTTTAATTAATAATAAATTATTATTATTTCTTGTTTACATAGTCAGGCAGGTGTTATTGACTGGTTTGTTTTATCCAGACATTGAGTCCTTTCCAAAGACCTGGGATGTCGAATTTTGTTATCAATATTATTCTTGTTGTTGTTGTTATAGATATCATCGCAGAATATAGGCTGTTCCTAGTAATGTTGCCTTTTGTACTTGGCTGATGGTTATTTCTGTGGCCCCGATGGTGTAGAGGTGCTCTTCAAGTTGTTTTGGAATTGCACCGAGGGTGCCAATTACCACTGGGATTATTTTGGTCTTTTTCTGCCACAGCCTTTCAATTTCAATGTGTAGATCTTTGTATTTGGTGATTTTTTCTATTTCTTTTTCTTCTATTCTGCTATCCTCTGGTATTGCTATGTTGATTATTTTGACTTGTTTTTTTTTCTTCTCGACTACAGTTATATCTGGTGTATTGTGTGGCAGATGTTTGTCTGTTTGTAGTCGGAAGTCCCATAATATTTTTGCATCTTCATTTTCTACCACTTTTTCAATTTTATGGTCCCACCAATTTTTGGCTACAGGTAGCTTGTATTTTTTGCAGATGTTCCAGTGTATCATCCCTGCTACCTTGTCATGCCTTTGTTTGTAGTCAATCTTGTAGTCAATCTTCTATGCAATTTTTTTACAACAGCTGATTAGGCGGATCCACTGTTTCATCTGCTTCTTTACAAAGGCGGCACTTGCTGTTTGTTGTTGATTTTTTGACTTTTGCTCTTATTGCATTTGTTCTTAGTGCCTGTTCTTGGGCAACCAGTATTAAGCCCTCTGTTTCTTTCTTCAAGTTGCCATTCTTAAGCCATTGCCAGGTCTTGGTGATGTCTGATTTTCCACTTATAGTGTGCAAATATTGACCATGCAGTGGCTTATTTTTCCATTTTTCTGCTCGGTTCTTGACTTGTTCTTTCTTGTAGGCCTGCTTTGTCTCATTGATGTTGAATAGTTTCTCGTTATTGACCATTTGAAGTGCATCTTCTTCACTGTCCTTTATATATTCTTCAAGGCATTATTATTATTATTATTATTATTATTATTATTATTATTATTATTACCAATAACAGAAGGCTTGGGAGGAAAAATGAAAAAGAAACCGTGCAAATTGTGGAGACAAAGGGGCCATGAAAAAGATGCCAATAATTGCAGAAACACAAATTGTGCTGCATTTAAAGATCCAGAGATCTTTTTTCCCCTCAACAAGGTGTAGGAGGAAAGGTTGCCTCCATAAAGATCTGGTTGATTGAGCCATTATTGTTGTTCGAGCTCAGAGAGGAAGAAAAGTGAATGTCTCTGTTCTCTGATGAAGGATTATCTGAAAAGGGCTTAAGAATCCCGGGCTAGCCTATAAGGACTCTTTCCAAGGACTCTTTTCATCCTGGCAAGACTTCATTTCTACAATTAGAAGAAGTTTCTGTCCTTTCTATTGAGATGCTATATTTTTCATATATGCATGTGCAGACGCTACCTGCAATATCAGTGTCATTGCTACTCATTTGAGGAATTTTTCACTATTGCAAGATTTTCTTTCATTTATTTTTGACACAGATTTATTCTCCACATGGACTAGAACAATATTTTTCACATATTCATGTTGTTTTTTGCAATATCTTCAAGTTTGGGTTTGAATGTGCATTTACCCTTTGTTATGACTTTTGATTTATTCATTGAGATACAATATTTTGGTCATATGCATGTGCAGATACTATCTGCAAGATAATTGCTATTGTTATCTAGCTATTCTAGATTACTAATTGGTATTGTTATCTATTTACTCTAGACTATTAATATAGCATCTTTAGGATTGATAAATGGATACATGTGTCTTGTTCATTTCCTCCACATAGATCTCTGGATCTTTAAATGCAGCACAATTTGTGTTTCTGCAATTATTGGCATCTTTTTCATGGCCCCTTTGTCTCCACACTTTGCACGGTTTCTTTTTCATTTTTCCTCCTGATTCGGCATGCATCCCATTTTTTTCCCCTGCTAATAATAACAGAAGGCTTGGCATTATACCCTGTTGCCCAAATAACATTTGTGCAAAACTTTTCACTTTTAAGATTCAAAACAAATTTCATTATATGTCGATATTATGTTTGGGTCCACTCAGTTAAAATATAATTCTAATAGATACAAGTGAAACATTCTGTTGTAGGCACTAACACAGTTACATAGGAACATAGGAAGCTGCCATATACTGAGTCAGACCATTGGTCTATCTAACTCAGTATCGTCTTCACAGACTGGCAGCGGCTTCTCCAAGGTTGAAGGCAGGAATCTCTCTCAGCCCTATCTTGGAGAAGCCAGGGAGGGAACTTGAAACCTTCTGCTCTTCCCAGAGCGGCGGCTCCATCCCCTGAGGGGACGCTCCATCCCCTGAGGGGATGCACACAGTGCTCACACATCAAGTCTCCCATTCAAATGCAACCAGGGTGGAGCCTGCTTAGCTAAGGGGACAAGTCATGCTTGCTACCACAAGACCAGCTCTCCTCCCCTAACTCTGGTACGGACTTTGGCTGGATTATTCCCTAAATTAAGCACTTCTAAGTGCCACTGATTTCACTGGGAATATTTAAGCATATGTTTTCCTGTGCTTAATGTTGATATGGGTTGTGGGTTTTTTTTGTTTTTTTTTAAACAACCTCATTAGGTTTCTCCCACATTATGTTCCATGTCCCTCCAGGGTAGATCACACAACAATGCAAGCTAAAACTATAATGTTTTGCCCCCTCCCCCACTTTTTTGTACTAAGAAATCAGGGAAAGTACAACAGATTCAAAAGTGACCAGTGCAAATTGCAAATTGCACTATTTGGGGACTTTCTGCAATAATAGTCATAAAAAATTATAGTCTGGAAGCACTCTAAAATAAGATAGATTCAATGTATCAGAATAGGACACACTACTATGTTTGTGGTGAAAGCTGAACAATTGTAGCAATTGTAGAGATCAATTCACTACAAGAACAGGTAACTCATCATGCAGTTGAAAACTAGCATTTTCTTGGTGTGATAGGCAGAGGAGTATCTAGGGAAAATAGTGCTTAGGGCAAGCACTGAAATTGGGCCCCCGCCCAAACATCTGACACCCATCTTTCAGATAACTTTACCATAATATCAGCTCAAAAATACTGCCTGCCCTATCATAGATACACCCCTGGTGATAGGTCTGCAATATCCATATCACACCAACTTCAGGTAGACACAGGAGTGTTGCTAGGTACTTAAAAGATAGAGGCATGGGCGCACACACCCCTTTTGATAATTACTCAATCATAACCCCCACACACAAATACACACATGAAGTGTGCTGATGCCTCCACTGCTGCACTTCCTTTCTAGAAGAGTTCGTGGCTGATGAGAGTTGGGACTCTGAGCAATTCACTGAGGTCTGTGCCCCATGGGCCATCTCCTAATGACACCCTGCTCCCGGACAAAGAACTCCCACCTGAAACTGTGAGAATTGGTTCAGATCCTATGTGATCTAACCTTAGAAACACACACATGAATTACAGTAGTCTAAATTTGCACTCTACAAATAATATTACACTAGACCATGTATTGACATATACTCAGGTGCTTAACCTTTTTTGTAGCTTGGTTTGCTTCTTACCTGGGCAGAGTCTCAGGGACATCATCAATCATACCTAGGACTGACTGACAGAGAGGAGAGCTGGTCTTGTGGTAACAAGGATGACTTGTCCCCTTAGCTAAGCAGGCTCCACCCTGGTTGCATATGGATGGGAGACTTGATGTGTGAGCACTGGAAGATATTCCCCTCAGGGGATGAAGCCGCTCTGGGAAGAGCAGAAGGTTCCAAGTTCCCTCCCTGGCTTCTCCAAGATAGGGCTGAGAGAGATTCCTGTCTGCAACCTTGGAGAAGCCGCTGCCAGTCTGTGAAGACAATACTGAGCTAGATTGACCTGTGGTCTGACTCAGTATATGGCAGCTTCCTATGTTCCTATGAGCTCTGGCCCCAATTTGGTAGCCCCATTTCCAACAATCACCATTGAAAATGGTGCTACCAAATGAGGGACAGAGCTCAGTCCTAGGTATGATTGATGAAGTCCCTGAGGCAGCTGGTGCATTTTTTTCTTCATGAGACAGAGCAGGGCTTTTATTTAATTTATTTAAATAGTACCCTTCTGCATTGGCATTCAGCAATTTGCAATTTAAAAATACTTAGCCCAAAACAAAAAAGTTACAGAAGATAAGAAAGAGTTTTTCAGGCCAGAGCTGTTACCCTTGGGAGCTCCCTGGTCTGGACTCTCTTCTTATGCATAGTTAAGTCTATGTAATTATTTATCTTAATTAAGATAAAGCCACCTAATGGTGCAGCGGGGAAATGACTTGCCTAGTGAGCAAGAGGTTGCTGGTTTGAATCCCCTCTGGTATGTTTCCCAGACTATGGGAAACACCGATTTCGGGCAGCAGCGATATAAGAAGATGCTGAAAGGCATCATCTCATACTGCGCAGGAGATGGCAATGGTAAACCCTTCCTGTATTCTACCAAAGACTACCACAGGACTCTGGTTGCCAGGAGTCAACACCGACTCAACAGCACACTTTACCTCTAATTAAGATAAATAAAAATGAGACTTAATATGCTATCTGCAGACAATGTTGCTAGATGGATGGGCCACATTTGCAAATTTACAAGAGTGCTGCTAATTATAATCCAAACAATTATATATTCCCTATGTCCTCATGGCACCAAATGAGTACTGCTAGTTGCACTTACATGAATATTAACAAATCAGAGGGAAAAGGACACCAGCAAAGCAATTGTTTATAAGATCAGCAGTTCCACTTACACTGGAATATTCCCAGAGATATTAGTGAGACTATGCTGATGTTTGCAACTTGGGGGTTATGGTTTTAATGTGAATCAAATTCAGCACACATTTCCTGGTTAGACAGACTGCAGTTGTGATGAAGCTGAAAGGAAAGGAAACAGTTTTGAAATCTCAGTTTTTATCATGTAAATTATAGCTGGTTTAGCATATACCAACAGATATGAGGAGGACTGTACAATCTTAGTCCTCTTTCACAGGAGTTGCTTGTTTTAATGCTTCTCCACTTTAATTGTCTTAATAGCTGTTTTGTTTTGTTCTGTTTGTGTGTGTGAACAGCCTAGAGCCTTTGGAGTCGGGTGGTATATAAAATAAATAAATAAATAAATAAATAATAAATTATTTTACATGCAACACTAACATACTTCAGAAAGAGAGCTTCCAGCTTAGACATCTCCCAAACATGGTATTTTCCACAAGCATTCTGAAGTGGTGGAATCCCCACCCTATATATTTGAATCAGTTATTTGACATAATCCAGAATGGAAACTGAAAAAACAGGGATGCGAATGCTCTCTAACAGGAGACTGTATAGTGGGTATGCAGTGTGATCCATATGTTGTTGCTATGTTGGTGTTTTTATGGTTTTTATTGTTTTAACTGATTTTTATTTTATTTTATGGAGTTTTATCATATTTTAATTTTTGTAAACCATCTTGGGATAAGTATTATGCAAGGTGATAAAGAAATTGAACTATAAATAAATATAGGTGGCCCTCATTATCCACAGACTCCTTATCCGTGATTTTGCATATCTGTGATTGCATCTTAGAGACCCAGTTTCATTATCTGTAGGTAGAAAAATGGGTGAAATTCACATATCCAGGGTTTGGAGTGGCCGGAAATGAACTGGAAATGACTTCAATGTCATTTCTGGCTGCCATTTTCCAGCAGGGAGCCATTTTTTGGCTCTTTAAAAAATGGGTGAATATTGGACCATTTTCAGGTTTGGCAGGGGCATTGCTGGAGAGCTGGAGAATAAGGTACTGCCCTTCCCTTATTTCTGCCCCCCCTTGCTTTTTGTCACCCCCTCTTGGTTAATCCCATCAGTCTCCCCTGCTCTTTAAACTAGGGTGTGTTGAATCCCAGATTAATCCTCCTGACCAAAAGTGGTGCTCACCTAGCTTTGCCAAGTGCTGCCTTCCCAGTCAGGTAACAGGTCCCAGAACCACTCACTACAATTACTGTGCATGATATCTGCCTTACACGCTGGTAGCAGCTGTGCAGCTATGTTGTGGCATAAACTCTACTGAGCCATCCCTTCTCTGAACCCACCCACCCACCACCCCTCCTTCCCATTTCTCAGTGAGTCTTCTGTGATTCTCCCCCAAGACCCCTTTCCCACCTGGAGGAGCCCCTTGACATCCTGGGGTATCACAATATATACATGGTTGTGTAGCTTAGGAATTCTGGGGAAATCACTGCTATAAGGAGCGTCAGGAAAGAGTTAATCTCTCTTTTCCCTGCCAACTGCCAAGGGCAGGCGATCAATGCCAAGAAGACACTATTGCACAGAGCATGCCCCTCTCACACCGTAGTCAATAGTTTCTGGGTGAGTGATGTGCTGATGCAACTCCCACACTCTGGCAAAGTGAGCAGAATGGAGATTACTGGGATGGAGTCTCAGCAGACTAGGAAGAGAGAGGGGTTATTCTGGCCAGCAGCTCATTGAGTCAATATACTCTGTACAATTCTGTACTTCCTTCCATCTCTGTGTGTCTGCAAGCTTTGCCTGCCATTAAGGATCTAGTACCATAAATATAGAAACTGTTCTTCTCTTATCTGATCTCATATTGCAGCTGTATAGTGGTCCTATATTTGGCATCTTCAAGATTCACTTCTGATAACTAAGGAAAATGCAGAAGGTTTGATTACTACTTCCATTGATCCAAAGGCAAGACCCAGGATATTTATTCAACTCTTATAGTCTGACAAAGTTCAGACTCAGCTGTGGAGGAACAAGTTCCATTGTTTAAAAGTTGCCAAGAAAGGAATTGGTTTGCAAAAGTGCCTGGCAGATGTGCTTTGAGGGTCCTAAAAGACTGTGACAGAATTTCAGTGAATCTGCAACAGCCAATTCAGCAGCTCCCATGACAACTGGTATGCACTATAATTGAAACATGTCTGGAAAAGTTAATGCACTGCAGTAGCTTTCTTTTTTACTTGGGAAGCTGTAATACTGTGGTAGCTAGTGATTTACGTACATTGTTATAATGACAGACTGAACTACATTCATTCTGCTCATTCTTAAGGAGAAATCTACTGAAATTTCACCCTGATTGAGCTCAGAAACCATCTAACATTTGGGGAATCTGCCTTTATACCCTAAGTCCATTGCCAACTGGGCATTTCTTGTGTGTATCTCTAAACTGAGGAACTAATTTGCCCCAGATAGTTGCTTTTAATTTCCCCTTCTTATCTGCAGGAACTACTTTAGAATCTTTTCATTCTTCAGGTACTATTAAAGCAGGGGTGGGGAACCTTTGCCCTCCAGCTGTTTTTGGTAATACCATGTATACACAACCAAACACAAAGCAATGGTGTACATGACACTAATTTTGTTGTAGAATCTATTCAGCTATATTAAGAATTGAGGTGCCATCTTGAATTTTGTTATATGCATATGATACAGGTGGCCAGGGGCATAGCAAGATTGAAGTGGGCCCTAGGAAAAGAGGTGAAGATGGGCCCCTGTCTTCTTCTCCTCCAACCCCTGGTGTCTTTGCTGCAGAAGAACTGTATGGATGCAATGAAAAACAAAACATTATTGGCATGCCGTTTCTCTTGTTCCTGTGCAAATAATATCAGACACTCCGATCAGGAACTATCAGCTTGCCAATGAGTCGGTGGAGGGAGGGGGGAGCAAAGAGAGCACTGTCACCCAGGCAGTTGGCACCCCCCATGGCCCCAGGGACACTTGTGTTCCCCATCCCATGCACAAAATATTCCAACATGATGGCACCCAATGTTTGAGCAAGAGATCAAGAGCAGCATGAGGGAAACAATTTAGGAGGGCTTTCTCCAGGGCTTGTTAATATTGCACCATCTATGTTTATACTGCTTTACAAAGAAGAAGATGACAGGGTTCTGCCTTGGGAGGCTTACAATCTCAATTTTGACACATGGGAAACGACAGAGGAAGGAGAAGAAAATGGAGGCCGGGACAAGGAGGGGAGTAATGTGCTTTTATTTCAATTATATGTTCTTAGGCTTGGATTCAGTAGGGGGGGAGGACTAAGATGTTGCAACAAAAACTTCATTAAAAAGGTATGTTTTAGTAAGGAAGGTTTGCACAGATGTTCTAGAAGGGAGATCCAAACATAAAGGAGCACAAAGGAGAAAGAACAAATAAGTTGGAGGGAGTAGGAGACCTCTGGATGGTTGAGAGCGGTGGATCGGGAGGAGCCAACATCATGGGCAGGAGGAGTGTAACAGGATATGGCATCTGAGAGCTATGGAGAAGCAAGGCCATGGAAGTCTTTGAAGGTAAGTTTGTGCTGGATCCAGGAGTGGCCAGGAAGCCGGTGAACGGATTTAAGGAGAGGCATGACATGGTCAGTGCAATAAAAGAGAGGTGAATAATTTTTTGTAGAGTGCTGGATAGAAGTGAGGGTGTTACCAGATTTGCTCTAAAGCATGATAGTTACCACCTTTTGTGACTATGCTTTGGCTTTAATATGGGGAATTTAATTCAGTTTAGTGTAAACCTGCTAACAGCCAGCTTATCAATTAAGGCGCTGGGAAAGCTGACCATGGATAGGATACATCCATGTTAGAGTATTCAGAAGAGCACAACAGAGTATGGACACATTCCTTGAAAACAAGGTTAGGTTTAATTGAAGAGCAATGATTTTCCGTAAAGGCAATGGTTAGTGCCTCAGCATATTTGCTGGCATCTTCCCTTAGGGGGTTAATGCTCTGAGAATGGCAGCAATACTGTAAAGGGGGAAATGACCTGATCTGGTGACAGATGGAATATGGGGAATCAATAAGACAGAGAAGAAGCTGGCCCTGACATTTTCACCACTTGTGAACAGGTCATTCTGCAGTGGGCACAAGTGGGTGGTGTAAATGTTTACGTCTTCCTCTTTGATGTTTGGAGCAACTTATTAGAATAAGCTTCTGGACCAAAATATATTGGACCACTGTCTATTGGGCCAATTAAACTCTTTCATGATCTAAAACTCTGGGCACACAGGGGCTTCTAATGCCCTTCCCCAAAATAATAGACAGCCCCTAAGTGAAATTCCACACACACAATCACAGCGGTTACCTCCATAATGTCATTAAGTCAGTAGGCTAACATTCACTTTGTTCCCATCACCTATGCAATATTCAGTTGTAAGGCCTGAAATATAATTTTTGGTGTCAGCAGAACTGCAGTACTGTAATATTTTCAAACACTTAAACAAGCATTTTTGTTGCAAATGTGAGAAATATAAAAGTAGAATAAATTGATATGTGGATGGGATGGTTTTCAGCAAAACAACAAACAAATGCAAATACCCCCTTCATTTCCAATGCAGTCTGCTGTGAGATCGAGGAAAGCATCTCATTCCACATAACATGAGACATTTTAAGATATATGCATGCAAAAACCTACTCCATGTATTTTATACGTATTGGTCCTTAAGCTTTTCTCTGTTGTTGCCCCCAGCCTGTAGAATGCACTCCCCTTAGCTGAATCCACCGCCTCCCAAACTATTCTGCCTTTCTGCAGCATGCAAAAGCAGTTCTATTCTGCATCTTTGCTCTATGGCTGCTATGCTGGTCTGTGGCTACGGTTATTTGGCATATGGTTATTTGTGAATATCCCAGTTGTAATATGTTGTTTCTAATGTTTTTGTTGTCTTAATTTTGTTTATTGCATTTTTGGCTTCTCAGAATATTTGTCACTATTGTGATATAATCAAGCCAAGAAGATCCTCAAACAGAGGATCTTGGGACACTGAGCATCAAATGACCTAGATGTCATCCTGCAGACCATAAGAGGGCGCCTTTGTTGTGGTCCAGTCCTGATTTATATACTAAATATGCTCATTAGCTAGCATACAAAATTAGGCCTGTCTCATAGTGTCACCAAGTGACCATGTTCTTTTATATAGTGACCACGTAGGATCTGGGCACAAGGAAGAAAGGAGATCAAACCAATCCTAAATGATTCAATGGGCTTTATTGAGTATAAAAGAATAACAACATCAATCTAGCTGAGCAGAAAGAAAGCAGAACATTCTCTATATTACTAACAGTATTTCAACCCTAACCAGCAACAATATTCACCCAGTGTTCCTAACTAACATATGTGTGTGTATTAAATCTTCCTAGAGCCTAAAAGAATTCAGATATAGATGGAGAAGGGGAGGGGGTAAGGAAAGCTGAGGGCTGGCATGGTTTGGGGAGATCAGGAATTAGTAGGGGGACGAGGGGAGGGGAGAGGAGGGGGAAAGGATGAAGGGATCCAAGGCTTAGGATCAGAGGCTTGAGAGCTGTCTTTCAGCTGGAGCGAGGCTTCTGGCTGGAGACAGGAGCTTTTGGATCAAGCATGGAGTTTGCTCAGAGCATGGCTGAGACTCAGAGCACCATGGCTGGGGAAGTCTTGACTTCTCACTGCGCAGTGGAAGTCACAGACAGTTCCTGTCCATGGACAGAGTTCCTGCCTCTAGCCCCACGGCTTGGGCAGCAAACTCTTGGATGACTCCTGAGCAAGTCTTGTTTGTGGGCAGAAGATTGCGTGTAGGCACAAGACTGCCTGTAGGCAAAAGACTGCTAGCTCTCTGTCCAGTAGCCTCATTCTTTATAGTTGTATTTTCCTTTGATCTCTCATAGAGTCTATTCAGATCTCCTCATCTTTTCCTGGGTCCCCCAAAAGGGGTGACAATGCTGTTACCTTCTGGATAATGTCTTTTAATTATTCAGGAGATGGCCAGTCCAGAGAAATCTGAATCCCATCTTCTGTAAGCTGTGAGTTTAGAAAGGGGGGGGGGACAATGCCCCAAAGCAAATCTGCATCTCTGAGCTGCAAATGGGCATCTTCCCAGATTTGCCTGCCTGACCCCAAAAGGTGTTAAAGTGTTAGTAAAGTAAGAATTAAAGTCTATAAGTGTTTTCTTTGTATGCATCTACCTATGTTGAATTTCTATAGAGAGCAATTGACAAGGATTAACACGGACTTCTTGCAACAGGAGAGGGGAGATCAGCCTCTGGCCTCTTCCACAGACATTATCTGATAGTGAGTCACATTTTAGCATTTGGATTGTTTTGGCCTGGCTTTTGTGCTTCCTTGAGTACCTATTTCACAATAGCATGCTGGATCGCCTCTTCATTCACAGACCAGTTGAGATCTGGGGTGTCAATTCACCCTGAGCCCAGGTATTAATTGAACTCTTAATATAAAATGAAATTAGACACAGGCCTGAATTCCATATATTCTCGGTTGGTACCTCTGAGTCTAATATGTTGTGGTGCCCATAACACCTTGGCGATCACAGTCAGGAACCAGCCAGTTATTTATCATCACTCTCTTTACCCAACCATCAGAGAGTGTTCCTTAAAGCAAGATATGATGCCTTACCATTGGCAGTTTTTAATGGGAAATTTCTAAAAATTCCCCAGGCCCGTCTGATCTGCTCTTGTGGTTCGAGTGAGGTTGAATCTGTCCACCACGTGTTGCTATATTGTTCCTTTTTATAATGGCAGTTGGCGCAGTCTTATTACGCCTTTGCTATTACATTACCCTGGCCGAACTGATGAATTTTGCGTCACACTTCTCCTTGCGGACAGAAAATTGTCTATTACACACAAGGTGTGTAAGTTCACACATCTGCAATGAGGTCTGAAGAGTTAGTTGTTTGGTCTATGAAACACAATTTGTTGTGTTTATGTCTGATCTATGATTGTAATAAAGCCATTCATTCATTCATGGTGAGGTTTGATTAAAATACTAAAATCTGATAATGTAGTACACTTGATTCACAACACACATTGTCAAAATCTAAATTTTAAAACTTTCTGCTACTAAACCTTTTAAATAAATGGTGTTGTATATTGCATGTATTTTAATTCTTTTGTTCACAGTCTAGGGATTTTACAATAAGGTGAGGTATAAATATAATGGTTTTTCCCATGACATTCTATGGATGCAAAAGCTGGACTTTGAAGAAGCAACTGCAAGATAGAAAAGTTATTGACGCTTTTGAACTTTGGTGATGGAGAAGACTTTTGAGGATACCATGGACAGCCAAGAAAACAAACAGATCATAGAACAAGTCACTCCAAAATTTTCACTCGAGGCACAAATGACCAAGCTGAAACTATCATACTTTGGACACATTATGCGAAGACCCAGCTCCCTTGAGAAGTTCATAATGCTGGGAAATGTTGAAAGAAAGAGAAGAAGAGAACGACCAGCAGCAAGGTAGATGGACTCGGTTACAACAGCAATGACACCACTGAGAGACCTTAAAGGCCAAGTTGAAGACAGATCATCCTGGAGAGAATCTATCTATATGGTTGCTAAGAGTCGACCGATTTGACAGCACTTAATCAATCAATAAATATAAATAATACATACATAAGCATATAAATAAACAGATGGAATATGACTGGCAAACTGCCCAACTCTGCTGCTAACAAAGGGAGTTTTGCTATCCCTTTGATGTTTGTGTACTTCTGGAAATATTTACTTTATTGTGCAGAGCATGATCCCAAGGATTCAACAGAATATATTAATAACACGAGCTACTGTTGCTAGGACTTAAGAGTAAATCATATTGAAGCCCATAATGCAGTAAACCTTGAGTTTTAACCAAAAGCTATTTGGCTTTGTTGCAAAGATTTAATATGTTGACGTTTGTCTTTGCAATGAAGAATTTGAGTTCTTTCTGAAGAGTGACACAGCTGAGATTAATTAGGCATCTGTTGCTTGATATAAATCAGCAGCATGACTTCCAGGGATCGCCCTTCCATAAGGCATGACGAAGTAGTTGCCCCATTGACTTCTGATATTACTTCCATGGAGCAACAATTGTTGATCTCCTATTTTGATCTCCTGAGCCATTTTGGAAGGGCGGTATAGAAATTGAATAAATAAATAAATATTATCTTCTTGTTTTAGCAATGAATATTTAAGTCAATTAATGAGAGTGACTTCCAGGATTAGCCTTTCCATAAGGCATGATGAAGCAGTAGCCCCATCTCTCAATGCAATATTTTTTGCCTTTAGATAACCAATAAACATTGTTTCACAACATTTTTCAGACTGTATTTACTCATTACATAATTCCGGAAGCCTCCCTTAAATTATAAGTTAACTGTAAATGAAGGTTAAACCAGACATACTTAAGGGTGATAACACTTAGCTGTTGTATAATTCCTTTCACTTATTTCTCTGCATGATTTGTGATCTCCTATCTTTCCCCCCCTTGTTTTAGTTAGAATTCATCAAGTTAAAACCATGGTTTAGATATCTCAACTTTTAAGCATTCCCATTAACTTTGTTTTTATCTCAGGGTAGGATCTTCACATGCCACCTTTTATATGGGTCAATGGGAAACAGTCAGTTCACACATCTGCAACGAGGTCTGAAGAGTTAGTTGTTTGGTCTGTGAAAACCCCATGCCTGGGGGATCAGTCATGTGACACATTCACCACCAGCAAAAGTGGCTAGTTTTACATGTTACCACACACCATGTCAAATTTGGGCTGGGTGTGGTATAAAAAACTGGAAGCTTCGGTTTGTGGTGAGTGAATCATTTCAACTGCTCACCACAAGCGGGGGGCGGCGGGGGAGAGAAGAAAGCTAGTACGCCAAAAAGATTTATTCTTACAACTTAAAATGCACCATGGAAGGATACATCCCATCTGGCTACAGGGCAGTGGCCAGGCAGCTTCCTGCAGAAGGGGCCTGATGCTCCCCTGGATGCTTGTTGCTGCAGCTATTTCTTTATTTATCTATTTATCTATTTTTTATTTCATTTCATTTCATTTCTATACCGCCCTTCCAAAAATGGCTCAGGGCGGTTTACACAGAGAAATAACCAATAAATAAGATGGATCCCTGTCCCCAAAGGGCTCACAATCTAAAAAGAAACATAAGATAGACAGTAGCAACAGTCACTGGAGGTACTGTGCTGTATGTATGTGGGGGGCGGGAATAGGGCCAGTTAATCTCCCCATGGTTAATAATCACCATGTTAAAAGGTGCCTCTTTGCCAAGTTAGCAGGGGTTCTGGTTAGCAGCTATCTGGCTTACCCTTTGCCCCCTGCCTTCAACAGGGTGCCCTGTCCCTCCGTGACCTCCCTCCTATCCCGGAGGACCAATGCCATGGTCCTCAGCTCCACACCCAACCCTAACCCTCACCCTCCTTGAATCCCCCCCCCCCAGGTGCTGGAGTCTCTCCTTGCACTGTGAACTGGTGCGTTGGAATCCCCTCTTTGCCATCTGTCAGGATATGCAGCTGGACATGCCCTCATTCCTCAGTGTGCAGTCTGCACTGCAGAGCCATTTGTTGCAGGTCTAGAGGTCCACGAACACCCCTGTCTCCATGGCCATCCACAGCTCAGCATCGACTTTCTTGCCTCCACCCCCAGCGTGGCTGCTCTCAGTGGTGCTGGCAGTGACAGTGCCACTAGTGGGTGGCAAGGCAGTGGAAGGATGCTGGGGCTGCAAGGCTGGTGCCCACTTCCACATTAGGGTGTTGGAGCAGAAGGGCGTGGGACTCACTGTTGTCCTCACGCAAGTCAGAAGGTGGATGGGTGTGGTCATCTGTTGTGTGCATGTTTGGTCAACACTGAATATAAGCCACACAATAAATAAACAAACATTGCATGGGAGGGCACTGTGGTCAAGCCACCTTGTGCACACACAGTGGTCCTGGTTCAGAGACTTGCCCTCAAGCTCTTCCAAGAACTACCAACTGCCTGTGCAAGTCTTACTGGAAGCATTGTTCTCGCAGTAAGCTGCAGGGCTGGAGATACAGTAGTACCAAGGATACCGAGTACTGAAAAGATTCAGATACAGTACTGAAAGATTCATGGATGGCCTTTTGAGGGATGACCAGTCTGTCTAGGCAAGCTTCCTGGGAAAACTCAAGGAGGCACATGGGCAGCACATATTTGTCATTCCTCTAAACCAGCACCTGGTTCTTGGCCCACATCAACCCCCTTGTCCCATACGATCCACAGATAAAGGTGTTAATGATAAGTAACCTTGTTGTCATTGTGAGGGGACACATTGGAGCTGGGGGGAAAGAGCCACCCCAGCCCCTTTTAAATGATGTGACTGGAGGGATGCAGCATCCCTGTTGCCAGGTAGCAGTGGGATGAGAAAGGAGAAGGCTGGGATGGGGTACAGGCTCTGATAGGCAGCCAGTGAGAAGCATGGCAGGCATAGAGCTGACATGTTTATGGGCAGGTCTGAGGCATCTCTTTATGGTTTCAGGAGCAGCCACAGCATGAAACTCAGGTTATGATGGTCGTGGAATTCGGACGGCATGATGTTGCCTTCAAATCTGAGGTCTGAACAGTGAAACTGCCTACAGACCTAAGGTTCAAATTACGGTTTGGTGAGAGAAACCTTGGGTTGCTCTTGTAACAAAACCATGGTTCACGCATTTGGACGACCATGAAACTGAGCCTCAGGCTCATTCTCTTGTTTGGCGTTATGTGTGAAGGCGGCCAATGAGACTGTAACATTCATATGTTTGTGAAGTACTATATAAATATATGTTTACACACTTATGTGTATACTGTAACAATCACATGTATGTGATTATATAACATCAAGTTCTAATCAGCTGGTTACTCTGGTGAGGGTTTTTTGTGTTGTTTTTAAACTTCATATAAAGGTAAAGTGTGCCGTCAAGTCGGTGTCGACTCCTGGTGCCCACAGAGCCCTGTGGTTTTCTTAGGTAGAAAACAGGAGGGATTTACCATTGCCATCTCCCACGCAGTATGAGATGATGCCTTTCAGCATCTCCCTATATCGCTGCTTCCCGATATAGTAGCAGCGGGGATTCGAACCAGCAACCTTCTGCTTGTTAATCAAGCATTTCCCCACTGCGCCACTTAAGGTGACATATAGACAGATGTAAATAGGGATGGGGCTGTAGCTCATTGGCAGAGCATCTGCTTTGCATGCAGAAAGTCACAGGCTTGGTCCCTGACATCCCCCCAGGTAGGCCTGGGACCCGGTAGACTTGGAAAAGAATATTTGCCCATGTGGTTAATAGAATGGATAGAATAATTCTCCAAAATATTCTCTTCCATTATAATTAATGCATTGGCAAATATTCTTTTCCAAGTTCAGAGACTCCTGTCTGAAACCTTGGAGAGCCCCTGACGGTCACGTTGGCAATACTGAGCTAGATGGACCGGCTCCATTATAAGGCAGCTCCCTATGTTCCTACATACAGATGCATTTCCTGCATTCACAACCAGAAAGACATTTCTCATTAGCAAACAACTGTTAGAGGTTGTTGATTTTTACCCACAATAGGTAAAACAGCAGAGCACTAAGGAATGAGCACACACTCCAGTTACAGAGTAGGTAGCAGAGGATGGTTTGGATATTGCAGCTATTTAAAGAAAACACATGGAGATCCTTGTATGACTAAACACTAAACATTTATTGGTTAAATACACTTAGATAGGAAAGACCTATCTCTAATCTAAAGGACTGCATAGTGGATAGGTAAGGAGAGAGAGAGATGTTTCCATCTGCTCTCTAGGAGGAAAGGAAGGATTGTGACTCAGCACAGGAAGTGCTGCAGAGTCAGTTCAGGGGTCATAGAATAGGGACAGATAGGGAGACCCTGACTCACTGTCTCTACTCCCAGTGCCCCTAGTGGTCATTAGGACAGTTGGTGCAAAAGGTCGATGCACTGGAAGTTCATCTCCAACAACAACAACAACCTGACAACTGTGCCATTAACAAACAGCAACTAAACTTCATGAACTACCTAAAGGCTTCTGTACTTTTATCTCAAATGAGCAATAATTGGCCAAAAGATTTTTTTGCCTCCAGGGCAGAGCCCTGAAGATGAGGCATTATTCTAAGTGAAACACAGAAGTGCACCTTGACTAAAAAGTTTCTAGATTACTGATCAATGCAGGCAGCACAATAACATGGGAATGAGGTAGAATGGAATGTACCACTTTAGAGTGGAATGCCCTCAGTTCCAGAATGCCCTTCTCAGGAGAGTGCGTCAGGCCTCATTGTTGGCAATTCTGAAAGAGACTGTGAAGACTTTTGTTCTGTGAAGCCTCTAATTGACTGGGTTTAAATAACTTTCTGTGGACAGATCTGTTGCTATTCTATGCATATCTATGCTGCTCTGTTTTGTAGTTGTTTTATAGCCCCTGCCCCCACCCTGCCTACTGACTACTTCTGTGATCATGTAGTTTGTTTGCTGTTTTAGCCTTCTTGTATTTTTTAAAAAAAATACTGTTAGTTGCCCTGAGGCCGTTTGGCTTGAACGGTGGGGTTAAAATGTTTTAAGTAAATAAGGTGGGATAATTACATTACTGGATGTTCCTTTACATTAAAAGCTCTCTGTAAAAAGAAAACCAATACAGCAGATAGTAAACTGAGCTACGACTTTTCTCCTTGATATGTTAGGATTTGTCTTTTATTACTTGTAGGGAATACTTGGTGTGTGGTTTTTAATATGGGGGAGCTTTAAAAAGTATTATCCACCCAATCTGAAATGGTATGGTCCAGTTAGGGCTGGCCTTAGAGGTGGGCAAGCCAGGTAGTTGCCAAGTGTGCCTACCAGATGAGTTTGGTGCCTTGCTGTTTTTTAGTAAACTGTTAGGGAGGACACAAAAGACATTCCTCACCCAGGATACTATTTATCCTAGATCCAGCCCTGGGTCCACTCCACGGCCTTACGACTCTATCATCTGATTCTTAAGGCCATGATCCAGCAGCTACAACAAAGCTCGTGGATATAGGAGCATCTGTAAGAAGGAAAAATTTGGAGCAGGCAATGGGGGATGCTCACATGGAAGTGGAGTGTATTTTTTCTTCTAAAACATTGTCAGACTCCCAGGGGATGAGATAGGCTCCTCGAACTGCAGAATGACTGGAGCACCCCCAAAAATGTCAGCCTCAGGAACAGCCAAGGGAGAAGGTTAGCTTGTCACCTGAGTCTTCCTCCTGGCTTGTTGCATTAAGCCAGTTCCTGGCTCCCATACTCAGAAGCACCTCCTCCTCATCAGCTGTCTTGTCTTAAATACCCCAGTGCAGAGCTGACAGGACTGCAAGCTTACTTCCAGCCTTGCCACACCCAACCTAGCTGTCTCCCTGAAGCTGTTTCCTGCAGCTCTCCCTGCCTTGCCCTCCCAACCCCACTGGAAGCTGACCAGCCTGGGCCCCTCTTGTCCCTAACACCCCCAAAAGGAAATGAAAGCCTCAGAGGAGGAATGCCACGCCCCTCTCCAGACTCCACAGGGCCACCCAAGCAACCAGGTCACATGGCATCCCAACAAACATCACAAAGGGCAGCCTAGGCATGAAGTTCTGCACTGAGACACCAGATGTCACGATCCTATTTAAAGACACATGTTGCTTAGATTTCCAGATGTTACCTGTTTCAGAGATTGCTCTGGCACCGTAACTGTATTTTACACTTGATCAGTACAGACGATCACTGGCTGATACACACGATAAAACCAGGGATGCTCCAAGAGCGCAGCAACTTTTACATCACAGGAGGATGTCCCAGTGCGTTCTTGGTGTATCCCTTGGTGTATCTCTTGGTGTGTGCGTGTTTGGGGGTGGCATTCATCTGAATCACCCCTCTACATGCATTCCAAAGGTTGGGAGAGTGTATAGAGAGGGATGATTCAGATGAATGCCCTCCTTCCACAATTAAGGCATACCCAGAGAGTGTGTGGGATGTCCTCTTGTGATAACAGGGCAGGCACACTCCCAGCCTGTTCCTGATCTTATCATGTGTGCCATCCAGTGATCATCCCAGGGGCGTAACTATAATAGGGCAAGGGGAGACAGTTGTCTGGGGGCCCACTGCCTTGGGGGGCCCCCAGAGGCAAGTCACATGACTGACTCCCCCAGCCACGCACTCTTCCAGGCTTCCTTCAGTTGTATTCATCCTCTGAAATTAATGTGAGTGTTAAGACCTGGAGCTACCAGAACAGCATGTCTTTCTTTCTCTAGTACCATTAAATGACTTGCATGGTCCACAATTTACAAAACCTTTAAAAAATAATTTTATTTTATTTATTTATTTATTTTTATTTATTTTTACATTTATATCCCGCTCTTCCTCCAAGGAGCCCAGAGCGGTGTACTGCATACTTGAGTTTCTCTTTCACAACAACCCTGTGAAGTAGGCTAGGCTGAGAGAGAAGTGACTGGCCCAGAGTCACCCAGCTAGTTTCATGGCTGAATGGGGATTTGAACTCGGGTCTCCCCGGTCCTAGTCCAGCACTCTAACCACTACACCACGCTGGCTCTCATAATGTAGGATGATGTTCTATTGTGGCACATAGGGTGTGTGTGTGTGTGTACACACACACACACACACACACACACACACACACACACCTTGCTGCGCCCCTGCCTTCACTGACAGCAATAGCCTCTTGCAGCAGCCCAATCTCCTGTGGCATGTTTTTCAGTGGGGCTTACTCCCAGGAAAGTGTGCACAAGGTTGCAAGCCACTGAAGTGTGCAAGCCAGTATGAGCCAGTCAAGAGGTGCAAGTACAAACCTGAGGAAGGTTGCTCCTGGTCTGGAATGCTTGTGCCTCCACTGGGCCCTGAGGCCAACCGGTGGCGGGGCACAGAGGAGGTCAAAGGAACCTCGACCACACCCTCAAAGAAAGATGCCCTCTGTCCCCTTCATCTTGCACACCCTCATCTCATTTTCTCACATTTCCATCCCTCCTTCTTCCAAGAGGCTCATGTGCATAGATGAGGAGAGGAGAGGAGAGCTGGTCTTAGGGTCTTAGGGAGTCCTTCCTGCAACCTTGGCGAAGTCACTGCCAGTCTGCGAAGACAATACTGGGCTAGATAGACCAAGGGTCTGGCTCAGTATATGGCAGCTTCCTATGTCCCTATGTCTTCTCCAGCCCCATTTCATCACACGGATCCTGTGAAGCTGCAAGTCAGTGACTGTCCCACTTGGTGCAGCAAGCTTCGCAGCTGATTGGGCACGTGAACTGGGGTCTCTCCAGCCCTGTCTGACAGGCCAAGCGCCAGTGGCTCGTGCCGGCTCTTTGCCCTCCACTGGAAGAAAGAGATGCCCCCAGGACATATCCGCACTGTACAAGTGGCTTGGCTTGCTTGTCCGAGTCAGCTGGGCAGAGGTGAGCCTTTGGGGTGTTCTGGGTGGCCACACCACCCCTCGCCCCCTGGAGGCCTCTTGCTCAGGCCTCTCCAAAATCCTGAAGCCAGCCCTGGAAACATGGAGGTGGGCGGCATTTCCCACTGCCTCCCCCACCATGCTGCCCCTTCGGCCACCATTGCGAACTTGTGCACACAGTGTGGCTTGCCAGTGTGACTCTCTCCTGTGCCTGCCCTCTTCCCTTCCCCCCTCCCCTTTCCTCCCTTGGCTGTGTGGCCTGGAAGCCAGATGGTGCATCCCCAAGAAAAGGGTTGCCATCTTTGCCCATCACTTAATCGACTACACACCTTTTGATCAACTAACAAGGTGCCCCAATTCACTAGGAGCAGATTTTTGTCTATGTCATCAAATGCTTTGAATACTGATAAAAGCTGAAGTGCAATCTTTAAAGGGCCATTTCCCCTTCTCTCCCACCCAGGAGAGAATACCTTTGTCAATTCATATTTCACCCCCCCCCCCACTAACAGCAGAAAATAAACCAAGCATTCTGCAGTGAGTGACTATAGACTAAGGGTGCATGAGGATGCCTCTTCTAAGCCTGAGCCTGTTACAAGATGCACATGCAGATTCTAGAAATGAAGAATGAGTATACATATATGTACAGTAGTAGGAGCCATAGAGCTTGTGGCTTCAGAAGTGTTCCCGGTTCTACACCTTTGCCACCCACCCACACACATACCTATCATCCTGTGAACTGGCACAGGGTGAGTTAAGAATGACTGTGGACTTTTAAGCATTCTTTGCCAAGACCCCACTTTTCAGATAGACTGCTACTGCTGCTCAGGTGCTCCTGTGTGAAAAACCTGTTGGCAGCTGCTGTCCAGGACCTCCCGTTTTCTCTTCCTCCACCAGCACTTTGCAGTGGTTGAATGTGCTTTAACTATGATGTGCTTCAGGCACAGGGCCAGTGGCAGTGAGAACCCAGAGATGCCACTTGGCCTTGGTTGCTGCTCCCATGAAGTCTCTGAGCAAACGGAGGTCTGGCTTTTCTTTCACTGTCCTGAAAAAATGCTTTGTTATTGCATGCTGAAAGCAAAACAGTACATAATGCAGAACGATTTGAATAGTTTCCATCCAAGAGGGGATCCATCAGGATTTGGACTTCCAGACAGTAGCGGCTCACCCTAATGAGCCAGGGGGGTGCCATAGGAGGCAGCTTGCCTTGTTCCTCTCCCCCACCCCCAGAGACGCCTGCAGGCTGGCCATCTGTTAGGTAGGGCTGTGTGGTTCATTGCACAGCTCTACCTGATGCATGGCCAGCCTGCAGACACAGCGTGCAGGGGTGTAACTATAATAGGGCAAGGGGAGACAGTTGTGTGTTCAGCCTCATTTAAGATTTCTTTACTTCATGAGCTGAGCTTCAGGGCTGGAGGGGGCGGATTTTAAAATCTTGTCTCTGGGCCCACTCCAACCTTGCTACGCTCCTGGATCATCCTACTGTTATGTGGAATTCTGAATACTTTTGCTACTTTTATTTCCTTCTTTAACATTAATTATAAACATGTATAAAGTCACTATCCTATCTTCACAAGCTGTGCTCACAGTAAATTATATAACAGAGCAAACACAGACTTGAACTGCACTTAAGTTAAGACATCTCTAAGAAAAAAGAAACCAATTGTCCATAGGCGCGTATAGTGGGATGGAAAATGAATTAATGAATTCAATTGGATTAATTAAATTATGACTTGCAACCCATTTCTAAACAGGTTTACTCAGAAGTAAGTCCCACTTAGGATTTCAGCCTTAGTTATATTTGCTCATACGCACAAGGGACAGACCCTGCAAAGCCTTCCTTGATTATATTTAAACAGCAATCCAAAGAATGCTCAATCAGAAATATATTTCACTGCAATTAAATAGCTAATTTTGAGTCATTTAGATAATATGTGTAAGGCCAAAGTGCTAGAATGACTTTCCAGCTGGTAGACAACGGTCTCTTAAGCAAGCTGAAAATTTTAAAAATTGAATCATTGGTGGCACCCAGTGGTAAAACCATTGAAATGAAACTTAAAACAAAGCTTTCCAGATAATGATTCAAATTTTCTTGTCCTATGAATTTTTCCTACTTGAAATAAGCAGATAAATGTGTGAGGATAAAGCAAGGTGAAAGGATAAAAAGAGATAAGTATAGGTTTGACTAAAATTAGAAATAATTACATAAAACCTTCTCAAGATGCAGCAGAGGGCACAAGACTTACCTATAAACATCCCTCAGGGTATGGCCACTTCTAAATTGTTTATTTGTTTATATGTTACATTTATATACCGCCCCATCCAAAGGCTCTGGGTGGTGAGCAATATGGCAATAAAGTATGGGGTATTCAATGATCGTTCCATTTGCAATCTTACCATAGAGTCACTCCCGCAGGTTCCTTCCTAGTACAATCTGACCCTCAATACACACACCAATCGGGGGCCTTGCACAATTTTTGTAGCACCATCTGCCAGCAAGCTCTTCATTTTGAGAAGAACCCACCTTTTCCTCAGTTGCCGTGGTGTAGACGCAAATTCAGAAGTGCGGGCTCGGTGATCTTCTTGTATAGGGGTCATCTTTGTGCAATGTACTAGTACAACTTTAGCCTGGATGACAGCCAATGTAATTAGTTTATTTTAAAAATGTGATGTTCTGCATTTCTTTAATAACAAACCCAGAGTGACTAGCAAAAACAATTTAAAAATATCCAGTTACCAAGAAATACAGGACCTGACACCTATTAATCAGAGGTATTAAATAGCCAAGTGTTCAAAAAGCCAAGGGTTGATTAATGCAATCAATAGCACCGTGCAGCTTTTGAATCCAAGTTTTTATTATTATTTTACACACTCAGACAGGTGTTATTGACTGGTTTGTTTTATCCAGACATCGAGTCCTTCCCAAGGACCTGGGATGCCAGAATTTTATTGTCAATGTTGTTGCTGTTGTTATAGATATTGTCGCAGAATATAGGCTGTTCCCAGTAAAGTTGCTTTTTGTAATTGGCTGATGGTTATTTCTGTGGCCCCTATGGTGTAGAGGTGCTATTCAAGGTCTTTTGGAACTGCCAGGGTGCCAATTACCACTGGGATTATTTTGGTCTTTTTCAATTTCAATTTGTAGATCTTTGTATTTGGTGATTTTTTCCATTTCTTTTTCTTCTATTCTGCTATCCCCTGGTATTGCTATGTCGATTATTTTGACTTGGTTTTCTTTCGTCTCGACTACAGTTATATCTGGTGTATTGTGTGGCAGATGTTTGTCTGTTTGTAGTCGGAAGTCCCATAATATTTTTACATCTTCATTTTCTTCAACTTTTTCAATTTTGTGGTCCCACCAATTTTTGGCTACAGGCAGCTAGTATTTTTTGCAGATGTTCCAGTGTATCATCCCTGCTACCTTGTCATGCCTTTGTTTGTAGTCAGTCTGTGCGATCTTTTTACAACAGCTGATTAGGTGATGATGATGATGATGATGATGATGATGATGATTCGTTGTTGTTAGCCAACAATCCAGGCTAATTTTTGTCATGTAAAGATGGGGGAAAGTGGTCCCTACATGGACAGCAGGGTGCCATTCACAATTCCAATGCCTTGTTGAGAATTTAATCACTGTGATATAGAGCAAGGATATCGTATATCCAGCATGAAAAAGTTCCTGGTTTTTTTGGTTGTCAGTTGCTGCGAGACTGCTCCCCCTGCTCTTTATGTCCCGAATGTGACTTGCCCAAACGGAGGCATTTTGCTGCTGATGAGCAGCTAGACTGGAAAGCGCCCAGGAGGCATGCCATAGGTTGCACAAGTGCACCAGTGCAACACTAGTTTGACACACAAGCTTTCACTTTAGCACAATTAGCTAGAGCGACAACCTTCCACTGGTACATGTTTGACATGGCCGTCCGTAGGGCGGGGAGACCAGGGCAATTGTCCCCAGCACCATGCTCCCCCAGGCGCTATTCTCTCTCCCCTGTCTCTCCCAACCATCCCTATGCACTGTTTTCCCCAGCTAGCAGGCAGTTGCTGCTCAGAGAAGTGGCTTGTGCTCTGTGCTTCCCCAGGCCTTGTACTCTCCCCTGCCCTGCCACACCACTCGTGCTCTTTCTCGCTGTTCTGCTGCCTGTGAAGCACACGTGGAGCCTCTTCCCTCTCTTGCTGGTGTGCTTGTTACCACTGCCATGCAGCTCGTAGGATGAGGAGCTCTCATCCTCTAAATCAGGGCTGCTCAACTTCAGCTCTCCTGAAGATGTTGGCCTACAGTTCCCATAATCCCTGTCTATTGGCTGCTGTGGCTGGGGATTATGGGAGCTGTAGTTCAAAAACAGCTGGGCTTTAAGTTGAGCAGGCCTGCTTTAAGTTGTGCAGCAGCAGCAAGCAAATGAGTGAGTAATGGAAGAGGAGGCACAACATGTGCTTCCTTTTTCTACCTGGGCAGCAGAGCAGGGAGAGAGTGGTGGTGGGGAGACAGAGGGTAAGGCCTCGGGAAGTACAGAACCCAAGCATCCTCTCTGAGCAGCAGCCACCCACTGGCTGGGAAACAGAGTGTGCGGGTGTGGTTGGGAGAGAGAGAGAGAGAGGCCACCTAGGGAGTACCAGATTGGAGCCAATTGGCAGCAGGAGCTTGAAAACATGTGCACTGATGTCATGCCAGTATGCCATTTTTGAGTTGAATCTGGCCCCCTTGTTGCTGCCATCCCTCCCTTCACCACCTGCCCATCCATCCATCTATTGATCTATTTGTTTGTCTTGCTTTGCTCGCTCTTTGTGATTGTCATTAAAATTCTGATAACTTTCTGCTCAGTCATTCTGGAAGGATATCATGGGGTACAAGAAGAAAGAAAATGATTAGTATTAGTAGTAATGTTCCTTTTCTATGAAAAAAGGGGCAATTTCCTCCAAAGTAGAGTTGAATGATGATGTTCACTGTGGGGGCTTCAATTCCAGAGCTTTTTGTAATGTTCTGCCTATTTATTTAATTCTGGAGAGAAATTATTGTTAAACTTAAAAAAAAAACTTTTTAAAGGTAGCATGGCATAACTGTTCTTACTTATATATTTATTTTGAAGAAGTGAGAGCATTTCTCCTATTTGTACACTGAGCAGAGTCTGCTAACTTACTTCCCCTTTGGTTCTTCAAGGCATTGCTGAAGTGACATGTGTCTGTGAAATATTCAAAGGACACAAAACTTAAAAATGAACAGTTTTAACTTGCAGGGAGTCATTAATTATAAAAACACTAGGGATGTGCAAACAGGTTTGAATTCGAATTGGTTCGGTTCGAAGGTTCAAATTCAAACCAAACTGGGCATTGCATTGGCAATGCTGGTCTGAGTTCAAACCAGTCGAGCCTGGTTAAGTTCAAACTGGTTCGAAGGCTTGAGCTGCCATTTTAGATGCTATTCTCCATTTTGTGTCACTTGTGTTGCTTGTTTTCATTTGCTGAGCTCATGCTTCCCTAATTGGCCAGTTGAGTCTGGCTCTCTGGTAGGCTCTGCAGTGGTGCCATTCCTTGAGAACTGGCACCCTGTTGGCCGGCGGGGAGGGCCAAGGTGGGGACTCTAAAAGGAGGGAGTTCCAGGTTTTATTTAAAGGCAAGCGTCTGACCTTGCAAAGTTTTATTTAAAAGTAAGCCTCTCACTCTTGCTGCAGTCCTTGGCTTGCTGTGATGGCTGCTGCTTCTGCTGGTGAGAGACAGAGTCTGACTGTAGACTTGTGTTGTTTGTTCCCTGGCCTTCAGTCCCCCCATCTGTTTTTTGCTCTCCCCTCTGCTTTAAGCCTTCCCCGCCCCGCCCCCCTGGTGTGAGTGTTTGCTTCTGCTGCTGGTTTTTCCCCAGAGTGAGTGTGACTATCTCTCTCCCCGCTCTCCTGCTCTGGGCTGGCAGGGCCAGGCACTTTGGTTTGAGAGGCCTCTCTAGCCCATTTCCCTAACCCCCACTGCCCCCACACCTTTTTTTGCTTCTGTGGTGGCTGCTGCTTTTAATTCTGGGCTGAGTTGAGACTCAGCCCAGCTGCCACTTGTTTTGTTTGGGGGTTGGGGTGGGGTTCTTGTTTTCCCTGGAGCAGGTGCTTTTCTTTTTTAACCCTTTTCTTGCTGTGCTTAGCACACCACCAGCTCCAGAGAACTCCAGCTGCACCTTCCCTCTGTCCTCTTTCCCTCCCTTCCTTCCATACTTATTCCGCACAGCCCTTCTTTCCCCCACCAGCTTTTTATTTTAAATGACTCAGTGGTTATTTTAATTTGTTTGTTTTTGGTGGGTGAGCAGCTGAAAGGCTGCTCTTTCTGCCCTCCCCCTCGCCCTGGCTGTGCCTACCTGCTGCCAGCCTGCCACTGGTCAGGAAAGCTTTCTCCCCACCCCATGACCAGTGTGTGGGGCAGAAGATCTTCTGGACAATGAGGGGGTAAGTTAGCTTTTTTAAAATAGGGCCTTCTTTCTGGTTTGGGTTGGGGAAGGTTTTTTCCGTATCTTTTTTTTAAAAAACACACAGGTTGTCTCTTGTTTTTAAAGGTTGTTTCTTGTTTTTGCAGGTTCCCTTCCTTAGTCCCCCCCCCTTGAATTGTTATTGTATCATATCTTATTGTAATGCATTGTTGTGTGTGGAGTGGGTGGGTAGGTTTTTTTAAAACTAGGTTTTTTTGAATAGAGGTTTTTTAGATCCCCCCCTCATTTAAAAAAAAAATGCTAAAAAAATTTTTAAACCCCCAGGCTTTGGGAATGTCTGGGCACTGTGTGGCAAGCAGAGCTCGCAGCAGGGTAGAAGTCAGAGGTGGGAGGGGTCCCCAAGCTGGTGCTGTAGGCCAAGGTGGGGGCAGAGAAGTTGGCATGGGGTCCAACAGGTCCTCATTGGTGAGTTCTTTGCCCCAGGTGAGGTGGTGGCACAAAGGCTGTCCTATCTGTAGGAGCCTGCTGCCACTGAGCCAGGTTCAGGACCACTGGCTGGTCCATCGGGTGCACCACCAGTGCTGCCACCCCATACGGAGCCTGGTGGTGCAGGGGGCTCTCCTGCCAGGGGAACTGCTTCTGTGGCGGGGGTGGAGGGCAGGGGCTTGACGGCTGGCAGTGCAGCCAGGTTTTCCCTCCAATACTCCTCTTGCCACTCAGTGCCCCCCCCCCGGGTGATGCCTAGGTCATGGCGGAGTCCAGTTCTGGGTCCTCGCTGTCTGGCTCTGAGGAGGAAGGGACTGCTGCAGAGGTGGAGGCACCCCCTCCTTCAATAAAGCCAGGCCCTTCTTCTTCCATGCAGGGTGGAAGGGGGGGTGATGGTGGCGGGCAACCACCCGCAGTCCCCCTAGGTCTGCTGTCACCCAAGATGGCACCCAAGACGTTGGAAGCCACCCAGGGCAGCGATATTTGGCAGCATTTTGAGATCCCTCAAGATGTCCCAACCACTGCTCACTGTGTCCACCACAGGGCACAGGCTAGTCAGGACAAAGATGCTAAGCATCTGGAGACAACCTCCATGTGGCAACACATGTGACAGTGTCACCAGGAGCTCCTTGACTCCACTGACAGCGCTAGTGCCTGCAACTAGCACTGACAAGGGCCATGCGAAGGCTTCCATGAAGCAGGGCACGCTGCCAGTCAAATGGTGAATGCAGTCGTCGGGCAAGAAATGTCTCATAACCCACCTCATGGGGAGATGATGGCCACTGATGACCAACCGTTTCAGTTGGTTGAGAATGCCAGCTTCTGCTGGCTACTCCAGATGCTAGTGCCCAACTACAACATACCCTCAAGGACCACGTTCAGCCGGAACATGGTCCCCTTCCTGTACACAAGATGCATAGAGCTTGTATCAGCCATGCTGTGCGCAGCACCGGTTGGCACCAACGTGCCTTTCACCACTGATCTCTGGAACAGTGTGAGTGGAATGCACTCTGCTTTCCTGGCCCTAACTGCTCACCTGTTGGGCCTGGAGAGAGAGGGGACTTTCGGTGCTGCCTCTGGCTCATAACAAGCCACTGAGTGCTTAGAATTGGCTGGAAAGCACCTTTAGTGTATGTGTAAGGAGGAAGAAAAAGAGAGACTGCATTTCTTGGAAGTGCACATGTGCGTGAAATCTGTGTCAGTGCCGGGACAGTATGAGGCAACATTGAAGTGAAATGAAATGTGATGTCTAATTTTTATTTTATTTTATTTTACAGTATAGAATTTGCCAAGAACATTAACGCATGCACAGATACTCCAAAATATAATTCAAAACTATGGGTCCCAAGACAATTCTTTGTTGCAGGTACATTGTCCATTATACAAAGTGTATTCTATTGGATTTTTATAGAGTTGCACTAGGTCAATAAAAGCTCAGGGAAGATGCTTAGAAGGTCAAACATTTCTCATCACAGTGTGGTCAGGTGAGGGCAGAACTTTTTATCCTCTTTGTGATAAGTAAATAATCTGTGCTTATTTGATTAGCCGCAAGTTTGGAATCAAGCAAGGCTTGCAACTTTTGATACCTCTTATCAGGAAAAATTTTCTCAGACATGTGTGTATATATTTAATTGTGCTTTGATCCACCAAGGAGCTCAGGGTAGCCTGAAAAAATCTGAGATAGGAGATTGAAAGATAGTGACAAAGCACAAACTGAATCTTTCTGATGGCTTTAACCAAGACACGCCATTTTTTTTACTAAGCAGATGCAACTGATATAATAGATTATTTCGCTAAAATCAAAGCCAGATATAATGGTTTGATCCTGGTACATTTCCCCCAACTAAACCACAGTTCTGCATATTTATACATAATGCAAAACTGTGGTTTACTTAAAATGAAAGCAGTTTTCCCTATCCAGGAGTGTGAAAGAAGAGGTGATGTGGGAGGATGGCACACAACCCTGCGGTTCTTCTAGATTCATTTTCATAACAGAAAACCATGGTTTCCCATTATATGCAAAATGTGAATATAAAAGCAACGATTATCTTCTTCACTACCTGTGAAGCTGTGACTGGTTTTCTTGATGGCTGACATTCTAACAGTATGTTTGCAGAAAGATGTTGAGGCACGTCACACAAGCAGTGTGAAGTGCCGAAAGAAGGTCTGCAGGGAGAGTGGGTTTGCCCAACCCTCCCCGTAGACATGCACTCACCATTCCCTGGCTCCGGCTCTCCCGGCAGCTCCAGGAGTTGGGTGTAGGGAAGTGCCTCTGCATGGTGCCCCACCCCGCAGAGCCCCAATAATGCACGGCGCAAGTGCACAGTGCATTAGTGGAACCCCCCCTCCCCCGAGTGTGCCCGCCACAACTGCAAGCAGCTGCAGCAGACACACGATCACTTAGCCCAGGTTTGGGGTGCACTTGAGCCCAAAACCCTGGCTAAGCAGTGGGCTACTTTAGAGGGCTTGCCGCCATGCCACCATTGGAAGTTGCGTGGCTCCTGGTGGCTCTCTCACGCAGGGAAAACTGGGCTGGGCTTCTCTGAGTAGTACCAGTGCTTTGTTGGGAGCACTGGTGTTTCCTTAGTTCTCATCAGAGGTGCACCTAGGTAATTTTGGAGCCTGGACCTAAAGGCCTTTTGAGCCACCCCCTGCAGCAACTTAAGCATCATCCCCCTAAACAAACACACACACACACACCATGACACATGGAGTATTTTTAACATGTGGGTTCTTGAGGACACAAACAGCAACTGAACTAGCAAGAATGAAAGAATATGAAACAGGTAATGCAAATATGTGCAAATATGCATTAGTAGAAACATTTCTACACATAAGATATTCCCATCCTACATATCCCCCCCCCAAAAAAAGCACCTGGCACAGGTCACAATCACACTCAGCTGCCTGGCACAGTGTGGACCAGTGGTGACCACACCACCCAGGACAGCCTAAAGAGTATTTGGGGGTGTCCTGGGGGTGTAGCAAGAGTGCCACTGGTTCTCATGTCAGCCATTGTTTCTGAAATTACTAGCTGCTGTACAAATATTAAGAACAACACAGCGCTGGTCTTGTGGTAGCAACTTACTAGCAAGCATGAATTGTCCCCTTTGCTAAGTAGGGTCTGCCCTGGTTTGCCTTTGAATGGGAGACTACATGTGAGCACTGTAAGATATTCATTCTCCTTAGTAGATGAGGCTGCTCGGGGAAAAGCATCTGCATGTTCCAAGTTCCCTCCCTGGCATCTCCAAGATAGGGCTGAGAGAGACTCCTGCCTGCAATCTTGGAGAAGCCGCTGCCAGTCAGTGTAGGCAATATTGAGCTAGATGGCCTAATGGTCTGACTCTGTATAAGAGAGCTTCCTGTTCCTAAGTACAGTCCCTGCCCACTGTTGGGATTGCAATAGCTAGAGGCATAACAAAGGTGGGGCAGGCAAAGCATGTGCACTGGGCGCCATTGCAGGGGGGTGCAAAGTGCCTGCCATGCCCCAACCCCCACCCCAACTGCGGTCTGGAGAGGCACCTCACCCCTCCCAAGCACTTGCCGTTTATTTCAGGCAGCGTCCAGAGAGGGAGAAAAAGGAAGAATGGATGACGCCGAAGAGCTTGCTCAGGCTCTTCGGAGCTCAAGGCCACACCCCCTTTGCATGTGATGCCAAAGGGGGCGTGGCCTCAAGCTCTGAAGAGCCTGAGCAAGTTCTTTGGCGTCATTTCAGGCAGCGCTTGCTGCCTGAAAGCATCTATTCTTCCTTTCTCTCCCTCTCTGGAGGGAGAGAAAGGGAAATAGATGCTTTCAGGCAGCAAACGCTGCCTGAAATAAATGGCAAGTGTTCGCTGGGTGGGGGGGGATGTGGATTGGACAATCAGGTGTGGATTAGGCAATCAGGTGCTGGTGCAAGCACCTAATGTGTTGGTTTTTCCCATTTATAACCTGCTTTTACTCCAAGAAACTCAGAGGACTGCATGGTTATGTTCATCCTTGCAACAACCCCGTGAGAGAGGTTAGGCTGGGAGATAAGTGGCTGACACAGAGTCACCTGTAAGTTTCATGGCTTGAATGGGGATCTGAACTTGGGTCTCCCCAGCCCTAGTCTAACCCTCTAACCACTACACGCAACCGTTTTCCTCAACAACCCTCTTCCCCCCACCCTCCGCTCCTGGGTAAATTAAAAGATTTTTTTTTCAACTGTATCAGTTGATCTGCTACAACATGGATGGGGATACTGACTGTTCATTTGCAAAAGAAATATTCAGTTTCACCTTCAGTGAAAGAGAAGCCATATAATAGTGAACAGAAACCAATATTTCTTTTGGAATGGATGTACTCATGCCTGATAAATATTTACTCTGTACTACATGCCTGATAAATCTTTAACACAATACAAGCATTTCACCTTCCATTGAAAGATGGCTGTCAGATGTTTGTATGCGGGGGGGGGGGGGGGGAATTTGCCCTAGGTGCTGTTTTCCCTAGATATGCCCCTGCTAACTGGGTTTAAGTTATAAAATTAACCAGAGTTAGCATTCCCAGACAGCAGGATTAAACATGGGCTTAAATGCGGGAGAGAGGTATCCTAGAGTGAATCTTAGCCAACCCCAAAAAGCCAACGCAAACAGTGAAATTCTTTTATCCCAGACATCAATCGGGCTAAGCTCCACCATGTAGGGGAAAACCCAGATTGTGTATGGAGAACTCTCCATACACTATTATTTATTTATTTATTTATTTATTTACACAGTCAGACAGGTATTATTGACTGGTTTGTTTTATCCAGACATCGAGTCCTTCCCAAGGACCTGGGGTGGCTGAATTTTATTGTCAATGTTGTTGCTGTTATAGATATCGTAGCAGAATATAGGCTGTTCCCAGTAAAGTTGCTTTTTGTAATTGGCTGATGGTGATTTCTGTGGCCCCTGTGGTGTTGAGGTGCTCTTCAAGGTCTTTTGGAACTGCACCCAGGGCGCCAATTACTACTGGGATTATTTTGGTCTTCTTATGCCACAGCCTTTCAATTACATTTTGTAGATCTTTGTATTTGGTGATTTTTTTCTATTTCTTTTTCTTCTATTCTGCTATCCCCTGGTATTGCTATGTCGATTATTTTGACTTGTTTTTCTTTCTTCTCGACTACTGTTATATCTGGTGTATTGTGTGGCAGATGTTTGTCTGTTTGTAGTCGGACGTCCCACAATATTTTTACATCTTCAATTTCGACAACTTTTTCAATTTTATGGTCCCACCAATTTTTGGCTACAGGTAGCTTGTATTTTTTGCAGATGTTCCAGTGTATCATCCCTGCTACCTTGTCATGCCTTTCTTTGTAGTCAGTCTGTGCAATCTTTTTACAACAGATGATTTGGTGGTCCACGGTTTCATCTGCTTCTTTACAAAGGCGGCACTTGCTGTTTGTTGTTGACTTTTCTCCTTGCTCTTATTGCATTTGTTCTTAGTGCCTGTTCTTGTGCAGCCAGTATTAAACCCTCTGTTTCTTTCTTCAAGTTGCCATTCTTAAGCCATTGCCAGGGCTTGGTGATGTCTGATTTTCCACTTATAGTGTGCAAATATTGACCATGCAGGGGCTTATTTCTCCATTTTTCTGCTCGGTTCTTGACTTGTTCTTTCTTGTAGGCCTGCTTTGTCTCATTGGTGTTGAATAGTTTCTCGTTATTGACCATTTGAAGTGCATCTTCTTCACTGTCCTTTATATATTCTTCAAGGCCTCTTTTCTTCTCATCTACTGTTTGATGGACTTGCAGCATTCCTCTTCCACCTGAGCTGCGAGGGAGGTATAGCCTATTGACATCACTGCGGGGGTGCAGAGCATGATTGATGGTCATGATTTTCCTGGTCTTACGATCCAGCGTCTCTAGCTCTGCCTGGGTCCAGTCTATTATTCCTGCAGTGTATCTGATAACAGCTATAGCCCAGGTGTTTATGGCTTGTATGGTGTTCCCGCCATTCAGTTTGGACTTGAGGATTTTTCTAACTCTCCTGATGTATTCACTTCCAATTTTTCTTTTAACTTCAGTGTGTGTGATGTTATCAGCCTGGAGAATGCCCAAGTATTTGTAAGGTTCTTTCTCTTCCAAGTTCTTGATGTTGCTTCCATTGGGCAGTTCTATTCCTTCTGTTTTTGTTATTTTCCCTCTGTTCATTATTAATGCAGCACACTTGTCTAGTCCAAACTCCATTCCTATATCACTACTGAATATACGGACAGTGTTTAGCAGTGATTCAATTTCTGACTGGGACTTTCCAGACACTTCAGATCATCCATGTACAGCAGGTGGTTGATTTTACTTGATGTTTTAGATGTTTGTTATCCGAGGCCTGTTTTGTTTAGTATTTGTGAAAGTGGGGTCATGGCGATTACAAACAACAGAGGGGATATTGAGTCCCCTTGGAAAATGCCTCTTCGAATGCTAACCTGTCCAAGTATCTCACCATTGATTGTTAACTGTGTACTCCACATGCTCATTGCTTTTTTAATAAATATCTGAATGTTTTTGCTGACACCAGTTGTTTCTAAACATTTTAGTATCCATGTGTGAGGCAATGAATCGAAGGCTTTCTTGTAGTCAATCCATGCAACACTTAGATTGGTTTTTCTTCTCTTGCAATTTTCTAAAATCATTTTGTCAATCAGCAGCTGGTCTTTTGTGCCTCTGGTGTTCAGGCAATTTCCTTTCTGTTCAACTGGAAGCTGTATGTTAGTTAATAAGTGTTGCATCACTTCATCTGCTATTATTCCAGTTAATAATTTGAACATGGTTGGCAGGCAGGTTATTGGTCTATAATTACTTGGAACTGCACCTTTTGCTGGGTCTTTCATGATGAGATGAGTTTTCCCAGTTGTTAGCCATTGTTCAGTATCACCTCCTTGCAAAATGTGATTGAACTGTTTTGATAGTTGTTTATGAAGGCTTGTTAGGTGTTTAAGCCAAAAGCCATGCAGTTCATCGTCGCCTGGAGCAGTCCAATTTTTAATTTTCTTTGCTCTTTCACTTATTAATTCTGGTGTTATTATTAGATCTTGCATTTGTTGGTTACATTTTTCGACCTTTCATCCAGCCTGCTTTTTTATTATAATCGATTGGATTGTCCCATAATTTCCCCCAGAATTGCACTGTTTCTTCTTTATTTGATGTTTCTAGGTTTCTTGCAGTTTCTCCTTCTATGCTTTGGTAGAAACATCTCTGATTCGACTGGAATTGGAGTTTCTGCCTTTCTTGTGTAATTCTGGCTTTGTATCTGTTAATCTTCTTTGGCACTGCTGTTATTTGCTGCTTTATTATTTCCAGGACTTCTCTAATTTTCCTTGAATCTAGGTGGTATTTTTGGATCAGATACTGTTTGGTGTTTTCATTCTCCAGCTTCTTGTCTTTCATATCTTTCAATTTACTAGCATCTGATCTAAGCCTAGAGATTTTATTTTCTAATCTAATCTTCCATTTAGGTGATGTACTACTTTCTTTTTTTACAGGTCCCCTGGTCTTATATCCAAGCTCTTGTGTTGTTGTTGTTGCTGCACTGTACATTACTTGGTTTGTTTCTTGCAAATTATTGGTTATTTCTGCAAGTGCAGCATTGACATCTTTTAATGCCTGAGCAAGTTGTTTTTCGGCAACTGTTTTTAGAGCTGGAAGTTGAACCCTGGTGGTTGTTTGGTTCATGTGCTCAGTTATTTTTTTGCTTTAGTTCTTGTTGCTTTTCTGTTAAATGGCATTTGGGTTTTTGAGGTGAAGGCAAAGGGAGATTGCCTGGTTTTGATTTTGAAACTGTTCAGCAGCAGTGGCATCCTCTATTTCCAACACCTCCTCCACCTGCGCCTGAGCTACTTCTTCAGTTGGTGGTAATTCTTCTAACATATCTTGAGCCTGTGTTGCTCTTTGCAGTTCTTCCAGCTCAACTCCTGTGAATACTTTATTTCTTATTATGAATCTTCTCTGGTCTGCTAGCCTTTGTCCTGTTATTTCTGTATCTGGATGCTTCTCTTTCCAAATTTGGTACATTCTTTTAAAATAACCCCTTCTAGTTGGACTAGACTTGCAATAGCAGATCATTATTTCCTTGTTGGCATTTTTCATATATTTTTTTCGGTTAAGCGATGTTTCTTCCAGTAATTTTGCAGTCTCCAGCCCTGGTTGCTCAACTGAAGATCCTGAGTCCTGTAGCCCACTTGCCACCAGATGTCCAGGGACTCCAGCACCTGGCGTGGTCCTTGTTGACCCGGGCGACGACCGATCCGGTATAGATTTATTAAAGTTACATCTCACCATATTGTTGATGGCACTCTTTGTCTGGGTCCTCTGGTAAGACCTGTCCAGTATGGTTGGACCTCTGGCATATCTCTCACCTTCCTCAGAGCACGCAAGCCCCACAACCACACCAAGGTGATTATTATTATTGTTGTTGTTAAGTTTATATGCCGCCTTTCATTAAAACAATCCCAAGGCGGTTTACAGCAAAATTTAAAAACAAGATTGTAAAAAAGACACAATTAAAATATTAAGCTAAAAATATAAAACAAATCTGATGAAAAATTTTAAAAGCAATACAGAGTACAAAGAGCAGCAGCAGAGACAATCATATGGGTAAAAAAACCTGGGTTAAAAAGTCACTATATAACATGCTTTCTAAAAGCATATATCAAACGGACTTCGGGGGTAAATCTGGACAATATGTGAATGCACACCCACCCTCCCGGGGGTGAAGCAAAGTAAAGTTGCTGTCTGGGAAAGCTCCAGCAATTGGCTTAATCTTACCTTTAGAACTGAAAATGGGGGAGGATTCATATGCTAATGGTTTCTCTGAATACTAGGTTTTGTAGGCGCAAACAGATTTCTGTCTCTGCATCCAAACATGTAACCCAGCTAAGCTTTTATTATTTCAAGTAAAGTTTTTGTTGGAAGTTAAGGACTTTGCGCTGTCTTGTCTCAGACAGTGGAGGACAGACTAGTGAGTCAGAGGGCTAGAGTGTCAAGACATTGGTCATCCCTTCTCCAGTGCTCTGATACTATCCCTTTGATATGTAGATTGCTAATCTCAGGGACTAACTTCCTTCCTCTCCTCTCTTCCCTACCTGCCCTTCTACCTTGCAACATGGCAAGCTCCTCTGTCCCTGCACCATGTGTGCCGAGAAGATGCAGAATCCATCTGCATCCAGCTAGATAGATAGATTAGAGATCCTAACTCCTCACTTTCCTATCTAGAATGGAGTTCCTTAATAAATGCCTTATATATTGATTTGAAACTATGAATTGGCTCCAAGTTACTGTACTCTCAGCATACATGCATGCCTAACTAAATCCGCTGTGTTGTGCCTCTGTGCACTCTGCTATAATGAGAAAGGGATTCTCTCACCACAGAGAATTTCCAACAGTTTTGTGGTTTTGTATTATAATTCCAAGTGGTTTCTTCAGAACCCCACTCTGTTACCACCCATAGAGTGCTATTTTAAAAGAATTTAAAGGAGACTAATAGGTGCTTAGTAACAATGTTAAAAATAGGCCTCACAGATAACATGACATATTTTTACAATATTTTTTCTAAAGTATTCATATCACACCACCAGCTCAGTCTTGTGAGCTTCTGCACCAGTAGTTGAGATTGTGGAACAAGAAAAAAACAGACACAGCCCATATCAGTTAATTTCAGTTACCAACTGGCAGCTACTTCTAAAGAAAAAACTTTGCCAGCTGTGGGTGGACAAGTTTCAGGCACTGATAGCATGCTTTGATTAGTTTTAGCAAACTTTTCCAGCTGAGAAAAACTTGTGCAAATGAACATCAGTTAATTATCGGTTAATGAACATTGGTTATCTGAAAAAAATAAACCAGTGTTCCATTGTGTTTTTGTACCACCCTTTCTTTTCAGTTTGGTTCAGCCCAGGTGTACAGGTGAAACTCGAAAAATTAGAATATCATGCAAAAGTTCATTAATTTCAGTAATGCAAATGAAAAGGTGGAACTGATATATGAGATAGACGCATTACATGCAAAGCGAGATAAGTCAAGCCTTAATTTGTTATAATTGTGATGATCATGGCGTACAGCTCATGAGAACCCCAAATCCACAATCCCAGAAAATTAGAATATTACATGAAACCAAGAAGACAAGGATTGTAAATAGAACAATATTGGACCTCTGAAAAGTATAAGCATGCATATGTCTTCAGTACTTGTTTTGGGCCCCTTTTGCAGCAATTACTGCCTCAATGCAGTGTGGCATGGATGCTATCAGCCTGTGGCACTGATGAGGTATTATGGAAGACCAGGATGCTTCAATAGCGGCCTTCAGCTCTTCTGCATTGTTTGGTCTCATGTCTCTCATCCTTCTCTTGGCAATGCCCCATAGATTCTCTATGGGGTTCAGGTCAGGCGAGTTTGCTGGCCAATCAAGCACAGTAATCCCATGGTCATTGAACCAGGTTTTGGTACTTTTGGCAGTGTTGGCAGGTGCCAAGTCCTGCTGGAAAATGAAGTCAGCATCCCCATACAGCTCGTCTGCGGAAGGAAGCATGAAGTGCTCCAAAATCTCCTGATAGACGGCTGCATTGACCCTGGACTTAATGAAGCACAGTGGACCAACAGCAGCAGATGACATGGCTTCCCAAATCAACACAGACTGTGGAAACTTCACACTGGACTTCAAGCATCTTGCATTGTGTGCCTCTCCATTCTTCCTCTAGACTCTGGGTCCTTGGTTTCCAAATGAGATGCAAAAGTTGCTCTCATCAGAAAAGAGGACTTTGGACCACTGAACAACAGACCAGTTCTTTTTTTCTTGAGCCCAGGTAAGACGCTTCTGACGTTGTTTGTTGTTCAGGAGCGGCTTGACAAGAGGAATACGACATTTGAAGCCCACGTTCAGGATCCATCTGTGTGTGGTGGCTCTTGATGCACTAACTCCAGCCTCAGTCCACTCCTTGTGAAAGTCCCCAACACTTTTGAATGGCCTTTTCCTGACAATCCTCTCCAGGCTGCGGTCATCCCTGCTGCTTGTGCACCTTTTTGTTCCACACTTTTCCCTTCCACATAACTTTCTATTAATGTGCTTTGATACAGCACTTTGGGAACATCCAACTTCTTTTGCAATTACCTTTTGAGGCTTTCCCTCCTTATGGAGGGTGTCAATGATGGTTTTCTGCACAACTGTCAAGTCAGCAGTCTTTCCCATGATTGTGATTCCTAATGAACCAGACTGAGAGGCCATTTAAAGGCTCAGGAACCCTTTGCAGGTGTTATGGATTGATTAGCTGATTGGAGTGGGACACCTGGAGCCTAGACTGTTGAACCTTTTCACAATATTCTAATTTTCTGGGATTGTGGATTTGGGGTTCTCATGAGCTGTACGCCATGATCATCACAATTATAACAAATTAAGGCTTGACTTATCTCGCTTTGCATGTAATGCGTCTGTCTCATATATCAGTTTCACCTTTTAATTTGCATTACTGAAATTAATGAACTTTTGCACGATGTTCTAATTTTTTGAGAGTTTCACCTGTATAGGAAGCCGGCGATGCTGTGGGTGCAACCCGCCACCTGCAGCCCCTAGGCACCCTAGCGATGTCAGATGCAGGGGGTGTGGCCAGGTTGGATGGGGCGGTTCCACAGGGGGTGGTGGCGGGTTCTTTGGATCTGTCTGCACACTGGTGGCTTTGCCTCTGGTTCAACTCCTTTTCTTTTTGGTGCTAATATAGAAACACATGAAGACAATAAGTACCTCTGGTGTGCCCCAGAGGGTGGCTTAAGCCATGAGGCTTTGTGGCCAGGGTCCTCTTTAATCCTGCCACTCAAACTTGTAGGTTGCTAAGCTCACTGAAGGTAATATCAACAGAAAATTGTTAAAAGCTGTAAAAATGATTCTTTGGTAGCCATTTGGAGAGAGTGTCATTAGTTCTATATCTAAAGGCACAAAACTAACTTTTTATATCATTCTCTCATGTTGTGGACCTTTACACTTTATCTTCTCCACAGGAACCACAGAGGAACAGAAATTGCTGACTGTAAAAAAAATAATAATAATAAAATCCACTGCTGAAGACATAATTTTAACTATTAATGTGATTTCATTAAAGCACAATTAGGCCTTAAAGCTAGATACTAGATAAAGTTATTTGAAACAGGACGGGGATTTTTATCCAGCCTTTTTTTTATAAATAGCTCTTGGTATTGCTCCTGATAGTTACTCCTGATAGTAACCTATTTACAGTTACTATCATATGACTCAGGAAATGTTACCTTCCTTTTGCCCCATGTGTCTTGGCCTCTGTTCCCCTATCCTTTCTCAGTTCCTTCAATCCATTTACCTCCTCTGTGATTCTACATACATTTTCTGCCAGTAGCCTCTGCTGTTTCTTAGTGCTTAGCTTGCAGCTTCTTATTTGCTTTAAACCGCCTCATGCTTTCATATCCCTTTTCTGCAGTCCCTGGGTGCTCCCTTCCTAAATCTGCCTCATTGGCTTCTAGAAGCTTACACTAACAATATCAAATCGCATAATTTCAGAATTAACTTAAATTCTTCTCATAAAACACAACCTCTCAGAAACTTATGCTTATATCACTAGCTAAAATGGAGCTAAACTTGTATTTAAAGGCATAGGGGGCAGCTTGGTACAGCAATTTGGAGAGGAAGCTGCAGGCTGAGAATGGGTTGTGCATCTTTCCTTCCTGGGTAACATCTATAGAATGACTGAGAAAAGCACACACTTATGGGTATGCTGTCAAAAGGTCAATAAACTAGAAAACCTAAGAGGAATAAACTTCTCCCCTGAATCAGAAACCAAAATTCTGAAGGTGTTTGTTAAAGAGGCAACTAAAGGGGCATCAGTTGCTTTTATTTTCAATATTTTTTTGAATGCAATAGATGTAACAATAAACTAATAAAGTGTGATGAGAGTGATAAATACAATGGTGCAACTGTTGCAGTAGTGTGTGGCTTCACCAACCTTATGGTTGCATAAATACACATTCTAGTGGGAATGAAGAGAAAACATTTCTTGACATGACTATGCATTGGAACTATTGGTCATGGAACTGACCAGAGGGAAAGCAACCCTTAAATTCATTCTTAGTGGTACCCGAGATCTGGTGAGAGATTTAAATGTCAAATTGATTAGGAACTTCCACAGTCAAGAAGATCAGTTGTCTAGAACACTTGGGTTATTTCTAGATTAAATTGCTCATGAGTAGTCTCATTTAAATTAATGGAACAAATTAGTCATGTCTGACTTATTTTATTAATTTGAATTGGACTATTTATTATTACCTTTACTCTGGATGATTAGACAAAATGCACACTGCAGATCAGAGAAAGTATAAACAAATTCAAAGGGATGTCACCATGGTTAACAAGCAGAGTTCAGGAAGCTATAAAAGGCAAAAAAACTTCCTTTCAAAAGTGGAAAGCTTACCAAATGAAGAGAAGAGCTCAAAATATAGATTAACAATGAGACAAAAAACCCAGACCTCACCCTTTATTGCTAACAGCTTTAAGACAAACAATTTAAATACATCAGAAGCAGGAAACCAGTTGGGGAGATGGAATATGGTGATTGCAAAGACGCAAGACATTGGGCAGACACCAATGTTGAACAAATTGTATTTATTTATCTAGCAAGGAAGGGCCTATGAAAAATGATGTCAAATGAGATTAGGAGATGGAGTTGTACAACTAACTCACAAATAAAAAATTAAAAGGAACCAGGTCTAGAGTGCATCCTTAAAGGGCCCCTTGATGCATCGCCAATGCAGCGGGCCTTCAGAGGGTGGAAACAAAAGCATGGATTTTAATCCTCTGTTACTGGCTTAGGATCCATTTCTCTCCTCTGGGATTGATCCCTCTTATGTTGGCTGATAGTTTAAATCCACCTGGACATGAACACTGATGAGTAAACTGTCATCACTTGGCCTTTCTGCTGAACATTTGTCATTACTAGATTACAGTCATGCCAAGGAGATCCTCAAACAGAAGGTCTCGGACACTGAACATCAGAACGATTTAAGCTCCATCCCGGAGACCATAAGAGGGTGCCTTGGTGGCTTTAACTGGGAACCTACTAGCTGGTTATTGTCCCTTTCTTTACCAAGCCACCACAGGGTATTCCTTAGAGCAAGATATGATGCATCAGGAGTTTTATCTGGAAGGTTTTTGAAAACCCCTCTGGCCAGTCGGTTTTGCCCCTGTAGCTCAGGTCAGGTCGAATCTGTCCACCATGTGCTGCTGTTTTGTCCTTTTTATAATGATAGCCAGTGCGGTCTTATTTCTCACTTGCTATCATGCTTCCTCGGCTGCACGGCTGAATTTCACACCACACTACTTCCTGAAGATAAGAAGCCTTCCATCACCTACAAGGTTGCCAAATTTTGTGCAGCTGCTGTTAAGATCCGTCAACAGCTAATTTCCAGCCCTTCCTTTTAGATGCTGTTACAAAGGCTTCTATGTTGGTGTATTCTGTATGATTTAATTCTTATCTGAATGCAGTATCATCTGTTTGTATATATAACTGATCAATCATCATAATGAAGCTATTCATTCATTCATTCATTCATTCAGGTACAGCATTTAAACCTGTATTTTTTCCATGGAGCTAATTTGGAGTGTGTGCGTGCGTACGCGCGTCTGATTTGGATCATGGAAATGGTTAAAAGGAGAGGGGACCCCTTAGTGCTACTACTTTGTTCAAAGTTGGAGCCTTTTGCATCTCTTTTAATGTAAATCACAGATCTCCCACATAACATGTATTTTGGCCTTGAAATGTCAAACTGTTGACCTTCTAACAAATATATGCAAGTTGCCATTACAATCAGCCTCCTTACCATGAAGCATCTGCATGTAGCCATTATAATATCAATTTTGAAAAAAGGATCCTGCCAGTAAAATTATAGAAAGTTACAGAGAGCTTAAAAAAAAACAAAAACCCAAGTAAACAGATGGAAAGCATTGTTAAAGTTAGATTGGTTAAAGGATAAGAATATTGGAAAAGATATTTAGATGTCGTGAAGTGTCTATACCTACAAAGATTAGAATTTTTTTGATAATGGTTTTTCCCATGAGACGTGAAAGCTGGACTTTGAAGAAGCAAGATAGAAAAAGTATTGATGCTTTTGAACTTGCACACTGGACTTCTGCAAATAATAGAAACTGGGAAACAAAAGAAGGTGATACCACAAGTATAGAAAATACAAAATATAGCAGTTACTCAGTTTTGTCTCCAGCATTAATCAAAGCACATGGGCTCCATTGTAAGGCAGAGAACAGAAGTAAAATAGAACCATTGCAATCTTTATGTTAACAAATCTGGAGATTAATTTTGCACTAAGTGCAAAGTCTATATTGGGCTGTGCTAGTGGTTGGAAAGTTGACCTGTTGTAGTTGAATCTACTTTTGCATCAACAGAGCAGCTGAAATAATCACAGCTTTATAGCAAAATTGTTGTCAAATTATACATCTGAGAGGTCTGCCGAAGCAAAATGTCTGAACATTTCACTTCACCATGTGGCCTCTAATCTAGCTGTATCGTCTGGATGGGCCTTTTAATAATATTGAAAGGAAAACAGGCAGAAAGAATAGAACTGTTTCATGTGTTACTTTGTCATGAACCCTGCCACATATTAAGATAATCTGGGGAGGTCCGGTTATGGGTACCACTGCTGGCTTGTCTGGTGGTGACTCCGGTCTGGGCATTCTCTGTGGCTGCCCCAGGGCTTTGGAATATGCTCCCTATCAAAACAAGGCTTCTTCTTCTCTGATTCCTCTTAAAAAGTCCCCTAAGACATCTGTTTTCTCAGGCTTTTAATTAAAATTAATTTTAAACTGTTTGTTTTTACTCTGTGAAATTGTTTTAGTTTTTATTCTGTTTTGTTTGCTGTATTTTGGATTATGTAGACGGCTTAAAAATACACAGGTCAGGCGGTATATAAATAGGATACATATTTTTTGCAACATGAAGCTCAGACAAGAACCTGCATTTTTAATGTATGAATTGAGGGGGAACTGACCGGTTGAGCAACCTATAGAAGCATGTGGGGATAAGCCACATGTTAAAACACACATCAAAAAGTTCTGGTGTGTTAATCTGTTTCTTTTAAATTTAACTGAATTTTCATGTAAACTGAGAGGACGTTATATTCAAGTTGCTGTTATATTCAAGCAAGACAGTTGTTCTTTTAACAGAGATCTTATAAGATTTTCAAACAATATAATTGCTCCTCAAGAGGGCCTTTGTAACAAAACACATTTGGCTTCCAATCAAATCAAATATATAATATTATACATTTACAAGCATCTGGAGATCTGTTCCCTCTTTTTGTTGGCATTTTGGTTAATGTTTCCTGGGTTTTTTGTGCTTTAAACATTTTCTGTAGCCTAATTCTTCTATGTAGTGCCTGGTGGAGAGAAGGAAGGAGTGGGAGGTGTTCATTAACATTTCTCAGTTTCAGTATGTCAAATCTTAAAATGTATACTGTGGCCAATAAGAATTTATTGTGCATAAATGCCTTTCAATGAGATTTGTGCAGGAGAACATCCTGCCGGGATTGTGTCCATCTATCCTGTTTCCAAATTTCTGCTTCAAAATAGAAAAACTTGCAAGTAACTGTTCATGTTCAACACATATACATGTTCAACATGTACATTTCCTATCTGTACTGTACATCTGAGGGTGGGGGCTGTACTTAGGTTCACTCTTTAATGAACACATGTACAGTTTATTCACACAGTCACTAATATAAGATGATGTCTGAACAGGGCTACAGTGACCTGCAGTCACCGAAGTCTGCATCCTGTGTAAGAAGCTGACCTAGTCCAGGAAAATATTTCAGATATCACTGCAATTATTTCCATAGAGTAAGGGCTTTTTGCTTCCTCCTGAGTATGCATTAGTTGTTCTGCTTAGCTGCCTGCTAACGGGAAACAGGAGAACCATGCAAGAGGCAATTTTCCAACAATGCTAAAAGAGGTTGATTTCATATTCAGAGATTAGTTTGAAGGGGAATTTTAATGTCTTCTAGAGAAAGATGAAATAAAATAGGGGAAATTTCTATTTTTCTTTACAGTTTTAGACTGACCATACCTGCATATGAGTAAATTCCAATAATGTTAGTGGGACTTACTTCCAAGTAAACATGGTTAGGATTTGCTGTAGGGCTACAACACCTAACCCCATTAAAATGGGTGGCATTTATTCTGCAGTACCTGCCACTTACTTAAATGCCAAGAAAGCAATTTTGGCAAAGATATAGCTAAAAAAGAGAAGCCCACACAGAATTGTCCTTTATTATCAACAGTTTAAGACACCTCAGCAACTGCAGTGTGTGAAATGGGAGGCTGTGCACTAGAAGCTGCCTTAGAGAAGGGGTTCCCAACCTTGAGTCTCTGGATTCTGTTGGACTACAACTCCTATCATCCCCAGCACAATGGTCTGGTCACTGTGGCTGGGGATTATGGGAGTTGTAGCCCACCAACTTCTGGGAATCTAAGGTTGGGAACCCCCACCTTAAGAGTTGATAATAACAGAGAGAGCCGCCCTACACCGGTTTAGGCCACTAGTCCATCTAGTTCACTGTCATCATCCACACTGACTCCCCAGGGTTTCAGATGGGAGCCTTCCCCAGGCTGCCCTACCTGGAGATGCTAGGTTTTAAACTGGGGTCATTGGACATGCATCTGCACTACCCCTGAGCTAAAGCCCCTGTATGCATGTGCACTAGACATAAGATGCATCTGCCCATTCACTCATATTTAAATTATAGAAATCTAGAGGATGAAGTTGAACTCTGAATGACAATGCTAACAGTTCACATTAACACAATTTTTATTAATAAAAGACAAAAATAGGGACAGGACTGAGATACAGATTTACCAGGGACAGTTGGATATTAGGCTACTGCACTCTACTTTGGGGAGGCGAGGAAGAACTCTGGCCTGCCCCATTTCATCCCCTCTACAAAGTAGCCCCCCTCTGAAACTCGTAGCTGACCACCAGGGGCATAGCAGGAAAGTTATTAGGGGTGGCACTGCCAGGCAGCAACTAAAGCTGCAGTGCTTCAGAAGGTGTACTGCTGATGTGCAGCAGTCACCACTACTAGCAGAAGGTCCCCTGGGAGGTTCAAACTTACCTGTTCTGTGTGTCATGCCACTGCTTGCCATGGTGGCAATTCCACCATGGATCCAGTGTTCCCTCTGTGCATGCACTCATATGTTTTTTGATGTACACTTGGTTAATTTTAGATTCTGCTCAGGTTAAATCAGGAAGGTGCACACTGCTTTGATACTGCCGCCCAGAACAAAACTCAGTCCACACACTGATGACAAAAATTAAGAGAGAACACTGCATGGGAATGGGCCCATTGCACCACCCGAAGGGAAAGTGCAGGTGAGTGAGCAAAAGGGAGGATTAGTCCTGTTACACTGCTCGGGGGGGGGGGAGTCACCACCTTTACACTGCACACTTATTTGCCTCCTCTCACTGGGACCACTCCCCCACCCCACTCTCCAAGACAGCTCAGGTATATGAGTGGACAGCGTCAGCAGCTGCTCCTGCAGAGAGCAGCTACCACCTCCTCTCAGGAAGGGTCTTAGTCTGGCTGGTTTGGCAGTGGGGATTGGGCCTAGAGGTAGGGCTGCCATGTCCCTCGGATTTTGGCTCCTCCACCCGGCTGCTAAATTCCACCCAGATTTGCACGGCTTTCAAATGCACTGCCCGGATTTAACTCTGGATCCGATCACATGGGAAGGCAGAGGAGGAGGGAAAAGTGTACACATATGTCAAAAATAAATTTAAAAAGCCCAAATTAGTTGCCACATAATTTGCATAATATGCAAATTATGCCACCCGGATCTGGGAAGCTTGAATATAGCAACCCTACCTAGAAGTGAGCCCAACCCTCTCAGCTGCACAGTAGGGGTTGCCAACTTTCCTGGACTGGCTTGGAGTCTCCAGGAACTGACATCCATTTCCAAGCAATTTTTGAAAGCAAACCAGGAGATTTTAAAGACTTGGTGTGCTGAAAAATATTTGGGGGCAGGTGGGGGGAGAACGGAGAGAGAGAAATCTCCAGGAGTAGCTTTGCTCAGAGCTGGTAACCACAGCTACAAATTCTGGCTGCTGGGGATGATGGGAGTTGTAGTTCAGAAACACCAAGAGAGCCTCAGGGCGGCCACCCCTACCCTAGCTGCCCTGCCCAGAGAATGCAATGTGGGCATCGAGGGAGCATGCAGAGTAGTAGTGTGCCCGAACCGGTCCGGCGGCCATTCCAAAGAATGGCCGAACTGCCGGACCGGTCCGGCCCTGCCTGGTTCGGGTCTGGGTGGGGGGTATGCCTTTAAGGGCGGGAGGGCTTACTTAGCCCTCCCGCCTCCTTGCCCCCGCCAGCGCCCGTATTTTCTAGTATAGGGGCGCTGGAAACCAGCCGCCCTCCCGCCGCTGCCGCGGCGGCGAAAGAACTCCCAATGCCAGCCCTCCCTCCCTCCCAGCTAGCTGCCCGCCCGCCCGCTCGCTCGCTCACCGCATAGAAAACGAGAGGAGCTCCGGCACAGAGCTCCTCTCCTTTGGAAGGCCTCCGGCATAATGGTGTTTTGCGCGCACGCGCGCATGCGCGCGCCGCAAAACACGCCGTTCGCCAGAGGCCCGGTCTACCCGCCGGGAAAGGGCCGGGTAGACCGGGCCTCCGATCGTTGGGTAGACCGGGCCTCCGGCGATCGGAGGCCCGGTCTACCCAGCGATCGGAGGCCCAGTCTACCCAGCGATCGGAGGCCCAGTCTACCCGGCCCTTTCCTGGCGGGTAGACCGGGCCTCCGGCGAACGGCGTGTTTTGCGGCGCGCGCAAAACACCATTATGCCGGAGGCCTTCCAAAGGAGAGGAGCTCTGTGCCGGAGCTCCTCTTGTTTCCTATGTGGTGAGCGGGTGAGCGAGCGGGCGGGCGGGCAGCTAGCTGGGAGGGAGGGAGGGCTGGCATTGGGAGTTCTTTCGCCGCCGCGGCAGCGGCGGGGGGGCGGCTGGTTTCCAGCGCCCCTATACTAGAAAATACGGGCGCTGGCGGGGGCAAGGAGGCGGGAGGGCTAAGCAAGCCCTCCCCGCCCTAAAAACAAGGCCCCCCTTCGGTGCCGGTCTGGACTTCTCCAGACCGTGCACATCACTAATGCAGAGGCAAGAAGCTTGCAGCACAATCCCGCCCCCTGTTGGGGGTGGGGTGGGAATCTGGCAGAGGCAGTACTAGCTCCTGCTCTCGTGCTCCCCCTCATGCTGGAAGGTAAGATTTGGACCTGTTGAAACACATGAGCAAACAAGTGGCAGCTGCTCTCCCCACCTTGCTCTCTGGACAGCGGGGTAGGGAGGATTGGGCGGGGTCAGCAGGGCGGGCCCCGAGTCCCCACCTGGAACTGGACCTGGGTCCCGTGCATAGCCCCATAACATTCCCTAATAATTTTCCCTCCTGTGACGCTCTGAAGCGCAAAGCCCGCCTCAAAAGCCCACCTCGCCGTTTGGGGGCCAGGAAGAAGCGCCGGGCAGGCTATTGATGAGCACGTGCGTCTTCGTAGACTCACGCGCTCCCAGGCCCACCAGCGAGGGGAAGGGGAAGGAGGCCGCTCCTCCCAGGCGGGGAGGGCGGGGGGAAGCTTGCATAAGTCAGCCAAGCGGACCAACAGCCATCCCATGTAGGCGGGAAAAGGAACTTCTGTGGCAGACGGAGAGAGGCCCCCCCTGCCCTCAACATATCCATGGGGCGCTTGTTGCCGTGCGGCTCGCAGAGGCGCAGCCGGGCAGCTCCAAAGCTTTAGGCAGGTGGAGTGTGGGGCTGCCAGGCGCGGCTGGTTGGCTGCGAAGGATGAAGGAAGAGGCGGGCGGCGGCCGCTGCTGGCTGCTGCTGGCCTTGGTCGCGGCGGGGGTCGTGTGCCAGCAGCAAGAATTTAACAGGAGCATCGACAACCTGGCCGTGATCCTGAGGCGCGTGTGGGTGGCCACCGGCAACTGCCTCTACGAACTGGAGCCCTCGCTAGAGGGGCCCCTCCCGAGCCCCTCTTGCCAGGAGTCCCCCGGCACTGTCAACAAGCTCCTGCTGCCCTTCGGCGAAGGGGACGACCGCCTACTCACCTGTTGGACCTTGCCGAACGGCGACTGCTACCAGCACCGCCTCAGAAGCAGTAACGAGACCGTGGAGTGGGGGCACCGCTTCGGGTCCGAATTGGTGAGCTGCTGGGAGCGGGGCTCAGCAGCCGGAAAAATATACAAAGCCGACTCGAATTGGTATCTGATCGTGGCCACCACTACCCCCCTGCATATACTCCAACCCGGTTGCGTCCCGAGGACCGAGGTGATGTATATTAAGGAAGAAACAAAGGAAGTGGCGGAAAGTCGGCTGCTGAAGGTACACGCAAATAACTCCTTATACTTCGTGGATATCTATCAGTGGGGACGGCATTTCTTTTTTCCTTACTACCACACCAACAACAGCATGGACCCCTTGATGGTTATCACCACGCAAGACTTGAAGAGGCACCACCTCCAGGGGCACGGCTACGGCCAAACAGCCTTGCGATGCGCCCGCGGCACCAAAATCCTCTCCTCCAGCTGGATCGAGCTGTCCAAGCAGCGCGTTTTCTGGGTAGGGATTTTCGGCTCGGCTCAGGCTGGGAGCACTCCGTCTTCTACGGCCCTTTGCATCTTCGACCTGACGCAGGTGCTGAGCAGCGCCCAAGGCTGCACCTTTAAGGACTTTGCGGAATTAGTTCCGTCTCATTCCCCATGTGTGAGTAGTTTTGTTCGTTTATATAAGTTAAGTTGTGCCCAGGGGCCTAGTGAGACTCCCAGAGGTCCAGGGACAAAAACTGTATAGGGGGTCCCCCTCTATCATGCGTGCAAAGTGCATGCACACCACAAGCCACGCCCCCTGCACCTGACATCAAACACAAGGAACGGGGCAACAAACATCTCTCCCCGCCGCTGCCACCATCCTTGCACCGCCACCCCTGCCTTTGCACGGCCATTGCTTCTTATCTTTGCTCATGTGATGGTGGCAGGTGCTGTGGTTGGTCTGGGCCTCTCCTCTCCGGCCAGCCTCTTTCTCTGGCCATGAACTGCGCCCATGTGCAGTTCCAACTATTGACATTGCATGCCTGTGACATCACAGGTGTGCGACTTCCATAGTTGGAACTGTGCACGTGTGCCGTTTGGCCAGCTGGTAAGAGAGTGGCCTGCCGACTGGCTGGAAAAGAAAGGCCCAGCCACAACACCTGCTGCCACACAGGGGCAAAGATAAGTGGCGGCGTGGCAAGGGCGGCGGCAGGGGAGGAGCGGTCCAGTCTGCTTGGGGGCCCCCAGTCAAGTCAGTGTGGACTCCTGGTGAGCACAGAGCCATGTGGTTTTCCTTGGTAGAATACAGGAGAGGTATACCATTGCCATCTCCCACGCAGATGATGCTTTTCAGCATCTTCCTATATCTATATCACTGCTGTCCGATATAGGTGTTTCCCATAGTTTGGGAGACATACCAGCAGGGATTTGAACCATCAACCTCTTGCTCCCTAGGCAAGTTACTTCCCCGCTGCACCATTAGGTGGCTTGTAGGAGTTGTCATGCATGGTCTGGCCATCTAGCCCAGTACTGTCTTTGCCAGTGGTGATCCAGCTGCTTACAATAGATCACTGGTGCAGCTCAGTCCTTTATATGCTTACTAGGAAGTAAGTCATGTTCACTATAGTGGAGCTTACACCTAAGTAAGGGTGCATTACATTACAACTTTAATATGGTAAAATATGTTGCAGTCTAATTTCAGGCTTGAAACTATTAAGTCACTATTTCCAAAGTACAAAGGCAGAACTGAAGCTGAGAGGCACAAGTTCAATTCTTGTGTTATGTTCAGCATGCATGCAATCTGTATGCATGGATACAGATTGTATTCACACATTATGTTCAATGTATGTACAGTAGTACACTTCCTAGCTTTACTTGTATCTGAGAGAATCTGTACACATGTTCAGTTTTGAAATGAATGCATGGGTAGTCATTCACACAAAAACATGTACTTACTGTCAGTACACAGCTACAGTGACCTGGCAATTTCAAGATTGGGGCATTAAAAATACTTGTCACACCATGTATACTAAGCTTTCATGGATTGCAGTCTGCTTCACTAAATTCATGAAGTAGGCATTATAGAGGAGATACATTTAACAAGAGGTGTTAAATAATAGGAGATGCAAGAGTCTTAATTCTGTGGTAAGCTTTAAAGCAGGGGTGTCAAACTCAAATCTGGTGGTGGGCCAGATTAGGTGGTGGTGGGCTAATTCCGATGCATCTCTGGGGTGGTCACACATAGCCTCTCTTCACCTTCTGTCACCTTGCACCCACCTCATACCACCTTCTGTCTTCCTCCCCACTTTTTTCTCATTCCCTTTCTTCTCCCTTTTCTTGCCCTGCCAATTAAATGTACTGAATGCACTGCTTTTACACTGGAATATGCTCACGGAAAATTAAAATTATTTGGTAGTTTTTGGAAAGAAGTCTGAATATTATACTTCCAGTGACCAGGGAGAATGGGTGGGGTGGGGTGGAGTGGGGAGGGAGGCTTGATAAGAGAAAGGGGGTGGAGAGGCTTGAGGAGGGGGCAAGGGAGAGAAAGGTGATGGGCAGGCTTGATGAGAGAGAGGAAGAGGATGGAAGAGGGGGAGAGAAATACTGGTGTGGGGAAGAAGGAAGCCGCCGGTGCTTTGGCAAGGTGGGAGGTGAGGGGAAAGGAAGGAGCGGCTTCAAGGGGAAAGGAAGCCCCGTCTAGCACAAGGAGCGACACAGTGTGTGTGTGAGTGGCGGGAAGGAAGCCACCAGTTTTGACACTGGGTAGGGTAAGGAAGGAGCTGCACAGCACAGCGTGGGGGATGAAGAAAGGTCGGAGGGCCAGAGGAAGGAGCTGCACAAGCTGGATCCAGCCCACGGGCTGGGGGCTTAACAGCCCTGATTTAGGGCATTATAGGTAAAAACCAGCACCTTGAATTCAGTTGGGAATAAATAGTAACTGATGTCAATCATACTATTGACATACCATCGACACATACTATTATATGTATCCTATAATTAGGTCCCAATTGGGAGCTGGGCTGTTGTAGTCTGTACCAGCAAAGTTTCTGAACTCTCTTCAAAGGCAGTCCCCTATACAGTGGATTGTAAAAGTCAAATCTAGAAGCTACCAGAGTATGCAGAATAGCGGCTCTACATAAAAGGACATGGCTGGCAAACTAGCTGAAGTTGAAAGACCATACACCTGGCCAAGGCAGTCACCTGAATCTAGGAAAACTTCTAGACTGCAAGCCTAGTCCTTAACAGGCAATGGTATCTTATCAAAAACAAGATTATCATCCATATCCAGGTTAATATCAGCACCTCTGTCTTGTCTGGATTGCATTTCAGCATATTCACTTTCATTCAGCTCTTTACTGGCCTCAGTCAGTCACTTGTGTTTCTGTTACACCTGTGCTGGGGGAAAGGAGAAACAAAGTTGGATGTCATCAGCATATTGGTGACATCACATTTGGCCTCTAGAACTGTCTCACTCTGTGGCTCCATGTAAATGTTTAAGAGCCTGGGAGACAAAATGGAACTTCAGAATGCTGTAGAATAATTCTCTTTGAGCCGAGCAGTAATCTCACAACACCACTATTTGGAACTGTTACATAGCAGCATAGGAATCTGCCATATACTGAGTTAGACCATTGGTCCATCTAGCTCAGTATTGTCTACACAGACTGGCAGCGGCTTCTCCAAGGTTGCAGGCAGGAGTCTCTCTCAGCCCTATCTTGGAGATGCCAGGGAGGGAACTTGGAACCTAGATGCTCTTCCCAGAGTGGCTCCATCCCCTGAGGAGAATATCTTACAGTGCTCACACATCAAGTCTCCCATTCAGATGCAACCAGGGTGGACCTTGCTTAGCTAAGGGGACAAGCCATGCTTGCTACCACAAGACCAGCTCTCCTCTTTTTAGGAGGCAGGAGTAGAACAAACCTTTTAGGAGTAGTATAAATCTCCTCCTTTTAGGAGGCAGGAGTAGAACAAATGGAAAACAGTGCCCCCAACTTACACAAGTGGTCTGCAAGAACACCACAGTAGAGAAGGCCACTAAGAGCTCCAGAGAATCAACCAGGTCACTTTCTTCTGTGCATCTCATCATATAGGTCATCTCTTAAGGTGACAAAAGTGGTTTCATCCCAAACCAGAGCCAGAAACTAGTTTGTAAAGGCTCTAGAGAATTTCCTTTATGTTTGTTTATTTATCTATTATCATTTTTATACTGCCTGACATGTACATCTCTAGGTGGTATACAAAAGTTAAAACACAATATAAAACAGAGTAAAAACAGTTAAAATTGTACAATATATAGTAAAAACAGTCTAATAAAACAAATTAAGCAGTTTAAAATTGATTTCAGTTAAAAGCCTGCGAAAACAGGTGCATCTTGAGGGACTTCCTAAAAGCAAACAGAAGGAGATGCTCTTATTTCAGCAGGGAGCATGTTCCAAAGCCCTAGGGCAGCCACAGAGAAGGTCTGGTCCAAGTCGCTACCAACCATAACCGGATCTCTCCAGAAGTAATAGGCAACAGACGTTCATGACAAAGAAGGCACTCTCTTAAATACATTGAATGCAAGCCATTAAGAGCTTTTTAGGTAACAACCAGCACTTGGTATTTTGCCTGGGAACATATCGGCAGCCAGTGCATTTCTTTTAAAATCTGTGTTATATGGTCCCTTCAGGATATCCCAGAGACCAGTCTGGCTGCCACGTTCTATACCAATTGTAGTTTCCGTACTATGTACAAAGGCAGCCCCATGTAGAGTGCATTACAGTAGTCAAGCCTAGAGATTACCAGCATATGCACTAGGGATGTGCCCGAAACGTTTCAGAGGCCATTGTAAAGGCCTCCGAAACGTTTCGGCGCTGGGGCGGGATTCGGTGCTTCGGCACCGGCGGGGGTAGGTCTTTAAGGGCGGGGGAGAGTGTACTCACCCCCCCCGCGTTTCCCCCGCCGGCACTCTTCAAAGTCCAAGCCCCTCGGGGCGGCAGCGTTCCTCCCTGCCACCCCGTTCCCCCTGTCGGCCAGAAGTGGCTGAAAGTTGCGACTGCCCGTGCGCCCGTCGTGCCCGCACGTGCCCGTCCGTCTGTCGTGCGCACGACGGGCACAGAAGCAGATCTAAACCATCTTTTGGGTCCCGATCCCCCACAGTCAGTACCTCTGTCTTATTTGGATTAAACTTCATAATCCCAAAAGATTAAACTTAATTTAAAATTAAATTAAACTTATCATCCAAAAGTGCCTGGAGCTCTAGGCACCCCTTCTGTCTGAGATGAAGCAGGTGGCAGTCAGGGAGAGGGCTGTTTGGTGGTGGCAACCTGATTATGGATTTTCCAAAGCAGCTCACCTTGTACCTAAACTCCTACCTTTTGGCACTAGGCAAATACTTATTACACCCCCAGGCCCCAATGAAGACAGGACACACTTAGTTGGAGTAAATAAGGGCCACTTTATTATTGTACAGAGGTAACAACACTTGCAACGGGGTCCAGATTAACCAGAGTGTGGGTACTCTCGCGTGGTGGCCCTTCCTAGTGAAGGGCACCCCACACCAGGGCGAAGGGCCGGGTCCTGATTTGGTCAGGCTCCAAGTCCTGACCTCCTCTCCCTGTGGGGCTCCACCCCACCAAGGGGGGTGGTCCAACCCCCCCAACCCAAGCCGTCAAAGCTCTGAGCCGGTGAGTCAAGCCCTGAAAGGCTGTTCCTTGACCCACCCACCCCACCTAACTGGCCCTCCAGCCAAACACCGATCCCTGAATCTACCTACCCAACACCCTCACTCTCCTGCCACAGAAGTGGGGCAAACCTCTGTTTAGCCCTGCTTTCCCCACCCCACTAGTACCTCCTGAAGACCACATTGAAAATTCTGGAGGAACACCTCGTTCCCCTGGTGATGCACTCCATCCCCTTCTGTACAGGGTTGCATCCTGTACTCGTATGTCAGGGTGCTGTGTTACCCTAAGGCAGTGATCACGCACCCAACCGCCTTATTTACTTCCTTATGCACCCTATTGAAGCACAGGGGGCCCCCCTGGCCCCTCCAGCATGTCCTCGGTAGCAGGTTGGACCAGACCAACCACATCTTGGGCCATCGGGCTGCCAGGCCCCGAAAATCCTCGATTGCCAGGGCCCTGCCTTGTAGCAAACCCAAGTTGTTGCCTCCCAGGTGAACGACCAAGATGTGTGGTGCCCCCTTTGCAGCAATGCAGAGAGACTGTTGATAAGGAGGCTGCCGGGTTAGCTCTTTCCCCCGGCCCCCTCTCCTGATTGGCCAGACCCTGGCCACATGAAGGGGGCCAAGATGGCATTGCCGTGCCTGCCTCTCAGGCCAGACGCACAACCCGCCCCCACCCCACCGCTTGGGCGTAGTGGTGGGAAGCGGCATTTATTTTCCAGGCTTTTAAGCATCCATCAAGTTTGATTTTTAATATTGACTTTTCTCTACTGCTTGATATATTGAATTGTTTATTGTGTGTTTAATGTTTTATTCTGTGTTGTAAACGACCCTGGGACTCACTGATTGAAGGGCAGTATAAAAATATAATAAAAATTTGTCATCACTCACTAAACCACCTTGTCCAGGAATAATAACACAGACCTATAGTTCCACAGTATTGTGGATTCAAGACTTGACATTTTAAAGAGACTTGACTGATGAAGATTATGATGGGTGGGGCAGACGGTGAATGGATTCCAGGTCTGCCTTGTAGGAGAGCAACTGGGGTGCACAACTCAAATACCCCAGTGGGCCAGAACCAACCGTGACTTGGTGCATGGGGGCCGAGGTAAATGTTCAGCACACTAATGATTACATTAACATTAATGATTAAATATAAATGAAAGCAATTAATTACTCATTAAAAATTTAATGAAAGCAATTATCAGTTAACCACCACATGAGAGAAGAGGAGACAGATAGCAACTTTCCCCTCTCCCTGCCCCTCATGCACTTTCAAAGCTTAATTTGGAAAGGGGGTTGGGCCTTGCCCCTCGGCCCACTAGGGCCGAGGGGCAAGGTAGCATTTTGTACCTCACCTCAGGCACCACAAAACTTTGGGCCAACCTCTGGGGCCAGCAAAAAAGTCCCGATGGGCCAGATATGGCCTTCCAGATATGGCCTTCTAGATATGGCCTTCCAGATATGGCCTTCTAGATGGAGGGAATCAAACCATTACAAATTTGAGTTGGGTTCTGCTCAGTTTCATCACATATTTAGTTATCTGGTTCAGTTCCTGCTCGGACACTAACATTAAAAAAAGTTGTTTGGTAGCTGGGCCCTGGCCTCTTTGAATGGGTTTAGATACATTTCATGCAAAATAATCTCAAACTGGCTGGGCATAACTAAAGCAAGGTCTTGTGACATTACTCAGCATAGCTAGGAATCAGGAACTTGGGCTTGCAATTGCAAACATTATATTGAGACACAATTACTCAACAGTTTGACAGAGGGCTTTTCAAAGCTAGGTTTATGCTCATGTGACAACATACATACACAAAAAGCCAGAAAGTACATTAAGACGTCTCCTTTATTAACTATTAAAATGTAAATGGTTGCAACCACTCTTGAATCAAAACAATTTGCAATTGTGCGTTATCCAAGATCTTGCAAGGGAGAATGCAGTATACTGCTAGTATTCACACTAGCAGGAATTCAGCGTGAAGGCTGAGGGCAGTATGTAATCTTTATTTTTATCCAGCAGTTCTCAGTTGTACACTAATCCTGAAGGCATTACATAGAAATAAGCCCCACTGAAATCTGAGATTTAGCTCTGTGTAGTTACTCTGATGGGGGCAGGGTCCTCCCACATGCAAGAGATCCAAGGTTTATAAAAGTTATCACCTTGTCACATCACGTCGGCCCCAAGTTCAAGTGACCCCCCCCCCCTGCTGCTTTCTAAATGAGCATGAGCAGGTTTTCACTTGATCTCCTTCCTTTGGATGTCAGCTTCATCTGCTGCAATGTGTAAGCAAACCTTTTTCAGGCCTCGGCCAGCCAAGACTGCACACCCTAAGGCAGGGCTGTGACCATCCCTCCAGCAGTTGTCGGCCTACAGCTCCCATCATCCCTGGCTACTGGCCATTGTGACTGGAGATGGTTGTAGGCCAGCAAGAGATGGAAGGCCACAGTTTGACTCCCCTGTCCTAAGGAATGACAGCAGCAATGCCTGCCTCCAAATTTGTGCCCTTCAGGGTTCATGAGGAAAAGAATACCACTTCCGTGAGAGCCCCTGAATAGATGACAGACTGGCCTCAGTTTCCTACCCTTAAACCAGCAATGCTTTAAGTCAAATTGTATTAAATTAAAGGAGCACTTATTAGGAAAAAACAGTTGCATAAGTGGCCATCCCACATGGTTTGCCGCTTATTCCAAACCATGGTGCCTCTTTGTTCTCTTTGCCATTGCCAAGCGCATCTGTGTGAGTGGGTCTTGGTCCACTTTTGCCCCATACTGTAGTGTATAGTATATATTTCAGCTCTCAGCAGAATGTGATCCAATGAGTCATTAGTCTCTAGCCTTTGAACATGCATGCTTTTGCTGACATAGACAGGCAGGGGGATATCTGAGCGGGTGGCAGAGTTGTACATGTTTCTACCCATACGTTCCTCATGACATCAGTCTGTGGTCTTATTTTATGGCTCTCACCACTCTCTCTGCAGTGAGATGCATTGCAAGACAAAATCTGGTATGTGCCAGATTTCAGATGGCTGAGTGGAACATTGCATACCAACAGGGCGTGGTTGGTATAGGTCTGAGAAGGGTCACAGGATCCTGTTCTTTCTAACAGTTGCACCATTAACAGAAATCCAGTGTGAAGCTTTCCTGGCATAGAGATGCAGGGATGAGAAAAGCTGTTGCTTCTAAATTTCAGTATGTTGCACAACTTTATTAAAGGCACAAATGCTCTGTCAAAAAATTGGTAACCATAGAGTCTAATATTCAGATAGATAGTTACTATAACTTTAATTGGCTTCAACTGACACAAACCAAAGTATTCCTGCTGAAGGTTTTAGGAGTGCAATGAGAAATTCCTGCTGAAGGTTTTAGGAGTGCAATGAGAAATACAGAGAAAACCTATCTGGACAGACTTTAAAAAAGGATAATAAAAATAGAGGATTTCTTTTGCAGAAAGGTGCCACATCATAAATTAATTTCATGAAAAGGGTGGCGATAGGTATGAAAGGCTAATGAGACAATAACAACAAGAAGGGGAATCTTTCAGAGAAGAGGAAATCTGTGTTCCAAAGGAAATCCTTTCATGTGCGTGTTGGAGGGTTGTGAAATATGAAAGAAAAACAATATAACATCAAACTATACATGCATTTTAGAACTAGATCAGATTTGATTGTAGGTATAAAAGAAATGTCTTGGAAGGAGGACTTGGAGTGATGTTACTCTATTTGTTATAGTGAAACAAGTTAAAGTGCTAGCTAAAATTGAAATGCATGCAATGAAGGAGGAAACAGAAGAGGAAGCTTCTGCTTAATGAGAAAAAAGTAGTTGAGAGAGATTCATTTTCATAAATTAAAAACTAATGTTTTAACACTACTAAATTGTTTTCTATAATCCATGTACTCAAAATCAAAACAATTGTTCTCTTTAAAAATAACTGAATTATTTGGGTATATCTACACCATGGACCTAAATTGGTTCAATAATATTTTTTTTCCTCCCTTGGAACTGTTCTACTGCTACTTCAACAAATACTGCTTTTCAAGAAAAGTCCTTAAAGCAGTTTACATAGAAAATGAGCCATACATAAGGTGGTAAATAAAAATTGCCAAAAATAATGGCAAAACAATAAAAGCAATGTCAAAATATCTGTGGGCCTTTGTGAGAACCCAGTCCATCTTGAGAAGCAGCAGCTGATGGAGATGGCAATGGTGATCTTTCACGTTGCTGGTTTCTTTACTTCTCCTTATTTGGCTCACGGGACAGTTGGTGGATTCTGTCAGCCTCAGTGAGGAAAGGAGGGACATGATGCTAAGGCATCTCGTAGGATGCTGTCTCCTAGTCATGTGGGCATCCAATTTGGGGTGTCTTGGAGCTTATTTTGAGGTGCACAGCATCAGCTCTGTATTCTCTGACATAGGATGGTCATCAGCCTGGAAGACTTTAAGCGAAGTTTAGACAAATTCATGAAGGACAAGTTTGTCAGTGGCTTCTAGTGCTGATGGCTGTAGGCTACCTCCATGTTCAGAGGCAGGATGGCTCCAAGTACCAGTTGCAGAGGAGCAGTGCCAGGATGCCTTCCCAAGGCATCTGAGTGGCCACTCTATGAAACAAAGTGCTCGACTAGATAGGCCTTAGGTCTGATCAGAAAGGCTGTTCTTATGTTCTTTTATATATGAATGGGTTAGTACTGGACTGGGCCAGTGTGCTTGTCAGTATCTTGTACAGAAATGAAGCATTGGACCAGACAAGATGCTAAAACCTCTAATAGGGGACTGTTTCCTATTTGTGTGGGTGTATGATCTGGGATGGCTCAAATCCCATGAATGAATATATGGTGTAACAGATTAAAGTCTTTGTCTCAGAGCAGCTCACATCAGGGGGGGAATGCTGAATCATCCCTGGCAAGCTGCCTGGCTGGGCTTCTAATCTATATTTCCAGTAGAATTAAAATGCTGTTGCCACCACCCCTCTTATCAACAGAGCTTGAACCTCCCTGGGCTTGGGTTGGGATTCCAGGGAAAACTCTCTTTATTTTGCTATTGGATAAGTACAAAAACCTTCCACGTGTAGGCCTACGCGTGATGAAAAAACTTATAGCTGCTGAGCACTTGAGGATGCTTTTGCACCAGGTAAATCTCCTTTCTGCCCTCCCTTTTTCTTGAGTTAAAAACCAACTCCGAGAGGCTTGTAAAAAGAAAAGAACAAAATCAGTTTTATTCAGTTACTACAGACTGCTTTTGTCTGAGGTGTATAGGTTTTAAATACACTCAGAAATAATTAGTAGGGTACAAAAATAGGTTGTCTTCTGTTTCAGGTTGCATTTAGGCATGCTTAGAAGTTTATAAAGTCTTTTGCAATGCCTTAGGTGGGTTGAGCATAGGTTAGTGTATTTTATTTTAATTATGTTGCAGGTAAATGATAATAGAACAGTATCAGGAATATGCAAAGCACACACACAAAGAAATATAAGTATCTAACACAAAATCTGTCTAACAAACTGTTCCCTATACTGAATTCTCTTTTCTTTGAAAACTCACCCAACACCTGATGAGAATCAATCTTTTTGCAATCCTGTCTCTCAAGGATCTGCAGAGTTATTTCATGAAAGGAACCTCCATGCTGGCTCCTGCCATGAGGGAGCAAACTCCATGCTCCTACTAAGCCTTTACTCACACACTTCTCCAGCACAGAACTTCCTTTCTTGTTCCCAGAATTCCCAGCAACCACTCTCTAGGTCCCACCCACCTGGTGTACTAATTGGCTGCCCGGGAGTTCACCAGCCTGTCTATCAAGACAAGAGTTAACTTCCTGTTAACTCTTTAGAACAGGGATGTCAAACTGTGGCCCTCCTGCAGATCTTGGCCTACAACTCCCATCATCCTTGGCTACTGGCCATTGTTATTGGAGATGTTGGGTTGTAGGCCAACAACAGCTGGAGGGCCACAGTTTGACACCCCTGCTTTAGAGGGAGGGGAGGCTGATCACTATATATGGTTATTCATATATGTTGCCTGGAGCGTCATGTGTTAATGTGTTCTATGTAAAAATAATGCTATGGCATGGACTTGTGCATCTTGAAGAAGACAGTTTTCTGGTGAGAGGTATATATTTTTTATTATTTATATACCACCCTTCCAAGGTAGCTCAGGGTGGTTTACATTGAAATAAAAAACAATTAAAATCAATTAATAATTAAAATAAAAAATCAGTTAAAAGCAAATTACAATTAAAATCAGTAAACTGCCCAGAGATGCAAGTTTTGGGCAGTATAGAAATATGTTAGATAGATAGTTAACATTAAAACTAGCTATCATTAAAAGCCAGGCTAAAAAGATGGGTCTTTATGGCTCTGCTGAAGGCCATAAGAACAACTAAGACAATCCTCTTATATCAATGGGGAGCATGCTCCACAACCTAGTATGATATTTTATTTATTTATTTATTTATTTATTTAGATTTCTATTCCGCCCTTCTAAAAATGGCTCAGGGTGGTTTACGCAGAGAAATAACAAATAAATAAGACAAATAAAAATGGATCCCTGTCCCCAAAGGGCTCACAATCTAAAAAGAAACATAAGATAGACACCAGCAACAGTCACTGAAGGTACTGTGCTGGGGGTGAACAGGGCCAGTTACTCTCCCCCTGCTATTTCAAGAAAGAGAATCACCACATTAAAAGGTGCCTCTTTGCCAAGTTAGCAGGGGCAGCCCAAAACCTATTTTGGGATTCAGTGAGTTGAAAAATTTATTCCTATTCAGGCTGATCTGCCAGCTCTTTGTTTCTTGTTTTGCGCTTTGGAATATGCTCCCTGCTGAAATAAGAGCCTCCCCATCACTGACAACTTTTAAAAAGTCCTTAAAGACGCATCTATTCACCCAGGCTTTTAATTAAATAGTGTTTTAACAGTTTTAACATAGTTTTAAAAAGTTGTTTTAAAATTTAAATTGTTGTAATGTTCTAACTTCTACTATATCATTTATTTTGTTTTAACTACTGTTTTCAGTTTTCTGTTGTCATTTGTTTTAACTAATGTTTTAACTTTTTGTTTGCTTCTTGCAAACGTGAGGTTTGGGTGGTATAAAAATAAAATAAAATAAATATGGAACTAGGTACCTACTTCAGCATCATGTTTCGGTGGAAATAAAAAGTACCAGCTGAGGCCAAATGTTGCTTATGATAGGATAACATTTTTACTTTCTGAAACCAAGCAGTATTTAATAGACCACATTTCCTTTTCTGTAAGTAGGACACCAAAAACAAACACTGAATCATTTCATCTTCAGATTGTGTGTGTGTGTGCTTGCACGTGCACACACATACACATGTGGTGGTGGTGGTAGGAGGAAAACTTTATTTATCAGTGTTACACAACTTAACAATTTCTCATCTCATGTGTAACATTTTATAGGACTTTGAGTTGACAATGAACATGTACATTGATTTCTGAATATTTCTAAAACTTTTTAGAACACCATTGGCATAACCAGTAATATTGGCATGCATCGTCTTGAAATAGAACTACTATACATATGTGTTTAATATTGTTTTAAAATACAGAGGGATTCAGTGGCAACACTCCATGTTATGTCTTGAATTAAGCCATACACTTAAGAACATTTAAATGCTAAAAAGCAAAAATTAGCTAGTGCCTGCTTTCAGTGACCTTAATCTTATGCTAGGACACAAGATAATGGGTTGGAGCCAGAGACCTGTGAGCAAAAGGAAAATAGCAGATAGTGCTGTTCTGCAAATGCTTGCATAACTATGAAAGATGAGCTTATGTGGTTCTGCTTGTGCAAGTGGTTGCACACACTCATGAGGAAGGAAACTCTTGCACAATAGAACATCTTTGAAATTAGTTTCATTTTTCTTGCATGACGTACTAGTGCAGCCTTTTCAGACATGTTCTGTGTGTGGAAGGGCACCTTTGACTCTAGCCCTAGAAAAAGCATGGAGGCCTCTCCAGAACTGAGAGATCATGCTTACCTCCTGACAACCCAAGAAACACAGCAATATGCGGGGTGGAAGAGCTATGCTTATCTGATTGCTGATTTCTTGGAGCAGGTGAAAGGAATACAAAAGAAATTGCATACGTCTGATCCATGGTTTAGTTTAATAAATTATTTACTATCTGAACCCAAAACATGTGCCCAATCTGACTAGGGACTGTTTCTGCATGGAAGCAGGTTTCTGTGCACAGATTCCTAGCTGGATGGGGTGTTACATATGCAAAAGCTCCTCTGCCAGTCTAACTGTGAAATTTCTGCATATGTAGTTCTTTAAACAAAACTCAAATCCTGCTGCTTGGCACAGAGAAAACAAGCCTGGGTCATCTTGAAATAGAACTGTGTGTAACTATTGCTTCAAAACACAGAGGGATTCAGTGGCAATGCTCCCCCCCCCCCGACAATTGCTCAAGTAGGGTTTCAGCCTTTTTTTATTTTAGAAAGAGCTACGCACATGCTGCCCCTGTTGCTCCATGTGTACTCACCTGGTCTGGAGCAATGGTGTCCAATTAAAGATTTTTCTGGCTATAGAATTCCCCAAATATTGTTGCACATTTCTCAGGGGGAGAATATGAGGAGAGGGGACTTCTGGGAATTTTCTACTGAACTTTAGCATATTCTCTTAAATTCTCATCCTCATTCAGGAGAAGTAAATAAAGAAAAAATCCCCAGCCAGCCACCACAGATGGGAACAGAAACAATTGAGCCTTATTGGATTGTTGCTTGCTTTTTATAAAATGGCAAGAGAATCATTCCACAAGCAGCTGACTGAATCTATTTAATTTTATAATCAAGTTTATGAACAAGTTTATGACTCTGCACATGCTCTACACATGTTTGTGTGTTTATTACCTGTAGTGGAGAGGAGAGCTGGTCTTGTGGTAGCAAGCATGACTTGTCCCCTTAGCTTAGCAGGATCCACCCTGGTTACATTTGAATGGGAGACTTGATGTGTGAGCACTGTAAGATCTTCCCCTCAGAGGATGGAGCCGCTCTGGGAAGAGCAGGAGGTTCCTCCCTGGCTTCTCCAAGATAGGGCTGAGAGAGATTTCTTCCTGCAACCTTGGAGAAGCCGCTGCCAGTCTGAGAAGACAATACTGAGCTAGATAGACCAATGGTCTGACTCAGTATATGGCAGCTTCCTATGATTATGAAGTGTGGATGTACTTAGATTCATACAAAGGGGATTCGGATCTTACACTCTGCTCATGGCTCAGAGTGAGCATGCATAATTCAGCAACAGGCCTCACTGAATGAAGGGAGAGACTTAAGAGGGGTTGATGGTGTACTGAATACCTGTTAATAACTCTTCTCTGATTTGCAAAATAACTTTCCACTGCTCAGGTGCCTTTCAAATTTCAGATTAACATTTTATTATTCTATCCTACAGAAGAATGTTTTATCAAGACAATTAGGGCCTTTGTTTCTCTGATCTTGGAAACAGGTTGTTCTAGTAAGAACTAATCTGCCTACTTTCCTTTCACTATCTCTACAACTGAACTAAATTTGGTTCAAATTGGGGTCCACAAGTTAGATCTCTTGCACCTCAAATGTTCACGCATCCACTGTCTTGGATCGGGGTGGATGACATCATTACAAACTACACCATTGAGATGTCCCTGTGTGTCACTCACTACAACTGTATCTCATTTGGTAAAAATCGGTTAGACAATCTTCAGGTTAGTGCACTTGTGCCTCAAAAGTTCTCATGTCTGCCATCTTGGATCAGGGTGGATGACATCATCACTAATTGTGGCACTGAGATTTCCCCATGTGCCCCTATAGCTGTAGCAAATGTGGCTTAAATTGATTAGGCAGTTCACAAGTTAGCCCAATTGTGCCTCAATAGTTTATGCGTTTGCTATCTTGAATTGGGCTGGATGACATCATCACAGACTGCGCCATTGAGGTGTTCCTGTGTGTCACTCACTACAACTGTACCTCATTTGGTTCAAATCGATTAGGCTATTCACAAGTTAGCCCACTAGCACCTCAATAGTTTATACGTCTTCCATCTTCAATCAGAGTGGATGACATCATCAGAAACTATGCCATTGAGGTGTCCCTACAATTGTACCCGATTTGGTTCATATTGTTCCAGACATTGCGAAATTAATGGGGGCGAGGGGGACACACACACACAGAATGCCAGGTGATCTCATAAGCCTACTGGAAAGTAGGCTAAAAATGACTTTTGTTCATTAACTTGCTTATGAAATTAAATAGATTCTATTAGGTTCTTATGCACCCTTAAAAAATAAAAACAACCACCAGAAGTCTCAGGTCACTGGCTTTACCCTCTGAGTATGCTCCTTAAGATTTTCTGAAGTTGTTCTTCCTGTGTCAAACAAGCCCTCAAGGAGCCATCCATGGATATGTGAAACATTCTTGTGTGAAGAAATTGGTGAGGCTAGAATTTGTGAATCGGAGTATAATTCTATTAAGCATTCACCACCACCACCACCCCAACTGCCCTAGTGAAGAGTATTTTTTGGAGGGGGGGGGAACAGTGGCTGGAGAATATTCTCCTCCGTGTCTTCTGCAGAAAGCTTGCTTCATTTGCACAGAGTAAATGACTGAGAACAGAAGTTATTTAATTTTGCATTTCCTTTGTTTTTGGCATTGCAATTTTGCTATTCTTGTGCTTTAATGGCCTATGATGGTGTTTTCAAGGACTGCCTGTTTTGCACTTATTGACTAACTGAATAATTTTTTCCTTTGTTAAATTGCTTTAATTTATTTATAGCTTGCAGCATGTAACTTTTTAGCTAAACAGGCACAGCTTGTTGCATTTCCATCAAGTATGGGTGCTGGGAACCAAAGAACATGATAGTGTGGTAGGATAGGTATGCATAGCCAAACTCATGATTGAGAGGGAAGTATGCCAACAAGTCATGGCTGTGTCTATTTCATTGCTTTCAGTGTTGTAAACAGTGAATGGCCATGTGTTCACTGATTTTCTCAGACCTCTCAATTCATGATCAGCTTTTGAACTCTTCTGTAATAACCTTAACTTGTCTCCCATTCTCATTTATCTTTCCCATGATGAAGTTGTTACATTATCAGCAGGTGACTACAATGTGTACAGAATGTGTTATGTGAGAGACAAGGTAAAGGTAAAGTTGTGCTGTCGGAGTCTAGTTAAATATATAAAGGTTTTGCAGTATTGTTGCATTGAAGCCCTACTAGAAATAAAATAATGCATCCAAAATTTGTGGTTCATTGGCTGAGCTGCTATCTGCTGGCAATAGTTTCTTGAAAAGAATACTCTCCACATATGATTAACATGTTTTTCTCCTGTGTAAAATCTTGGCAGAAAAATACAACACAGCCAATCAATGGATCACCTTCCCTGAGTCGCTCTGATTTAACATCCGTTTATGCCACTGTTGTTCTGGGAAAGATTGTTTTGTTTTTGGGAACAGAACAAGGACAGTTGCTGAAGGTAGGCAGTCTATGGCTTATATTGTGAATCTCTGGTTTGTTTCATGCATTTTACAGTCAATGGGGGTCTGTTCGCATTTTTACAAGCTCACATTGCAACAATGTCACACTATTTCTGATTTATATTTTGAGGTTTCTTCAGAGAAACTGTATCATAATTATTAAATAGCCGAGATCTTTATACACTTCCTAAATAAGCACACAGTGGGTGCCTCTACCCTTTTACTCTGGCCTTACCATCCTTTCCCCCCTCATATTTATTTATTTATTTATGTATTGTATTGTATTTCTGTACTGCCCCAAACTTGTGTCTCTGGTTTACAATAAATACAGCATAAAACAACGATTAAACATTAAGACATTTTAAAAATCACAATTAAAATCTAATTAAAAGCTTGGGTAAATAATTATGTTTTAAGCAATTTCTTTAAAATGGCCAGAGATGAGGAAGCTCTTGCATCAACTTCATTACAATATATGAGACAACGCAGGACAGGACCCCAGTTATTAAAGCCACTAGGGGCTACCTACAACCAATAAGGGGCAGGCGGAGGGGGGGAGTAGCACCCAGTTCAAGCCACTAGGGCTGCTGGTACAATTAAAAAAAATTAGAAGAAAATAAAAGCATTTATAAATGCCAAAAGCATTTGCAAATTAAAAGGATTTTTTAAAAATAGATGCGCCCAGCAGGCACTATCTGTCTCTCTCTCTCTCTATTCACTGGGCCAGGCAGACAAGCAGGCCCAGACCAGCACCACCAGTCTCTGCTCTCCTCTCAGTGCTGCTGTAGTCTCTCTCTGATCCCTCTCTCCCAAGGCACAAAATGGCACCCTACCTCCAAGCAGCCACTTAAATACATTTTGAAAACCCCTCCTTTGGCCTCCCCCCTTCCTGCTCCTTTCCTCCTCCACCAGCCACTGGGGGCACACTTAATTTGAATTACAACAAGCCAACCAAGAAGCAAGGAGATCTCAAGCCAATCAGAAGGCAGTGCCAGAAAACTAATCAGCAAGGGAAAACATGAAGACAAAAAGGCGCTTCAATTACTTGAATCAGTGGTGATTCAATTTGAACTGGAATCAGGCCCTTTATTTTAGGGGCGATTCGAGTTCTAATCGCTCGAATCATCTCAATTTGAGCTCAAATAAATTTGAGTCTAATTGATTTGCACATCTCTAGTAATAATAAAATAATAATGATAATATGTAGTATATATATATATATATATATATATATATATATATATATATAGCCTTTTAGAATGTTAAAAGCATTAGCTTAATAATCAGAAAATTACCAAGGATGCTTCATATACATCTCTTGTTCCTGACACTTCCATTCTCATTGAGTTAAACGTTCAGCAGCCCTTTAAGAGGCAAACCAAGATCTGTGTGTGCTACCATTGTGCTTCACTGTGTGAAGCAGCTGCTTGTGAGGCTTTTATTTTTGCTATTTTTTGGTCCTAAAGAATGCTTCTTGAGGCTAGAAGAGAGAGAAAATGGTGGAGCTGGAGGTGCAGCATTGTGATGAATGGACAGGAAGTGGGCAACTGTCTCCTAAATAATTTGCAAACCTTTGATAGTTTTGATGATTTTATGTATCTTGTGCTTTTTAGGTTCTTCTTGATGAGAACATGAAGCCAGATTGCCCCAACATTTTATATGAAATTGAAAGCGAAACAGCCATTTTTCACAAACTTGAACTTGACCCTGTGAATAAGGATTACATCTATCTACCATCTGTTAAAAAGGTTTGCTGAATAATTGATAACATTGAATAGTTAGTACAAATGGTATTTCCAAAGTTGATTGCCAAGCTTCATCTGGCTGGTCCCTGGTTAACTGAAGTCTATCAACTGTACTGCAGACTATTGCTATACTTCCGTAGAACAAAATGAATATCTGCAAATTTCATTACTGGTTAAACAGTTAGTTATCCTAAAATCTGCAACTGATTTAAGTAGCTTATCTAAGCTATCAAGTTTATTCAGTGTAATTTGGGAGATTTGCTATTGCACTTTTTTCCTCAGTATTTGCCACTGTGTAACTGAATCACAACTCCTTGCATAAGCATGGAGAGGCATTTCAGGACTGAGATGATTAAATGAGAGAAATGTATGTCATCAGCATGCTGAAGTGTCATCATCCTTGTCTCCATATGACTTGGGTATTGGGTAATGATTTGGCTATTGGGTAAACAGCCATCATTTATATGTTGGACCTGGAGGATGATGAGCCCCTTTAGGATCCCACAAGGAACATTTGGAGGGATGATAAGAAATTAAAATCACCTGTTGCCACATTCTGTGTCCTCCTTACTAGAAATGAAAAGAACTCTTACCAGATCTTATAGTTATGTCACATCATGGTGTCAAATGCTTCAGAAAGACTTAAAGGGGTGCAGTTGTTGTGTGATAGGGGGCCACCCATGCAATCAGTTCAAACTACAAGCCAGACTTGTGGGTGGTCAGAAAGTTGGTGTTCTCAACATGAACCAGGGATTGAAGGACAACCACTAATTTCACTACCTTTCCTAAAAATAGAGTTGGAGCTGGGTATAGGACTCTGCATAGAAATTAGTTTTATGTCTCCAAAGCATTAATAGACAGTGCCAGCAAAGGACTCGTGCTTTGTCAGCTAGTTTTCACCAGCTAGAATGGGCACAGGTCCAGTTTACAGTATCCCATATATACCATCTGAATTATTTTAAAAGCCTGTTAGAAACTGATGCAAATAATTGGACTTGACCTGAAGAAGCCTAAGAGCATAGTCCAAATACCCTTGTTAAAATATTCTAGGAAACACCTTTGAATGCCTTAAATTTAAAACAATAACAAAACAGGTTCTTACGGAACCTTGAATATTAAAATATTTATATCAGCATAAGCTTAATTTTATCAGATGCATGTTGTGTTATTCTTTAATTGGGGTGTGTGTATACTTGTACACAAATAGAGAAAAATAAAATTTAAAAATTGGTGTGCATGGGTTACGAAATCTGCAGTCATTTTATGTAAAGTTAGAAAGCTTATATCAATAGTAATTAGTGATATGTGGTATTGCAAGATATCCAAGATAGGGCTGAGAGAGATTCCGCCTGCAGCCTTGGAGAAGCCACTGCCAGTCTGTATAGACAATACTGAGCAAGATGGACCTATAGTCTGACTCGGTATGTGGCAGCTTCCTATGTTCCTCAGTGACTGCAATCCGAAACACACTCATTAGGGTATAATTCCCATTTAACACAGTGGAACTTGCTTCTGAGTAAACATGCATGAGATTCAGCTGTAGATTCCTTAATGTATATAGTGAGCATATATCGTGAAATAGAATGTCTTTGTTCAAGCTTAGGTGGAAAGAATCTGACTTTGACAACTTCTAATTCAGCAGTTTCACTCTGGAGTGTCCCTTTGAATTCCTTTGTTGTAAAATGGGGACATTTGCTGGTGAATTATAAAGTTTTGTTCCCATCCCTGTGTTTCATGGGTCCATGGAAATATAATTTGATTGTTTAAAAAGGATGTCTACAGATGTTCAAAAATGATTGCTTTCTGTATTTTAGATCAGGAGAATACCTGTTGCAAACTGCAGCAAGTTTATTTCCTGTAATGGCTGTTTATCTTCAATGGACCCACACTGTGGTTGGTGTCATTTGAACAAAAGGTATTTCTCCTCTTTGCTCTTTAGAATCATGTAAATAAATGTTGCTTCCCCCACCACACACACACACCTCCTCCCTTTATTTTTTCCTTGGTAGGTTGTATCTTATTATGTTAAAGTTATGTTTAAGGGATTTTTCTTTTTTTCAGTTATACTCACATGTATATTATTATTATCCTTGATTATGTTATATGCACTATGGTAATCTTATTGTAATAAAAAGGAAATGCTGCATTCTCAGTAACTTGAGAATGTGTGCTTGGCTTGAGGGGAAATTCGCAGTGCATTGTGGGCTAGCTGGAGGCCAGGACACATTTTCCTAGGCTCCAGAACGTCATGTGGCTATCAGCAGCATCCATCTTGTTTTCGGGGCAAGCCGTGCAGCTTGGATCATGCCAGGATCATCTGGGGGGAAGGTAGGTTCAACCTTGCCTTCCCCTCTGCCCTCCCTCCTCGCACCAGTGAGACAACCTTACTATGTAGTTTTAATCATCTCTTCTGAGACAGATATCTGAAGTTCAGCCTATTGAGAATGGAACAGCCAATATAGAAAGGTAAAGTTGAGGTGGCCACAACTGGTCTAGTGAAATAGAAATAAAACAAATTTCTGTATAACATTAACATATCTTTCCATATTTATTAAACTTGGATTTTTTTTCAGGTGTACTTTAAAAGGAGACTGTCCATATTCAAATAACTCGGAGAACTGGATAGATATTTCATATGGAACAGATAAATGCCTAAAGATCTACATAACTGATTTAGACAGAGGTGAGGTATGTTATACATAATTTTATTTGCATTCAATTATATAAGATTATTACTAATAGGAATAATAGATGGAGAAGATAGCTAACCTATACATCATTTTTACAAATGCGGTCATAGAATCTTTTATTGAGTTATCCCAGGAAGCCAGTCTAATAGGCTAATAGTAACAGGCATGGATATATCTCTCAAAATCATTTCATTTTGTGGCTAAGAGCAGATGGGGCAGATTTTGATAGGGTCTGTACCGTGGGCTGGGGGGGGGGTACCCTCCCCGCTAATGCCAATTCCCCTCAATGGAAATTCCTCCCATAATTGCTTCTAGCTGCATGGAGGAATATACAGGCACCCTATTGTGCATTTACATTTTCCCACTCTGCATCCAATAGCTCTGAAGGGATTATTTCTGTCAGGGAATCAGCATAGTCAAAAAGGATTAGATCCATATGCCACAGTTCCAAATTGGGGCCTCCATAGTTGTTCTATCAAGAACAATCACCACCACCACCACATTGGGAGATGAATTCTTTCACACATCTACGATATCACATCTAAGTTTGGTCTAGGGGTGTGCACGAAACCAATTCTGGCGGTTCAGTTTTAATCCAAACTGGAGTTCTGGTCAGTGCCGGCTCCTCTAAACTCCAGGCCAGGTCCGATGCTCCCAGCAGCATGGGCTGGTTCCAGCCTTTGTGCATATACAAATGGCATGTGCAGAGGTCAGGACCAGGCTGCAGTGCAGGGAGAGCTGGCCCCGGCCTGGAATTTAGAAGAGCCACCACTATCGCAGCTGCTGCCAGTGGTAAGGTGCCCTCTTGCCGCCCGCCCCCCTCCTAGCTGCCATTAGAAGTATTTTAAAGGCAGGGTACTCCACTTTGCTTGTAAAGGGGAATCCTCACCAGATTCCCCATCATAAGCATAACCTTCAAACCACTGAACTGGTTCCATTCAAACTGGGTTTGGTTCAAATTTGGACGATCACCCCTTTTGGGGGCTCCGATCCAGTTCAAATAGAACCGGTTCCGCTCATCCTTTGTTTTTTTGTTTATCAGATTTGTATACCGCCCCAAACTTTCGTCTCTGGGTGGTTTACAATAACCTAAAACCAGTTAAAAACATATACAAAAACTTAAAAACAATTTAACAATTTAAAAATAACCAGAAATTAAAACCCAAAAATATTAGGAAGCTGGGAAAGCTTGGGCAAAAAGATGGGTTTTCAGGTGTTTTTTTGAAAATTACCAGAGATGGGGAGGATTGTATCCCAGCAAGGAGCACATTCCACAATCTTGGGGCAGCAACCAAGAAGGCCCGTCTCTGTGTAGCCACCAAACGAGTTGGCGGTAACTGGAGACAGACCTCCTCAGATGACCTCAATGGGCGGTGGGGCTTGTAATGAAGAAGACACTCTCTTAAATAGCCAGGGCCTAAGCTGTTTAGTTTGATCCTTAAACATAATTTACTGCTCAATCCTAAGCTTCCTGAACCTTTGTCCTGGTGTTGGGCTCTTTACACACTTACACACACTGTAGTGGGGCTTCAGCAGGCCTATCCCTTGCTGGAAGTTCCTCAGGAAGCCCTTGCAATGCAAAGGGACTTTTAGTGAGCCGGCAAAAGGTGGATGTGGCTACCGGTGCTCCTTTTCAGTTCATCCTAAGGGCTCATACAGCAGGGCCTGTTCCTGGTATTGTGGTGGAGTCAAGCGGGGTTCACACAAGTGATACAGAGCTTTAAGAAGTCGTCCCACTTGTCAAGATCAGGACGTTGATCTTTAGCTAATACTGCAGCACAAAACAGCCCTTGCTCTGTAGAACTTTAAGCTCAGCATTGGGCTGCTAGTTGTGCCCCACCAAGCTTTCTGTATCTAATGAGGCAGTGGCAAAACTCACTCTGACTTTGACAAGGAGAGCTGGTTTTGTGGTAGCAAGCATGACTTGTCCCCTTAGCTAAGCAGGATCTGCCCTGGTTGCATATGAAAGGGATACTATAAGTATGAGTCCTGTAAGACATTCTCCTTGGGGGATGGAGCTGCTCTGGGAAGAACAGAAGGTTCAAAGTTCCCTCCCTGGCTTCTCCAAGATAGGACTGAGAGAAATATCTGCCTGAAACCTTGGAGAAACTGCTGCGACTCTGTGTAGACAATTCTGAGCTAGATGGACCAATGGACTGACTCAGTATATGGCAGCTTCCTATGTTCCTGTGTAATGCCACAGTTTCTTGTTCTGTGACTTTATCACATTATTTCTGAATATTTCTATATGCTAAGAAGATACTATAAAAGCATTAACTGGGAAAGAGGAAGGATGCTGCTGGAGCAGTCGTGATGTCTTCTGTTGTACCCCATATCTCTTGTTTACAACAGCATTAGATTCCCTTGCTAGTTTATAGAGATGACTGGCCTCCTCAGGATGGCAATGGTCCTTATGAATCGGCTTCTCTGAGCCTTTGCCTTTGGAGCTGGAAGGGAAAGTACTGACATATTTTAAAATGGGATTTGCTAAGCTCTTAGTGCACTCACCGCATTGTCACCAGCTGTACAATCTTCTTCACAAAACTGAGCTCAGGGGAAACCAGTTCTGCCAATACAAAGCAGAAGCTGGTTGTGCACACAGTCCTTATTGTTGGATGTCTGTGACATCATGGAGCCACCTTTCCCACCTCATCCTGGAAGCAGCTTTTCAGGATTGTTGTTGTTGTTGTTTTAAACAAAAAACCAATTAGGAAATAAAAAAGAGATGACAGGTGATCTTTTAAATGTATAATTGTAGAAAGTTAACCAAAAACAGGAATGAAGCATAGAAGAGGGGCAAAGTTGATGATGAAAGCATTGTTCAGAGGTAGGTATAAGTGTGTTGCTTGTATTGCGAGGGTGGCTAGAAGATGGGCTCACCCTGTAGTACAAAAAAATAAAAACACCTGAGTCCTATTTGGGGTATGTCTGGACTTTCCCATGCTGGCTCTTACAAGCCAGGGTCTGAAAATTGCCTTGGTGATGTGTTCTCCCTTAACCCATTGTTTTACCATACACGATGAAACTATGGTTAACAAGCCAAAATCTCTTGTAAACCAGAAACTGAAGCCGTGGCCTGAAGAGTCTTTACAAACCATGGTTATGAGGGATCATTGTTTGACTAAAATGGTTTGCTTTGGTACACATGACATGTGTGGAGGAATGAGGCTTAGACCTCTTGAGTGTCTGTAAATAAGCCCTTGCATTGTTAATATTCCCAAACTTCTTTTTGTAAATTGCCCTTGTATTATGAATGAATTATAAATGAGATTATATTCCCAAAACTGCATTATTGTAAATAGGATTCTATGGTTGCAAATCCCTGTGCGTGGAGAAGGCTGGCAGGGCCAAAAGTTCAAACTTGTTTTTCTGTAGTTTGACAGTTGATTTTTGGAGGGGAAAGAGAGTTTAAAAAATGGAGTAAAATTTTGTATTTTTTTGTTTTTTATATCCCGCTCTTCCTCCAAGGAGCCCAGAGTGATGTACTACATACTTAAGTTTCTCCTCACAACAACCCTGTGAAATAGGTTAGGCTGAGAGAGAAGTGACTGGCCCAGAGTCACCCAGCAAGTATCATGGCTGAATGGGGATTTGAACTCAGGTCTTCCCGGTCCTAGTCCAACACTCTAACTACTATACCACGCTGGCTCACTCATTAGAACAATTTAGTTTGTTCTAATTGAATGACTTTAAAAACTGCTGGGCTGGAGAAACTATATATTTGGGAGAGTTTTGAGAGGGTTGAGAGAAGAGAGTCCTGGAAGGAGAAGCCAAGAGAGTCTGCTGGAGGCAGTCAGAGCTGGAGGTTGCAGAAAAAGGAAGAGAGTCTGGAAGTCTGCTAGAGTGAGTCCATGGAAGTAGCGATGTGCACGAATAAACTTCAGCACTGGCGGGGGTAGTACTTTAAGGGCGGGGGAGGGTGTACTCACCCCTCCTGCCGCATTTCCCCCGCCGGTGCTCTGTGATCTTTAAGCCCCTTGGGGCAGCAGCATTCCTCCCTGCCGCCCCATTTCCCCACCAGCTGGAAGTGGCTGGAAGTAGCGAGCGTGCGCCCGTTGCGTGCGTGCGCCCGTTGCGTGCGTGCGCTCGCTACTTCTGGCCACTTCCGGCCGATGGGGAAATGGGGCGGCAGGGAGGAACGCTGCCACACCGAGGGGCTTAAAGATCACAGAGCACCGGCAGGGGAAATGCGGCGGGAGGGGTGGGTACACCCTCCCCCGCCCTTAAAGTACTACCCCCGCTGGTGCCGAAACGTTTCGGAGGTCTTTATAATGGCCTCCGAAACGTTTTGGGCACATGCCTACATAGAAGCAGAGAGTGAACAGCCAACAAGAAGTGAAGCCTAACTAAAATCACTAGAAGAAAAGGAAGAGCCAGGCTGGATTGAGCCCCAGACCTGTGAGGTAATTAGAACAAGAGACTACACAGCAAGCTAGAAGCCCAAAAGAAAGCACAGAGGACTCTTGAGTAGGGACCAGTATAGTGTCAGGTCGTGATTGCATTTTCCCAGTTTTTATTTTCCCCTGACCTACTCTGTTGTTAACTTTTTTGAATTTGTATTTTTTGCTGCAAAAGTAATGTGTTAATTGAACAGGTTTTTTTGTAAAAGTAAACTTTCTTGTTATAAAAAACCCCTAGAAGCTTGTTGTTTGTCTCCACCCCACGCCTATAAGCCTTTCCACTGAAGTTTGTTTTGTTTGTAATTTTTGAGAAAGGTGAAGGGCTGTTGTAGTGGACCCAGCCATACCAAAAGTCCACTTGGTGGCAGCAGTAAAAAGGTTAGGAGGAACAGAGGACTGTTCCGCCACACATGGTGGTAGAGGTGGGATGTGTCACCCGTGGTAGCATGGTGGATAGCTGTTCCTCCACATGTGGTGGCAGTGGTGGGATCTGGCACCTATGCTAGTGCGGTGGGATAGCTGTTCCCATAGTTATCGCAGCCATAGTTGCGATAACAACATCAGGAAGTAAAGGAATAGGCAAATTGTTCTGGAGAAATCTCACAGGCGATCTCAGATCTAGTCTTGTTTTAGCAAGCATGAATTGTCCCCTTTGCTAAGCAGGGTCTGCCTTGGTTTGCTTTTGAATGGGAGACTACATGTGAGCGCTGTAAGACATGTGAGCTCTGTAAGACCTTCTGCTTGCATGCAGAAGGTTCCAAATTCCACCCCGTCCCCAGCATCTCCAAGACAGGGCTGTGAAAGACTCCTGCCTGTAACCTAGGAGAAGCAACTGCCAGTCTGTGTAGACAATACTGAGCTAGACACACCAAAGGCCTGACTCGGTATAAGGCAGCTTCCTATGTGCCAGCCCTTAATCTAGTAGGAATCTTAGAATGCAGTGCATGGGGTTGGCAAAACTCAACATGTAGCCATTACCAAGGCAGTTGCCAGTAAAATCAGGCAGATTTTGGAAATATTTCTCACTATATACTCTGATTTAATTTATCTATTTAGTCTTATAGTCATTAACCCGTATGTGCACAAACTTTTATTCAGTTTTCTTTCAAGTTCTTCCAATCTATCCAGAGATGAAGAAATCTTGTAATCACTCTGTTTCCATATACTTCTAGATTTCCATGACTGCAGTTGTGAATTTTTCAGGCCTTTCTAAAAGAACTTCAACTTGCAAGGTGATAAATACCAAGACAAACAAAATTATTTGTGAAGAAGGCTTTTCAGACCTCATGAACTGTTCATGCCACTTTAAAAAGGCAGATCTAACTGACAAAGGTAAGTTTTCTTAATATTTTTAACTATGTGGCTTGACACATTCTCGGTAATTCATTATGTGTGAAAGTTTAGAATTTTCAGAGGCACGGTGCATTTAAGTGAAATGGAGCTTCTTTTGTAATATTGTTAACACTTACTTTGCTGCTGATTCATTGGTTTTTGTCCATGTTTTTTAATATTTATACACACACACACACACACACACGTACACACACCCTCTGCTCCAGGCAGCCCTGGATTAATCTGATTACTTAGATCCTTCCAGTCTGGCTTCCGGCCTGGATATGGGATGGAAACTACCTTGGTCGCCCTGATGGATGACCTATTCCAGGTGGTAGACAGAAGGAGTGTGACTCTTGTTAGTTCTCCTAGAGCTCTCAGCAGCTTTTGATACCATCGACCATGGTATCTTTCCGGGTTGGGACTTGGGGGCACAATTATATGTTGGCTCCACTCCTGGCTGAAGGGTCGTATTCAGAAGGTGGTGCTGGGGGATGCCTGCTCCACCCCTTGGCCTATGGGGTGCCACATAAATCCATTTGTCCCCTGTGCTGTTTAAACCACTGGGAGAGGTTATCCATGGATATGGACTGTGGTGTCATCAATATGCTACCTAGCATTTAAGTCAGCAGATACCAGGAAGGCAGTGGATATTCTGAACCAGGGTTTGGAGGCTGTTCTGCCTGGATGGAGGCAAACAAGTTGAAACTTAATCCAGATAAGACAGAAGTGCTCTGGGTTAGTAAAACTGATTATCTGAGTAGTGAGGTAAATCTGGTCTTGGATGGGGTCGTACTTCCCTCCACCCCTGAAAGACAAATTCCGAGCTTGGGGGTGCTTCTAGACCCGACTCTGTCCTTGGAGATGCAGGTGGCAGTAGTGTACTGAAATGCTTTTTACCAGCTACAGCTGGTACACCAGCCACAACCCTACTTGGAGAAGTCAGACTTCACCTCAGTCACTCATGCTTTGGTGACATCTGGATTGGACTACTGCAATTGTCTCTGTGTGGGGCTGACCTTGACACTAGCTCAGAAGTTTCAGCTGGTTCAGAATGCAGTAGCAAGGATGCTCGTGGGCGAAAGTCACTTCATGAGTGTTACACCCATCCTGTGGCATCTTAATTGGTTACTAGTCCACTTTTGAGCTAGATTCAAGATGCTGGTCTTGACCTTTTAAAGCTCTACATGGCTTGGGGCCGGAGTACCTGTTGGACTGCATTTGCCCATACTAACCTGCCAGAGTTCGCTGTTTGGCATCTTAGATCCTGTTCATGGCCCCACCACAAATGGAGATCCAGTTGGCGAGGACTAGAGACTGGGCCTTTTCAGTTGTGACCCCTCATCTTTGGAACACCCTCCCTGAACAGCTTCTCCATGCTCCCTCCCTCAGTGTTTTAAAAAACCATTAAAAACACATCTACTTAGACTTTTTAATATTTTTTTTCTGCTGCATATATATGGCAGGTTTCTTAGCTTTTTATTTATAACTTTGAATTTGAAACTTTTACAATTTGTACATTTTAAATGAGCTTTTAGTCTGGGCTTTTAAATTTTTGATTTTTTAAAAAATGTTCTATATTGTATCTCTTTTATTAACTTTATAAACTGCCCCAAGAAGTAGAGTACTGGAGGGGTGGGGTATACATATTTTAAATAAGTACATTAAAACCCTAAGTAAAGGAAAGAGTGCAAACCAAACATTATTGTAAGGCTGTTTGACAGAAGAGTTGGATGATGTTTCTAGGTGGTGGACAACTTTGTGCCAAATTCCCCCTTCAGGTGGCCTCCAGCTGGTTTTCCGTTGTCACTCATCTTGCTCTAATAGAAGAAACCTTTCAGCCCATCACACCCCCTTCATAGCTAGCAATAAGAAGAAAGGGGAATTTGCCAAATATACACAGGATGTGGTGCTTGCATATTTTTTGCTGTCTTCATCATCTACTTCTGCTCCCAAAGGAAGACAGCACGCGCCAGGCTTTCGATTTCAGTATGTCTGTAGGAAGCTGTCTTGTACCAAGTCAAACTAGCTAAATATTTTCTACTCTGACTGGCAGCAGCTCTCCAAGGTTTCAGGCAGGAATCTTTCCCAACCCTACCTGGAGGTGCCAGGGAGTGAACCTGAGACCTTCTGCATGAAATCTATCCGCTGAACCCTTTTCTGGCACTGAAGTACACTGATGAAGAAATCATCAGCTGTTGAATTTATGCCTGTCATGCAGCGGTTCAAGGCAGAGGAACTGTTTAGAAAATAAAGTTGGCAATCCTAAAAGTTAGGTTTTGTAGAAGATAGAACTAACTTGTTCCTGTGCTTGGTTTGTGCTGTGATTGGTCAGCCAGGCAATTGATTTTTACCCCACCATTGGTATCTATCTTACCTTCAGCCACATAATATTGTTTGCAGTACCTTGCTTGCTTATTTTTCCAGCACACATTTTTAGAGAGGCAGAAAATGTTTCTTTGTTTTGTTAGTGTTACCTGACTCTCTAAAGTTGGTGCAGTTACATTATTCATATTTTCTAATAAATAAATTCTTTTAGAATACTTCGTTATGCATTTGAATGTAATAGTTTTAATGAAAGGTTTTATCATGCTTGTTTTAAAAAAAAAAGTCTATTATTACTTCTCCCACATCTGAGGCTAAAGGCTTTTGGGCATTACGGGAGACGTTTTGGGAAGTGGAAAAATCAGACAGCCATCCTCCCTTTGCCTAGAGGAATTATGAGGATTTTGTAATTATGAGGATTTGGGATAAACCTCTTAATATGACAAATAGTTCACAGATAATCAGAGTTCCATCCTTCTTTCCCTTACATTTATTTCTTTATCAGGGCAGTGCTAGATGGTTTGAAACAAGCACAAAGGCTGACATGCTGTCTAATGAAGTACTGGTGCAACAGGAGAAGCACTGGTGCTTCTGAAAGGTTCAAAAACCTCAACTCCACTTCTGACTCAGCAGTGGGGACACACTATGTCCTTGAAGGTTTTGCAGCCCTCAGGGTATATTTTTAGATGACACAGAGGGCTTCCATGGGAAGGGGAGATAGTTGAAATTCCATCCACAACACACTCTCCCTCTCACTCCAATGAAGTGTTAGTCTGGAACTCTTCAGAAGCACTGGTGCTTCACCAGTGCTTTGTTAGTCAGGGTGTCAGCCAGAGTTCCTGACTCCTGTGTTTGCCTCCTAAAAGTCCCTGGTGGGAGGCATTTGCAGAAATGAATCGGTTGAGAGGAAGCAGTCACTTAACTTTTCCCTGGCTGCCAGTTCTCCCTTGGAAACCTTTTCCCCACCTTCCTCCCCTCCCACACACATTACTGTTAACCAGCAAACATGTTAAGGAAAAATGTGTTTGCTGATGTAATGTATAGTTCTGTCATTGCTCTGACATTTTTTCCCCAATTGAACATGGAAGAGAGGTTGTGAGGAAGAGAAGAAAATGTCCAGTTATCAAGCTGAAAGTCATTCCTGTTGTAGGTCATTCCAGAGAATAAATAATCTGTGTCTAGTGGGGTATCCTTCCATGAGGCAAGGTGAGATGGTGCCCTCAAATAGCAGATTTGGGCACCAGCAGGGTGGCAACAGCTTTTTGCTGAGTGGTGGCATAGTCACTGCTCATCAAGGAGCCTCTCCAAGATGATTCTCTTCCACCTTCTCTTTCATGTCAGCAACACCCACTAATGCTGCCTGATTTAGCACACATTCTCCTACCTACCTCATGTGCTGCTTTGCTAGTTATGAAGAAGGGAAGGAGGCAGAAGAGGAACTTGTCATGACTCCTTGTCCGTGACTCCCCAATTAGAGGATGAAGCAGACAGTTCATGGGATGAGGCAGAGTGCGGAGACTCTATGACCTGGGTGACTAGAAGAACCTAGGAAATTTAGGATCCCACACTTCAGAAATCAGGCAAGGGCCTTTTAAGAAACAACCTTCCATAGGGAAAGGGTGGGGCCAATTTACTCTGCCAGGGCAGCAGATTTTTTTTAAAAAGGCAGTCTAGTTGAAGAAGCTGCTGGAGCAACTTTGCTGCTATGTTGCTGGATCCACTTCTTATAAATTCCCCTTGGAGCTGTCTGTGGTCCATTTCCCCCAGATCGTTGCCTTAGTGGAGATCCTGGCTTGACCTAGAACAGGACAGAAATGTGAAGCATCCCCAGTCCTCTGCTATTGCCAGTTGCCTTTAAGCCCTCTCAATCTCAGATTTTTTAGAACTAAAGGTGGTGGTTTTATCCCAGCGGCCATTGGGTTGTTTATAACTAAATCCCTGTCACAACTCACCTATGAAGCCCAGTTGGGCCCCTATAACTATTTTACCCTATTAGAAAGAATTCAATCTGTTTTTCTCAAAGCACTGTTTTAACACTCCTAAATGTACCGCTAATGCAGTGCTCCGGCAAGAGGCAGGGCTTCCAAAGGTGGAATCTAGAGCTTTAAGGATTATTATTAACTTACTGGCTGAAGATCTGCTTGCTGCCAGTAGGTCTAATACCCTTCTTCCTTCCTGTCCCCACCCCCACCCCCCGGCCTTCTTGGTTCGAGGGGAGAATTAACAAATTGCTTTCGATAGGGTTAGACTCTGAACAACTCTTGGAGCTGGGATTTTGGAGAGCAAAGGCTATGGTATCCAAACATCTTTCTGACATCGAGCTACAGAATGAGACAGCTCTCCTTCCAATCCTATATAGGCCTTTAAAATCATGTGCAGGATTCTCTACTGCCCCGTACTTGTCCACTATCACCTTTTCTATGTTTCGTTCAGCCTTTTCTAGAGCTTTCTAATGCCCTGCCATCTGCTTTACTTTATGGTAGATTTCATCAGTGGCCGATAAGAGGTGCGATTATGTCCCTGCAATGCTAATGAGATCGAGACAGTTGCCCATGTGTTACTTTATTGTGAATTTTATCAAGATGTCAGGAAGCATTTAATTGGCCTTTGCTGTCTCAGTTTTCTGATGGTCCTGGGCATTTTTGTATCCCTAACGATTTGTTAGTAAACTTCTTACTTGAAGATAAAGTCTCTAGTGTTTCTTGTTCAGTGGCAAAATTCTGCTTACATTGCTGGTAGAATTCGGATCACCCTGGTGCATGGTGGGGCCGGTGGGATTGTTTGAATGTATTTCTTGATGGTGCTGCTGTTTTATTTATGTGATTTGCTGTTCAGTTGACCGAATAAAGATGTCTGACTGACTGACTGGCCCTCTCAAGCCCCAGCACCATCTTGGAAGATGTGCGCACAGTCCTGGGAAGTGTAATTCTTTTCAGTGTTTTCTCCATAGAGCTCTATAAGGGATGCACTGGGAGAGTTTTGTTTGTGCTTCCAAGATGGTTTTGGAGCTTGGCAGCGCTCCACTTCCCGTAATCTGCTCCCCCTGGTGCTGGGGAAAGTGCAGCTCAATATGGAGGTCAGTGTGGTGAGCAATGGCTCTTGCATTGAAGGGTTTTTGCCAGAGTGGCCCCTGCCTAAGAAATGGTGAAGATTACTTGTTTATGCTATTCTCATAGCACTACACGGAAGCATCCTATTCATAGATCCTCTAAACAGGTGCAGATCTTGTTGACTGAAATAATGTCAAATGGGCTCTCTTTCCCCATCTCTCAAAACCCTGTATTATTTTCCTTAGAGTACTACATCATGGACATAATTTAGCACAGTACTGTAATTATCTGTGATGGCACCTACACTTTTAGGGAATCTCCCCTTAGTCATGAAGTTCCCTGGGTAATCTTGGACAAGTCATTAAGGTAATTCACACAATCAAAAACTGTGTTCTACCTGGGTTTGGGAGCTGTGTGTGCTCCCAATTTTCAGTTGTGTGGAAGCAAGTTAGGAGGAAAACCTGGGTAGCTTTTCCTCCTACCTTGCTTCCACACAACCAGAAATGTGGAGCACACACAGCTCCCAAAGCCTGGTAGAACACAGTTTTTGATTGTGTGAATGACCTCTTTGATGCTGTGAGGAGAAAAATGGGTTAAGGACAGGGCACAGCATCCTGAGCTCCTTGGAGGAAATGTGGGATAGAAATAAATAAAATGTTTTAAAACCAACAACTTGGTAGGGAGCATGAGATTTCTACAGGTAGGAGGAAAGCACAGAAGTGGCTGAACTCATAAACTTGGGTGAAGGTATGTGTCTAGTGGCAATTAGGTCAGAAAGATAGAAGACAGATGGCTTGGTTTAACATACCTTTGCACAGTATGTTAACAATGGGAAGTATATTCCTTCAGAAGAACAGAAGATGAAGAAATTTATTTCGAGCCTGAGCCTCAGTTATTGGGTTTGCCCAAAATAAACAAGGCTTTGAAACAGTGTAAATGCAGAGAAGTTGCTTTGTATGCTGCTTGTGGGTGAAAAAGACTGTTTGTGGTTAAAGGAAATGTGAATACTGTTGGGCTTTTAAAAATAAATAAATCAAAACCGTATCTTCTGTATGCAAGTTTGAAGAAGTTGTCCTTTCTGTTTGCCATTTGTTTCATTGAAATAACATTCCACTTCCCGAATCCAGTCCTAAAGCTCTGATCTTATGTTGACAGCAGTAGATAATTTGTGTATATATTCTGCAGTGTTTTCTATTGCAGGGAAAGACTTAATATTAAATTAAAAACTAGTTTGCTATCATATGACTTGCAAAAGTGTGGGACAGAAATTGAGAAGAATTGGCAGAAGTGCTGCTTTTGTGGGAATGGGCTGTAACTCAGTGGTAGAGCATCTGCTTTGCATGCAAAAGGTCTCTGATTCAATCCCTGCCATCTCCAGACTCCTGTTTGAAACCTTGGAGAGCCGCTGATCATCAGTGTAGGCAATACTGAACTAGATGGGCCCATGTTGTGGTATAAGGCAGTTTCATACGTTATGGATTTGCATTGTTACCATCAGCTACTCTGGATTTATCTGCAATCCCATTTCTCTCTGATCTGGAGTGGCCTAGGACCTGGATCATGTCCCCAAATTGCCATGGCTCAGAAGAGACTGCTGTATACACCACATCAGTGTATCCTTAGCACATTGTGTTTATGAGATGGATGTTAACTTGTGTAGGCCACTTTAGGAGCCTTGTCTGAAAAGTGGGGTATAAATAGAAAGACAATCTTTGTACATCTTAGACCTAGATTTAAATAAATCATTTCTGAATTACCCATTACATCTGTGCTTGCATCTGTTATGTAAACACTTTCTTTCTTATTCTTTCCAGTTCAAGTGTCGCTCATTTCTGGTTCTTGGAATTGGTCAGAGATATTAGAATTTGATGACTGTTCATTTAACAAAATGTAAGATATGTTCTCCATTGTGTGTGTTTGTGGTTTTTGAGTGAGTGTGTGGCTTTGAGAAGCTGCCCCAGTATGGTGCACAGTTAAAGTAGGTGTTCTGTTTGTGTGTGTGTGATGCTTTACTATCAGCACAAAATATGCACTAGTATTGCTACTAGGACCATGGAAAATTATTTTGTTGAACTATTGCTATAAAGTCCAGTTCTGTTGTGCTCTGCATGAAAGTTCCAGGGCCATGACTAGATCAGGGCTGCACAATGCAATAGCCTTCCATATATTGTTTGACTACATCTCCCATCATCCCCAGCCACAGTGGCTAAGAGTCAGGCATGATGGGAGTTGTAGTCCAGCAACACTTGAAGGGCCAAAGTTGTGCAGTCCTAAACTAGAGAATAGCTTGTCCCCTTGCAGCGACACTGGGAGTTGCTGATAATGCTGCCAAGGAGCCACTATTGTTGCTTGCTGTATGAACCTACCTATATCTGGTAGGTTATTTAGTTTTTATAGTTTTAAAATAACTTTTAATTTGGTGTTTTTTAAAAATTGTAATATTTAATGTGATTTTGGCCCATTTTTAACTTTTAAATTTAATCTTTTAATCAGATCTATATTTTTATATTCTATCTAATATTTTAATTTGGTAACTTTTGTAGTCTTGTTTTAACTGTTGTGTGACCCGCCTTGAGATTGTTTTAATGAAAGGTGGTATAGAAATCTAACAATAAATAAATGAAATAAATTTGTTTAACTTTATTAGTCTTATTTTACATCGTATCTTTTTATTAATGTTGTGAGCCGCCCCGAGCAGTAGTGTACTGGAGGGGCAGAGTATAAATATTTTAAATTAAAATAAATATAACTCTTTCTATATCCATTGTGTAGTGTTTTGCACCAGGCAGTTTCAGGATAAGGAGAGATAGTAAGGAGGAAGTAGGACAGGCTTCACAAGAAGACCTGCCACTTCTTATATTGTCCAAAAGGTACCTCAAATTTCTACTAGTATTGTTTATTATTCTTTATTATTCTTTATTCAATTTCTATCCCGCCCTTCCAAAAATGACTCAGGGTCGTTTATACACAGAAATAATAAATAAATAAATAAATAAATAAATAAGATGGATCCCTGTCCCCAAAAGGGCTCACAATAAAAAAAAACATAAGATAGACCCCACCAACAGTCACTGGAGGTACTGTGCTGGGGGTGGATAGGGCCAGTTACTCTCCCCCTGCTAAATAAAGAGAATCGCCACGTTAAAAGGTGCCTCTTTGCCAAGTTAGCAGGGGTTAGTACAAAGCTATACTAGCAGTGTCTTGAATCAAGTGAGATCGTAGAGATGATGGAAAATTAAATGTCAAATAGGAGAGAATGGCAGGGTTCCACCACTCTTTTCTGGCACAACGTGTCATTCTTCAGAAGGGCAAGTCATCTGCTTGTGCCAGCAGCTGAAACAGCACCGTAGGAACAGGCTGCTTGAAGAGAATACCTTTCCATCTTATTGGAGCCATTGTATTCATTCATTCATTCATTCATTTTATGCCACTTTGGGAACTTCTGTTGAAAGTGGTATTTATGTATTTATTTATAACGCTGTGGGAGGGCTGTTGTTCTCATGCTCTGCTTGTGAGCTGCCATGAGACAACTGGCTAACTACTGCAGGAAGGATACTGGACTGTGTGGGTTTGGTCTGATCCAGCAAGGCAGAAGCATTTTGCTATAAATGTAGAAGAAGAGGTTTCTAGGTTGAAAGCAGTACCTTTTTGAGATTCTAGCTAATCAAAACTGAATTTAAATCCTATAATTGTGTATAAATCCAGTTCCCCAGCACATAATAACTATTTGCGGCACATAAGCATCCTGAATACAACCTAGATCTGCATTGTCCGCTTTTCCTGATCTTTAGACTCTGCTTGTGCTGATACCTTGCCAGTCCCTGCAACGGTGTAAGTTATTTTTAATAATATTGCTAGGTGCGAAGAATGTCATAATGCTGGCTGCATCTGGTATGCAAGGGAAAACAAGTGTGCTGCCTCTACTGTGACTTGTAAGAAAAAGGTAAGATGTCCTGGCTTTCATAGAATTTAAAATGCCACACACAAGCATAAAGGTGTGTTGATAATAGGAAATATTTTCAATTTTTCAGCTTGACTGTGGTACAGTTCTCAATGCTTCAAATGGGAAAGGTACGATGCAGAGACCAAAGGTCAGTGAATATTCTGAAACTCATGCAAATTATACCAGAATTAATAGGAAAAGAAATATCCATATGTGGTGCTGTCTCCATCTTTCCTCATAATTTACCCAGTTAACTGTCACTCTCATACTATCTGTAGTAAGATATGAATAAATGTACTGCTTGATTGAACTCTAAAATTGTTGATGAATTCTTATCCCAGTGGATGACTTTTCTCAAAATCTAGTTAGAAAGTTTATGACAAAGATTGAGAAATAAAAATTCATAATGAAGAGAACTGAATACACAAAAATCACATTATTTGCGGGATACGAATGCCATAAAGGAACAGTAAACCTGCTCTGTCTGTTGTCTTTAGTGCATTGAGTTTATATAGTACGTTGTTTCTAGTTTCAGATTGTAAGAATGATGAGCAAAAACCTCAAACAGTCAAAAGGTTGTTTTGGTGTACCACGCACTTGAAATTCTGCTTTCCTTTCCTGATCCTTAGATAAAACAGCAGTTGTTATTTGAAGTACACCTTCCTATTGAGGGAAGACACTATACCTTCATATATTATCAAGTTAATGACTATACTTTAAAGTGCCAAGAAGTGCATATTATGTTTTGCAGAGGGCTTTTCAAGTGATTAGTTCCTCAGTTGGAGTATTTTTAGGTATTCAAGCTGTATTCATAACCATAGTTTCAAAATGACTTAGAAATGTTGTTGTGAAAATATCAGTTTCCTTTCCTTGCTCTCCTCCGCCCACTTCAAATTCAGACACACACCAATTTGTTAAACTTAGTAAGTCAGTTTGGCATTTAATGGTGATAAGGTTGTAAAAGCAAATCCTCCATTCTTTGAGAAATCAGAGGTAGAAAATGGTATTACTTTGTATGTGGAACTGGCATCTTGTCCTTTTGTTGGGACTTCAACATGGAAATTGGCTATCAGAATTCTGCCTTATGAAATGTTCTTGTTCTTGTATTATTTCTGTATAGATAGCAACTGCCCCATCCATAGAGCTAGCAATCCAAATATTTTCAGCCAGCTTTGATTAGATCTTTGAATATATTAAGCACTCTTGTCTCATTGGAAGTCCAATGGAAGAGCATTAAGTACATGCTTATCTTTTCCATTGAAATAAATGAGACTGAAATGTGCTTAATTTGCTGATTAAGACTTCTACTTGGTATTGTATCCAATTTTAATTTTTGTCCCTATGATGACATTTCAATTTAAGCATAATTGTGTACATTTAATCTCATTTAAAAAAACCAAAATAAAAGTATCTCTTTGCAGGTATACATATAGAACAATGATTTCCTGCTGGACTTGCATGTCTAGCCTAATATTCAAAGAGGTTTTTTAGGTGCACACAAAGATTTGGGCATACATGGTGAGATTGTTAATCTTTTCCCTCTTGAATGCAGCAGAATCCTGTGTCCTATCACAAAAGTGCTTTTGAAAGTCCCCACAGATTCCAAAATTGGTTGTGATGTGGCTTGGAGAGGTGACAGCTGTTCAGTAAAGACATGTCTAACTCTTCTGGGTGTTCAGAAACAGTTACATGCTTCTTTGGATCCTGATCCCTGGATTTTAGATTTTAGCATTCAGACCTAATAGTTAGAACTATCTAAACCATTAGGAGACAACTGCAAGGTCCTTTAAAACTGCAAGGTGGACTGAATTAGAAAAAAGGAGTAGAAATGCCCTCTAAGAATACTGTGAACAACAGGGTTCCATAAAGAGTCTAGAATGGAACAGTCTTAATCCTTTTTAAATGTATAGAATTGGTTGGAGGGAACGGAGGTTGGTGGCAAAGCTCCAATCTTGCTTGTGGAAGACCCTAATTTCAAGCCCTGGCATCTTCAGGTAGGATGGATCCTGTCTGAAACTCTGAAGTGTGGCTACTGAGCTAGATGAACTAGTGGTATGACTTGGTATAAGGCATCTCCCTATGTGCTATATACAGTAGTATCATTGTTCATTCCCTAGAGTCCTAGTAGAAATTAAAACCAAAGGAAGGGAATTCAAAATGCAAACACTAGAATTATATGAAAGAGATTTACATTGTTAGATGGATTAAAAACCCTATGAATGGCTATCACAAATAGGTTCAGGGATATGATAATCTGTACAAAACTATCCTCTACAGTCAGAGCATAGCTTTTTCAAACAGTCTTCCGATACATATAATTTGTTCATTTTTGCATTCAGTTGTAGAACTTCATCAGTCATAGTTTTCAACTCAGCAAACCTTGGTGACGTAGGCAGACCAAAAAAATGCTGGGAAACTACAAATTTCAGTATGCTGGGGCTCATGAAATACCCAAATACTATGTGGAGGTGTACTTGGAAAACTAAACAGAAGTGCCTGTCTAATTCTCTACTATGCACTGTAGCATCACTATTACATAAGTTTTAAAAATAAATGGAGAATTTGACTTTTCCCAGATAATCTGAAAATAATTAAAGGATATGCAGAGTAAACTGTGTCACTGCTTGGAATATATTCTAGTATTTCAGAAAGACAGTTAAAATGAGAGAAAGAGAGCAAGAAACTCCCTGTGGGCCTTAATACTAAGGATTTCACACTGATTCAAAGACAAACTCACCATTAATAGCCATATTATTACAACATCACATTTAACTCACTTATCACAAGAAGCAAAGTAAGAGCAAATGAATACAATCCTAGCTCATAAGCTTCAGCTCAGTATTCACAAGCCCTGATTCTCTGTACATAGTGCCAAACTAAATATGTGTACAGTGACTTATATTAATTTTTTTTAAAAAAATTTTTTTACCTGTAGCCCCTTTGGGGGGCTTCCTAAAGGCCGTGGGTGGGGGTCTGCAAAGGTTCCCCCTCCCCCCACTGGCCTCTAGAGCCTCACAGGGATCATTTGAGCATGTGCAGTGGCCATTTTTTAAAATAAATTTTGTTTTTAAAAAATGGCTGCTGAAAACAAAATGGCCACCGCGCATGCTCAAATGGCCTCTGTGTGACCTAGCATGGCCTAGGGCCTCACAGAGGCCATTTGAGCATGCACGGTGGCTATTTTGTTTTCAGTGGCCATTTTCAATTTTTTTTTAATTTTAAAAAATGGCGCCCCCCTTCAAGTGGTGCCCGGGGCATGTGCCCTGCCTGCCCCACCCTAGATACGCCCCTGGTTGGTAGCTTTATCTTTCTCTTTAGCAGCAAGGGTTGAAAAGCAATTTTTGAAAACTGCCACCATGTTTAGCTGCTACAAATGGCTTAAAAGATTCCTGAGAGAACTAAGCAGACTATTTGTGCGCTTAATTGTGTCATTCAAAAAAGTACTCCTATAATTTATAAACATTCATTTGAAATCTCATTCATGGAAAGGATAATTGCATATCATCCAGTTAGGTGTGCTTGACCAGTGGTGAAGTACCTATTTTCTCATTGTCACTCTATTCCAGTGATCTCTTGAGGGATCTATGTGCACACATGGAAATCCTCCATCTCCAATAGCTTCCCATTCCCATTAGTGCTGCTAATTGGGCAAAGAAGTATCTTTTAAAGTGGTGGCTATCTCAGGGGGATAGTGACTGTTCCTATTCATTCTAGAATAGTGTTTTTCACAGTGGCTGATGCTGGTTGCTGTCTTGTGTATCTTTTTAATTTGTTTCCCTTTGTCTTCTCATTTATTTTGCTTTGTAAAACTCTTTGGAAACTTTTTTGTTTGGTTTTGTTAAAAAGCTGTTTTTGTTTGTTTGTTTTTTATTTAATCAAGGAATCATAATCAAGGAATCATATCCGCAGTCTAGGCTCGCTGTCAGCCTTTAGGAGAGCTCTAAAAACCTATTTATTTGGCCTGGCCTTCCAAGGCTTGTAAAGTGTTGATGTTTTTAAATGTATTTTAATTGGTTTTAAATAGTTGTAATCATTTTTGAATTGTTTTTATATTGTTTTTAGCATTGTTTTATTTGTGGGTTTTATGTCTTTTTAAAAGTTGTTGTACACTGCCCAGAGCCTCTGGATGGGGCAGTTTATAAATGCAATAAATAAATAATAATATTTCTGTTCTGCCTGATATGTGTATCTCTAGGCTGTGTACACAATTTAAAGCACAACAAATAAAAAACAGAATAAAAACCATTAAAACAATTTCATGGGAGGGAAACAAACAGTTTTAGAATCAGTTTCAGTTAAATGCCTGAGAAGAGAGGTGTGTCTCGAGGGTCTTCCTTAAAGCAAACAGAGATAGCTATGCTCTTATTTTGTGTGTGCCAGCACCTCATGCAGGCTGCAGGGAACAGTGTCGCAGCCATGCGCGGCCTTTGGTAGAGCGAGCACCGCACCTGGAAAAGCAGCAGGGTGGCAGTGGAGCAGGTAAGGACCTGCTTACCTGCTTTTTAAGGGAACCACTTCCTGCCCTACCAGACTGGTCTGGCTGCGGGTGCCTGAGTCAGTTCGGCGCTTCCGAAAGGAGGCACCGAACTGGCTCATGCACATCTCTACCTTTTTGACCTCAGAAGCAAGATACCTCTAAACACCAGTTGCAGGAGAGCAACAGCAGGAGAGCAGGCACACCTTCATCTCTTGTATTTGGGCCTCACAGAGGCATCTGGTGGGCCACTGTGGGAAACAAGATGCTGGACTAAATGGGCCTGGGCCTGGTTCAGCAGGGCCCGTTCTTCTGTCGTTAAGCCTAGTTTTACTTTGTTTCCAATAGTTCATGCTCAATGCTTCAATTGAACCAATGTGGATATCGATATTGGGCAAAAGTGAAGTAATAGTCACAGGAGACAATCCTACAGTGTCAAACATTTTGGTGGAGATAACTGGAACCAGTAGCTGCAAACCAGATGTGTGAGTCAAAATAATATCAACAGTCTTATCTTTGAAATGTGCATACACCTATATAACAGAGCAGTAACCAGCCGTTTAATCAGGAAAATGTTTGAAATGTTGCTAGGACTGTACAGTCAAGATGGTGCTTTCCAACTGTAAAGTTAATACTTGCTTATTCATACTGTACTGGAACTTTGAATCTGTCTCGTATTTGTTGTGTTAGTCACAAAAGCTGAATTTTTCTAGTAACTTGATAATAGGAATACTTGCACATATTTCTGCTTTTAGTCTTCATATGATGTATTTACTTATGTGTGGCATGTGAAAGAGTTCAGATCTCAGTTGTAAGAGTTCCTCTGCAAAATGTGAGCAACTCGGAGGCAGTGTTCCCTCTAACAGTGATTCCCAAATGTTGTTGATCACAACTCCCACAATCTCCAAGCAAAAGCCATTGCAGCTAGGAATTCTGGGAGTTGTAGTCAACAACATCTGAGAATCCCTGTTAGAGGGAACACTGCTCTGAGGCCTGGCACCAGTCTTGTTGGACATAAACTTCAGTGAGTTCCATGAGAAGCCATACACTATTTTGAGCTCCTCCCCAGTGAGCGCCCACAGAGCCCTGTGGTTTTCTTTGGTAGAATACAGGAGGGGTTTACTATTGCCATCTCCCACTTAGTATGAGATGATGCCTTTCAGCATCTTCCTATATCGCTGCTGCCTGATATAGGTGTTTTCCATAATCTGGAGAACATACTAGTGGGGATTCAAGCCGGCAACCTCTGCTTGCTAGTCGTCATTTCCCCGCTGCGCTGTTAGGTGGCTTTGTGGGAAAATTACTTGACTAGCTACATTCTCTTAAATGTTTAAAATCTGGGGAATAAAACATTTTGTGCAGACTTGAGTTTTAAAAAGCAGCAACTTCCTCTTTGCTGCTACTTTTTTGTTTTGAGCAGAAAAATACACTGCTGCCTAAATAGACTGTGAAAGAAGGGACAATAAAATTGATTATCCCAACTAGGGTTTTGGAGGATGGAAGATTCAACTCCAGCACCCTTTCAAATCTAGGTTCTTTTTTAGAAAAACACACCACTAAGAGAAAATGTGTGAAAGTATTTTAGTCTTTGTTCAAAATAAACTCCAAACAAGAAGTCTTAGAATATTGTAATCAACACTAATCATATTTCAGATTCAAGAAATCTTTCCATCAGATATGTTATTCAGATTGCTTCAAAATCAGTCTCCAAATCATTACTGCAAATAAAACTTCTGTGCTTAAGTTTCCTGAGTATGTCTTTTGTCATCTACTTTTCTGCGTTGTAAGCTTTGTGTAACTTATCTATCTTCTCTCAAGATCAGGCACTGTTTCTTTGCTGGCTTCTGACTTTTTTTTCAAGATGAAAACCCATGTGTTCCCTAAACCTAAAACCTTTCAAATCTATCTCCCATTTTCTTTCTCTCTTTCTCGTACTCTCTGCTACTCTTAACCTCCAGCTCTTACTCTCTTTCTCTTTACTTACTCGGTTCTTCAACTATACTAGAGCCCCTGGTGGCACAGTGGTAAAACTGCCGCCCTGTAACCAGAAGGTTACAAGTTAGATCCTGACCAGGGGCTCAAGGTTGACTCAGCCTTCCATCCTTCCGAGGTAGGTAAAATGAGTACCCAGAATGTTGGGGGCAATATGCTAAATCATTGTAAACCGCTTAGAGAGCTCCGGCTATAGAGCGGTATATAAATGTAAGTGCTATTGCTATTGCTATTGCTATTTCCCTGCTAATCTCCCCACCCCCAAGCTAATTCCACTTCACCTAACTTCATGCTTCTCCTCTTCCTTCTCCCCCACCTTCATGAACTTTCTTGTTAGTCTTTAAAGTTCCACGTACTTGAGGATTATGGGGGTGGATTCACAACCATATTCTGTCCTTTCACCGATCTCCCCAAGACTTGATTCCCAAATGTGCTGAATTCTGCTTTAGGGGTGTGCACAAAACCGGCTGGACCGGTTTGGTTCAAGGCTGAAGTGGCCTCGAACCCAACCAGGCCAGTTTGGTCCGGGACTCCCTCTCCTCAAAGGAGTTCCTGGAGGCAGTGGGGGGGGGGTTGTCTGTGGAGGTTCCCTTCCCCCCACTGGCCTTCTAAATCACTCCCGCCCCATTTTGAGTGCTCTGCGGCTGGTTTTCAGCCTTCATCCAGTGGCCAGCGGCCATGTTGGGGGCTGGGCGCCTGCACGGATGGTCTCTGTGTGGCTCAGGCCACGCAGAGGCCATGTGCACAATCACTCAGCCCCCAACATGGCCACTGGGTGCAGGCCAAAAACCTCCACAGACCCCCCACCCACCACCTCCAGGAACTCCCCCTAGGGGTATAGAAGGTCTTTTAATATTTGCAGTTCACGAACCCCCAAACTTCAGGGGAGGGGGGTTAGGTTAGAGGGTCGAACCCCCAAACCAAAACCTCGAACCTGTTTGCACATCCCTATTCTGCTTTGGTCAACTTTGTGCCAACTTACTGATACCACATGTCTTTATTCTTGTTGACCCCTCAGAACATATGGTACCATTTTCATTGCCTCACCTTAATCTAGACACTAGGCCTATTTCTAGATCTAATTTAGGGGGACAGAAAGCCATATCACTTCCTCCTTTTCCGTGTCACTCACACATACCACTGACCATCTTAGCCGCATACTTTATCTTTTTTTTCCAGCATTACTGGTTTTGCTTATCCTTGCCATTCTTTTCTGTCAGGAAGCCTATCTATCTGCCATCTTTTGTCATGCTCAATTTCAATCTCATTCTGAATCTTATATTGACTGATATTTTATCTTATCCTAACTTAACCATTTCTTACCTAAATATCATCTGCTACAATAACTGTTAAAATCCCGGATAGCTCCACTGTTTTCTGTGAGTAGTTCTCATTCCCATTCTAGGGGAAACCAAAACGTAGCTTCCAAAGTGACCCTGGAAGCCCTCACTGTGTGCAAGTCTTTCCAATATGGAAACTCTTTGAATGTTTGTCCTGACTGAGCTGAATTCCACAATGAAATATTATAAACATCCAAATAAGGCTATTTTATGAATTGTTACAGCATTTGATTAACAACTTTGGCTGTTTGTACATATTCATTCAATTTTTATTCTGCCATTCACAATCATGTCAAAGCGACTAACAGAAATGATAATAAAAGCAGAGAAACCTAAGGATGTTCCTTTCTTTCTGCAGTCCCAGGCAGCTGCCAGTTAGAACAGAGCAATTATTTTTAGCAGGGATTTTGGCACAACCAGACCCTGTTTGAAGTAGACTGAGGCATGTCATTCTATAATACTTGCTGAATGGAACATTATTGTATATACTAATACTTCCACTCAAAGGTGTGATGCAAGACCTGATTATTTTTTGTTTTTACCGTGTGTTTAGTACCTGATCTTTATGAAACAAACTATATTCCTAGAGTATTTCATCAAACTTTTGTGTAGCCTGTAGAACAGGGCTGGGCAAACTTGGCGCTCCAGCTATTGTTGAACTACAACTCCCATTAGTAGTTCAATAATAGCTGGAGGGCCAAGTTTGCCCAGCCCTGCTATAGAGCATAGAGAGGTGCTGGCAGTCATTTGCTTAGTAGTATGCAAGCAGGTTGCATTGCATATGGGCCTTAACTGAATTCCTAGCTTCCACGCAATGTTAATTTTGGGTTCCATAGAGACATTGGGCAAGATTCAAACTTGGTCCAATGGGAATTGAATTTCTAAAGTGGTTCTAGCACAAAGTGACACATTTGACTTAAGGGGTCACCTTATTTTTCCTCCAGCATACCCGTCAGGAACAGAAATGGAACACACATGAAATTTTGTTTACCACCAAGTCGCAAAGAAGTCAAGAATATATGCGTAAAGGCAGATGGGTTTGAATGTTCACCCCCTGGACTACTATATTATGTTTCTCTCCCAATATGTTCCAAGATCTTTCCAGATATCTCCTGGATGAGGTAATTTTTGAATTATTTTTCTTATGAAAATAATAAATTGTATACGAATGTTAAACCATGGAAACTGTTTTAACTTAATACCCTAAATCAAGGCAGTACTACTGACTTTAGTAGTCCTTTCAACTTTATTGGTCAGGTTCCCGTCATGTATAGATTGTAGATGTCTTGTTGACAAAGCTGAGTCCTGCTATATGCTTGTATTATCGAACATATAAATGGTCCAGTTCATTTTATATTTAATAATTCATACTATAGTCTTTCTTGCGTCTTCAGAGAAGGTTATTTTAAATATTTCATTCTAGATGGACCCCTGGTCCATCTAGATCAGTATTATCTACATTCACTGGCAGCAGCTCTCCCAAGGTTTCAGACAGAGGTCTTCCCAGCCCTATCTAAAGATGCCAAGTTGGGATGTGCACAAACCTGTTCGGAGGCCCTTTTACGGACTTCCAAACTGGTTCGAACACTGGGGGGGGGCAGGGGTTGAAGTTTGATGCCAGGGGGTGGAGCTTTAAGGGCGGGAGAGGGTGCATTTACCCATCCCGCTGCTTTCCACCTGTCGGCATCAGTTTTCCAAAAAGCCCCTCCGGGTGGCAGTGTACCTCCCTGCCAGCCCATTGCCCTCCTCGCCGGAAGTGGCCAGAAGTACCGGGTGTGCATGCGCCCGTCTGCTGTGCATGCGCACACATGCTACGGCTGCACATGCGCCCAGTACTTCTGGCCACTTCTGGCTGAGGAGGGCAGCAGATTGGCAGGGAGGTACACTGCTGCCGCCCGAGGGGCTTTTTGGAAAACTGACACCAGCGGGGGGAAAGCTGCCGGAGGGGTAAGTGCACCCTCCCCGCCGTTAAAGCGCCACCCCTGCCGTTTCCGAACCGCCCAGCCACGGTTACGTGCACATCCCTAATGCTAAGGATAGAACCTGGGATCTTCAGCATGCAAAGCACAAGCTCCACCACTGAGTTATTTCTCCAGAGTTTCTTCGTCTGGCAAAACAAAAGTGTGTGTTGCTATTTATTTCTTAGGCATGTATTTCTTCATGAAACTTATGTATGAAAGCTATTAGCAATTCTGATTTTAAAGTACAGCTGAAGCTTGTTCTGTAGGAATGTGGCCTGTCATAAAAATAAGTGAGGAGGAAACACTTTTTTTCAGCAGAACTGTCAGGATTTGCTGTGTGAGGCTGCTTTCACAAAAAACGTGGAGGCACAGTGAGAACAGAATATATGCCATTTATGGAAGGTTTTTGGATTCCAAAATCCAAACACAATCCTAGCTGGGTTTGAGACAGTATCTTGCATGCCATGCGTACCTGCCAACATATCCCTACTTTCCCATTCAGGTGAAGGGGGAAATAGGGACATATTAGTAGGTATATGTCATGTGGGGAAGGGAAGGAGTAGACATGGTGAGATCGGATAATTCTATCTCATGAAAATTAGCTCATTACTGGTTAGGATTACTGTGTCTAATTGGCTTATGATGAAGTGGCCTGTTGAGCAAAGTGGTCCACATTCTGCACAGCAATAGGTGGGTGGGAGGGAAGAAGGGCTGCGTGCTTGCGAAACCCTGTGGCAAAGACTTATTGCACAGCTGAGCAGTCAACAGGGTGGGAGGGAGCAATATTTGCATCTCTGCCCTCACTGTAAAGGATTTTTCCACTTGCATAAATGTGTTTTGGGGTGACACAAAGGGTTTCTGGGGGGAAATGAGGTAGTTGAAATTCCCCCTCACACACACTAGCACTGGTGCAGCATTAGTTTGGAATTCTTCAGAAGCACTGGTGGCTTCTCCTCTTGCACCAGTGCTTTGTTAATCAGAAAGTCAGCCAGGACTATATTTTTTGTGTCTTTAAAATGTGAAGAGAAGTTGGAAGTGAACACCCAGTAACTCATGAGAGTCAATCAAAAATACCTAAGTATCCTAGGAAAATATCTTTACACACACACACAGAAAATACAGTGAGGGAAACAAGTATTTGATCCCCTGCTGATTTTGTCCGTTTGCCCTCTGACACAGAATTGACCAGGCTATAATTGAAATGGTAGGTTTATTGTAGCTGTGAGAGACAGAATAACAAGAAACAAACCCTCAAAAGCCCAGTGCCCAAAAGTCAGCGATGGATTTGCATTGTAGTGAGGGAAATAAGTATTCGATCCCTTCACAAAAGATGTCTTAGTACTTGGTGGCAAAACCCTTGTTGGCAATCACAGAGGTCAGACGTTTCTTGTAGTTGGCCACCAGGTTTGCACACAACCCAGGAGGAATGTTGTCCCATTCCTCTTTGCAGATCCTCTCCAAGTCAGAAAGGTTTCGAGGCTGATGTTTGGCAACCCGAACCTTTAGCTCCCTCCACAGATTTTCTATGGGATTAAGGTCTGGAGACTGGCTGGGCCACTCCAGGACCTTCATGTGCTTCTTCTTGAGCCACTCCTTTGTTGCCTTGGCTGTGTGTTTTGGGTCATTGTCATGCTGGAATACCCATCCACGACCCATTCTCAATGCCCTGGCTGAGGGAAGGAGGTGCTCACCCAAGATCTGACGGTACATGGTCCCGTCCATCATCCCTTCGATGCGGTGAAGGTGTCCTGTCCCCTTAGCAGAAAAACACCCCCAAAGCATAATGTGTCCACCTCCATGTTTGACGGTGGGGATGGTGTTCTTGGGCTCATAGGCAGCATTCCTCCTCCTCCACACACGGCGAGTTGAGTTGATGCCAAAGAGCTCGATTTTGGTCTCATCTGACCACAACACTTTTGCCCAGTTCTCCTCTGGATCATTCAGATGTGCATTGGCAAACTGCAGACGGGCCTGTACATGTGCTGCCTTGAGCAGGGGGACCTTGCGGGCACTGCAAGTTTTCAGTCCTTCACGGCGTAGTGTATTACCAATTGTTTTCTTGGTGACTATGGTTCCAGCTGCCCTGAGATCATTGACAAGTTCCCCCCGTGTAGTTCTGGGCTGCTTTGTCACCGTTCTCATGATCATAGCAACTCCACGAGGTGAGATCTTGCATGGAGCCCCAGACCGAGGGAGATTGACAGTTATTTTGTGTTTCTTCCATTTGTGAGTTATCGTGCCAACTGTAGTCACCTTCTCACCAAGCTGCTTGGCAATAGTCTTGTAGCCCAGTCCAGCCTTGTGCAGGTCTACAACCTTGTCCCTGACATCCTTCGACAGCTCTTTGGTCTTGGGCATGGTGGTGAGTTTGGAAGCTGAGTGATTGCTTGCTTCTATGGACAGGTGTCTTTTATACAGGTATTGTAACAAGCTGGGATTAGGAGCACTCCCTTACAGAGGGTGTTCCTCATCTCAGCTTGTTACCTGCATATAGTGAAAAGACACCTGGGAGCCTGAAATCTTGCTGGTTGATAGGGGATCGAATACTTATTTCCCTCACTACAATGCAAATCCAACGGACAAAACGGACAAAATCAGCAGGGGATCAAATATTTATTTCTCTCACTGTACACTTAGAGAGACAACATATATTAGTGTTTTGACTGTTGGCATTATTGTTTCAAGCTAAATGGGTGATTTAGAAGATGTGGTATGAAAAGATAAATAGAGTAGGTGTACCAGAAACCTAGAAAAACAATTTACAGTTATTGCTTGTCACTCTATAAACAAAGCTTGAGTAAACTATCCTGGAGATAGGACTGCCACATTGATACATTCCAAACTATGAGTTTTCTGAGGTGAGGCTTAGTGATGTCACAACTGTGAATCCTTGAAAAATGGAGGGAAAAATGGTACCGGAGCCCAGTGGCCGCCCCCAAATGGCCTGGAATTAACTTTTACTGCCTGTCTGAGAAAAGAGCAAACATCTGAAGAAACTGTTCATTTTTTATAAACTGGCAATTCTAACTGGAAGTAATGTTGTGTAAATACTACATTAGGCAAACAGCCCAAATGAATTAGTAATTTAAGAAGAAACATATGTATTCACAGAATTACTATGAATAGAAATTCCAGGATGAACAAGGTAATATAGTTCAAGACATACTGTCTCAGACACAGACATACGCACACAATCAAAATTCTGTAGGTTGTCGATTATTTGGGATCAGCATTTGGTTTTGTGAATATTTGTGCTTTGCATTCATACTCTGAAAGAAATAGGAATATTAGACTATAGATACTAATAGGAATGTTAGACTATAGATATAGTCTGTATTAGACCCTGACATAAATGTCTTATTTGTAGAGAGATCCAACCTTGAAGCCTTTCCTCCCCATTCCCTCTTCCCCTTTTCTGTTGCAGTGGAGGTCGTAACATAACCATATCTGGAAGAAATCTGAATATTGCAGACATAGTGATTGTTTCAAATGAACAGGGAGTACACTTGAGTGTAAGTCTTGTATGCTTTCTCTAATTCATTTTCTTCCAAATCTGTCTGGCTTTAAATGGTTAAAAACTAATGCTTTGATACCTTTTTTTCACTCAAGAAATCAGTAAAGTGAATAGTGCTTATAAAGGATTTTTTTGCATCTCAGTGAACAAATAAGTAAAAACTGGCGACTTCTTTGGTACAAGTTCTACTGGTAATGCTTACAACACACTGTATATGCTGTAGGAAGCAAACAGGAAGCTTGCTTGCTGAGAAGTGCTAACTGCTGATCTCTTTTATAACACCAAGCACACCAACATATCATTGGCAGGGGCAGATCCAGCAGGAAATTACAGGGGATGCCCAAGGATGCTTTTTTCTCCCATAAAAGATACATTTTAAAAATATATAAAAATATTGGGGTTTGGATTTTCTTTCTCTTGCAAATGTCTCATGCCAGGATGTCAAACACAAATCTGCTTGTGGACTGGATTGGATTCCGATACACCTCTGGGGGGCCACACATAGTGTTGCACTTTTTCCTGTCACCTCGTGCCTACCTCACACTACCTTCTGTCTTCCTTCTCCCCCTCTTCCTCTCATTCCCTTTCTCCCCCCCCCCCCCACTTACCCTGCCACTTAAATTAGCAGAATGCACTACTTTTTACACCAAAATATACTTGGAAAGACTGAAAATGTGTTTGGGGTATTTTTAGAAGAAATTCTGAACAACATACCTACCAATACCAGATTTTACATGGACAATCCTGCAACTCTCCCCTGTTCCTCTCTCCCTTGCAGAGGTGTTGTTAGGTGCTTAAAAGCTCCAGGGCCTAGGCTCACAGGGCCTGGCTGAGGCCCACAGCTTCCCCACAATTTGGTAATTAAACCATTTCATGCTTTCTTCCATACTCTTTTATCATTCATTCATTCATTCATTTATTTATTCGAATTCTATACTGCCCTTCCAAAAATGGCTCAGGGTGGTTTACACAGAGAAATAATAAATAAATAAGATGGATCCCTGTCCCCAAAGGGCTCACAATCTAAATAGCAACATCAGATAGACACCAGCAACAGTCACTGGAGGTACTGTGCCGTGGGTGGATAGGGCCAGTTACTCTCCTCCTGCTAAATAAAGAGCATCACCGTGTTAAAAAGTGCCTCTTTGCCAAGTTAGCAAGTTAATATTTTCTATTAAGAGAAAATATGCCTTAGTCGAAAGGGATGAGGGAATTAAAGTAGATGGTGTCAACGTTAGCAACCTAAGATATGCTGATGACACCGTCATTTTAGCTACTTCCTAGGAAGATCTACAAAACCTAGTAATAGAAATAGCAACAAAAAACAAATGGGCCATAAAATAAATACAAAAAAGACTATAACAATGTGCATAAGTAAAATGAGATTTATCTCTCTCTCATGCACACACTTCCAAATGGGGGAGGAATGGAGGTTGGAAGAAACACAAGCAAACTGGCTTTCAAATGCACACAGGCACATACAAGTTTTCAAGCTGGGAGGGAAGAAACACATACACACAAATGGAAGTTTTCAATGTTGGGGTTCATGATTATTTATCTTTCCCTTTGGGGAAAGTACAAAGTATTCTAGAAGAGTTCTAAGGAAAACTACCACTCCAGTTAATGGAGTGGAGTTTAGTTGCTGTATCATCACTGTTTCTTAGCTACTACCAGTTCAAAGTCAGTGTCTTCCATTACCATTTCTGTCACTAGTTGGATGCTACTTTCAGTATTGCTTGAAGCATAAAGCAAACTAAGGAACATGCATGGAGATCACTATAGAGTCCACATAACTAGTTTATTGACATTCAGATAGGAAAGACCTAACCCTATCTAATAGCTACCTATTGAATAGGGGTGGGTGGGGGAGAGATGTTTCCATCTTCTCCCTAGGAGGAAAGGAAGAGGACCGACTCACCACAGGAAGTACCTGGGGAGTCAAAGCAGGGGTCATAGAGTATAGGCAAGGAGACCCTCACTAACTACCAATGCCCTAGTGGTGATTAGGATAGCCGTTGCAAAAGGTCGATATCACTGGAACTCCATCTCCAACATTCAAGTGGAGGTGAGACTTCTCATGTGTGTGTGTGACACACACACACGGTTCATGTGGGGCGGGGAGGACAAAGTGGTATAAGCAAGGGAAACAAATCACACAGAGACAAAACAAACAGATAAGTCCTGGGTTTTTAAAAAATGTTTTACTTTTCTTGAGGAAAGTGCCAGCTTTCAGATCCTCCTGGGAGCTTTCAGATCTTCCTGGGAGCTTCCTTGCTCTGAAATTACATTCAAATGCCAAGTGGGCAAGGAGCACAAGACTGCAGGTGAACCAATCAGGTGGTGGCTGCTCCTCCTGGGAGAGGGCAGGACTAGCAGCAAGAAGGAAGATTAACCCTTTTTTGATTCTGCTGGTGATGGTGGCGGGGGTGGTGGACTCCTCTTTGGCAGTGGCACCCAGCACCACTCATGGGACGGGGAGAATAAACGCATGGTGCCACTGTTCACAAAGGGTGCCAGAACATCCTGGTGTGCACACACACCCCAGATCAACCTCTGAACATTGGTGAACAGTGCAGCTATTGAAGGAGGACTTGGCTTCAGCCACATTAATGGATCCATCCACTTCAGTAAGAAAGTATAGAAGATGGAGTACAATGACAGCATCACCAGTGCAAGATAATAATCTTGGCCATTAAACTCAGAATGGCAACCCACGAGGGCACAGCCCAAATGCAACAGAATAGCTCAGGTTTGATGCTGCAGTGTGTGCAAGAACCACCACTACCAAATGTAGGGTGGAAGGGTCAAGACCAAAGAAATCTTGAGGTCTTGTCTGCAGATGACAAACTGATGCAGCATCCTAAAGTTACTTTAAAGGTTTCATAGAGGCACCCCCACCCCACAATAGACTTAACATTCGGAAATAGCCTTTTAGGTTTGTAATGGCAGACAGCGCAACTTCATTTATTTATTTGACATATTTAAATACTATCTAAACATATGTCTAAAGGTGGCTTACAAAAGTTAAAATTCAGACCATAAAAATTAAAATACAATTTTTCAAAAAAGCAATAGAAACATGATAAAACTACTTAAAAATCAACAAAAAGTCTGGTTAAACAGGTACACTTTGAGCATTCTTCTAAAGACTGCCTGAGATGCTAGAAGCACTTATTTCACATTAGGAATGCCTCTAAGATTTTATCCATTTGACTTTTTCCATAGATTTTGTGGTTCTGGTTTACCTTGTCTTAGGTGCACAGCAGCACTAATGCATTTGCTTGGATGTCCAGAATGTGTATGGACCATGGTGCACAAGTTGTTAGCTCTGGCTTCAACTCTGAATTTCTTCCGTTCATCGTTGAATTTTTCCCCTTTTATGCTGTTAAATCATGCTTAGAAGCAATAGTTAAATATTGCATAATTTTTTGTTTTGAGCATAAACAATTACATTCCTTGGCAGCCTCTCTTTTACTTGATCTGTCAACTGTATGACTTGTAGTGCTGGTCTAGTTCCCCATTTTGAGCCCCCTCTAACATGCTAGTGCTTGTCTAGTTTCCCATTCATTTAAATGGGGAACTAAGTTGATCAGTTGGAAAGCGGGTAAAATGGAATCTGCCAAGAAATGTTGGCATATGCAAATGACCCCCAAAAGTGCATTTTAAAATTGTGCATATTTACAGCTGAAGGAAATAAATGATGAATGGAAGAACCAGCAAGCTGCTGCAAAAGCAAACTCTGCATACTTAAATTCTGAAAGTATAAAAAGCAGTTAGAGTGGAATAACAGGCAAATCCAATCTGTGGAATGGAATGGAGCTGAATGGAACAGGAGAGCATTATGGATTGCGTTGCTTTTGCACATTAGACAGTACCTCTGGAGCACTATTCCCTCTAAGGTGTGCGCACGTGCGCGTTCGCAAGTTTTCTGATGTCCACACAGTTAATTTTAGATTCCACTCAGGTTGAATCATGAAGGTCCCACTCTGAATGCATGTGCACACACGTGCCTTGATACTGCCGCCCAGAACAAAACTCATTCCACAAAGAGATGGAAAAAATTAGAGGGACCACTGCTCTGGAGCTACAGTAGAAGGTACATAAATATACCAGGGCTGTTCATAATCTACACTAAAAAATCCAAGTTCTATGAAAAGAAAAGCAGTTATACAGATAAAAACTTGTAATATTTATTCAGATTGTTGCCTAATTAGGGTGCATTATTTTGTCCTGAATACCAGATTTGGCATAAATTTAATTAATTAAAAATGGTAAGGATCTTGGTCTAAGCATCTAGCTGTGCTTCCATGGATATTTATAGCTGCAGTTAAGCTACAGACTCCTTACTAAACCCTTGCACTGCCCAAATATCAAGTCCCATTATGACCTGACATTGAGATTTTTGGGAGGGGCCATGTTGGCCCCTCCCAAATGCCATGTCAACTGTGTCAGATCAGGGACAGTCAAGCTCCTCCTTTTTTACCTGGGATGTGGATGGGGTGGGGCAGAAGATAGGCAGTATGAAGTTATCCTTGTTTTGTAGTGAGCACTCCACCAGTCTTGCCTTCTGGCATCCCACCTCCCCACCCACCTTCAAAATCCCCTTGGAGTCCCTTAGTGGTGTGGGTGGCTCTGAGATTTGTAGTTGTTCTGAGGCTGGCTTGAATGGTCCCTATGGAGTGAAGAGGATGTTGCACTGACTGTCTCTTGCCCCACATGGCTCACAGGTAAAGGAAACGGACTGGGTAGGGCAGGTACAGTCCGACAAACATGTTGGAATTCTTGAGTTCTGACAACAATGAGAGGAAGAGGCTTCGGGCTTGTCAGAGGCTCCCTGCTATCATGACGGAACTCTCTCTGATGATGATTGACATACCAGACTGATGTGACTGCATAGCTCTACTGCTTATTGTGTAAAATAAATGAGGTTACTGTAGGGATTGTTGTAAATAGTCCACTTTAACTGTCATAAGGACTACTGGTTAAATCAATGTAAGTACTATGTAAAATCACACTGAAATCAGTGGAATTTTAGCAGCTTGACTCTGCACAGAATTGCATCCAAAGTGATCCTGACACATTTTATCAATATCTATTGAATACCTTGTCATGCTCTATAATTTTCTCAGTTTTGTTCTCTTTTTTTAAATATTAGAACTTTACATGCCGCAGCGACCCGTGTAATTTTACAACGATTAAGTCTGAGAAAGGAACTAAAATTGTTAATATCGATCTAGAAATAGAAAGGAAACGTATAGCATGTGGAAAGTTGCGATATGGCCCTGATCCTAAATTTATTCGCTTTGAACTGACAACTGACATGGAACCCGATCTGGAGTTAAAAATATACGTAAGTTGTTTTTTTTCAAAACACATGTGCACACACACTCTTGTTTTTGAACATTCGTGTAGTAATTGCATTTTACTGCATGTTTTATGCTTTAACTTATTTGTCATTTCTTCCCAGGGAGAAAATGACAACTTCAAAATTTTAAGAAGTGAGATTGAAGTTTATCTGTCTCACATGACTGATGAGAAATTGAGAAATCTAACTTTCACTGTTCAGAATATTACTAAGACTGAAACTTTTAGCATTATACACTGTAGAGCCAAGTGGGAAAATAATTTTCCTACTAGCAAGTTTGATAAATCCAGCGTGAAAATTTATGTGAGTAAAAACCTATTGATTCTTTTTTTCATAAAACTTCTTTAATTGGTCACAAATGTTGCTCTGAAGTTCAACGTTACAATTTTAAAGATATTTCATAGTCAAGTGACCTTTCTGTAATTTGACTGTTCCAGTTACTATGCAAACTTGCTGGAAACAGTCTGTATCATTCTGATGAATTAAACTATCTGCCCTCAGTGCCGTGGGCAAATTTCAGATCCCTTGAAGAAATTGTGTAACTTCCTCTGCTACAAAATACAGGTGTCAAAGTCACTGCCATTTGCTGGAGCAAAGTCTGGTAAATCTGTTCTCTTCAAAGATCTGCTATCTATAAAGATTGAGTGACTGAGAATTGTCTATGTGTGTGCGCGCCACACACACACACATACACAAAGTGATGGTTGCTTCTTATATATTATGCTCTAGTAAACCCAAGTTTGCAACATGATGTTTCACTTTCACTATGGGCTATGTTAGGTTTGAAACCTGTGTCTGTTTTGCAGTATACAATATACTTTTAGTCACAAATCAGACCAGCAGACATTTTACAACTTTACTGCGGTTTCAAAGCATACAATCAAATGACATGAAAGGCAGGCTAAGAAATTACAGGTACAACAATTGCAGACTTTTTATGGCAAAGTAAGTGGCTTGATTAACAAGCAGAAGGTTGCCGGTTTGAATCCCTGCTGGTACTATATTGGGCAGCAGCGATATAGGAAGGTGCTGAAAGGCATCATCTCACACTGCGCAGGAGGAAGCAATGGTAAACCCCTCCTGTATTCTACCAAAGAAAACCACAGGGCTCTGTGGGCGCCAGGAGTCGTAATCAACTTGACAGCACACTTTACCTTAAAGTTTCTATGAATCACTATTAAATCTATAAGGGAGAGAGAAATGCAATGGGAGATTACATGAGAAAACAAATTTTGGCATTTAAAGATTATTAGCCAAATAAAGATTATTAGTCTAATAAAAAACTTTTAATTTTATAGTTTAAATATTGCAATCAGTATGACACACATTATTAGCATATGTCTTTATTGCTATTACATTAAAAGAAGTGCACTATTAAATTGAGATTAAGAAAGATTCTTATTAAATTGAACAAAGTTATTCACAGGACTCTTCAAATAAATCACAGTCTATCCAAGAATAAAGCACAATTCTGGCTTATTCTATCCAGAAATTTTCAAATAAGCCACAACAGCTCATGTTTTATTTGTAGAGCTCTGGTTAGAATAAACCAAGGTCAGCTGGTTTAGATGTCACAACCGATCCTGGCTTGTTTCTAACCACAGTTAGAAGTAGAATTCTTCTGAGTCTTGCATGCAAAGGGGAGTGGGGAGCACACATTTCTGAAGCTCTGAGACATCTCACCAAGCCAGAGTTTAATCTGGCTTCACATGACATTTGAACCAGCTCAACTATTTGGCCTTACTCCAGAGTGATACTTTCAAGAAGGATTTAATATCGATCCTCTCCTCTCATGTGACTCACACATCCCTGCAGATGTGTGAGTTGCTACTTCAGACATTACAGAAGGTGTACATCTTCTCTAGACTCTTGAAAGTGATGTTTGAAGCCAGAGAGGGTAGAGGGCAGTTGCTAATAACTGCTTGATAGCAATTAAGTGGGGGAAGGGTAAGAATGGCATCAACTTTATATTCGCTATTATACTGGAGACATACATTAATAAGTTATTATATATCACTATTTACAACTTGCTGTACATTCACTGAGCCCCATTATTTTGTGTCTTTTTCCAAGTTTATAGGAATTATTGGCTGACAGGTGATTAAATTATTCAATACAAGTCTCGTTGAATTTAATTGGATAAGTTAGTCGTGACTAACTTGTCATATTAATCTTAATGGGACTTCATTGAATAATTTAGCCAGGATGGCAGCCCTTGAGTAGGGAAGACTAGGATCCAGATGGAGGATGTGTTGGCAGGGGGTATTATTTGTATTTAAGCATTTTTTAAAAATCGCTCTTTCCTGAAGGATAGGTGATTTGGTTGTGTGTTCATGTGCATAAAGGATCACTGGGGGCACCAGAAATGTTCTGGCCCTGGGCATGCCTGGTTCACTCGGGCCTGTGTTAATTCCTACTCTTGATGTAAGAGATTATTGACATCTGCATGCATAGGTCCAATCCACATTATTTTTACCCCTTGCTAATTTGGGGGGAAAGGATTGCAGTTATTGGGCCTACATAAAGTAATAGGCCTATGCAGTCTAAACAATGCCAGATCATACCCAACAAAGATACTGTTGGGAGGGCCAACAGCCTACACGCACATACACAGGTTGTCAGGTCAGATTGGAAATTTCCCAAAGTTGTCAGTTGCCATTTAAAACTTAAAGGAATTCTCCCTTTAACTTTTAAGCAGCATCCAGCCAAATGGCAATCAGTCTGCCTCTCAGGTGAGGGTTGGTGGTGTTACATAGGAAGTCCTCCATTCATATGCAACCAGGGTGGACCTTGCTTAGCGAATGGGACAAGTCATGCTTGCAGTTGCTACCACAAGACCAGATCTCCTCTCCTGTTTAATTTGCTGTTTAACTTTCAAAGCAGAGCTGGTCTTATGGTAGCAAGCATGAATTGTCCTCTTTGCTAAGCAGGGTCTACCTTGGTTTGCATTTGAATAGGAGACTATATGTGAGCACTATAAGATATTCCCCTTAGGGGACAGCGCCTCTCTGGGAAGAGTATTTGCATGCAGAAGGATCCAAGTTCCTACCCTGGCAGCTCTCTAGATAAGGCTGAGAGAAACTCCTGCCTATAACCCTGGGGAATTCACTGTCAGTCTGGGTAGACAGTACTGATCTAGATGGACCAATGGTCTGACTCAGTATAAGGCAGTTTCCTATGTTCCTAAATGGCCCACATGCCACCTCTCAGTTGAGAGGCAGCACGTGGGCCACTTGAAAGTTGAATGGTATGTTAGACATCCAACAGTTTTGCCAGGACAGAAGGGTTCTTACTTGGAGTTCTGACTGTTGGGGTGTCCCTCCTGTCGTGGCAGAACTTTCTCCAGAGGGCATATCAGGACTGTCATGACTACACAGCCCTGTAAATTAGACCAGGGCTACACAACTTCAATCCTCCAGCTGTTGTTGGACTACAACTCCCCTTGTCCCTGACTACTGGCCACTGTGGCTGGAGATGACTGGAGTTGTAGCCCAACAACAGCTGAAGGGTTGAAATTGTGCAGCCCTGAATCAGACTATAAGGTCATTTACACAATCAGAAACTGTGTTCTACCTGGGTTTGGGAGCTGTGTGTGCTCCCAATTTTTGATTGGGTGGAAGCAAGATAAGAGGAAAAACTACCCAGGTTTTCTTCCTAACTTGCTTCTACACAACCAAAAATTAATTGTGGCTACACCACAGTCTTTGATTGTGTGAATGACCTATATGTGTGCATGGCTTCCTAGTTACACATTAGGCTAGATCAGATGTTCATGAATCCAGGAGTAAATTCTAGCTTCGTGTGACATTCCTAGGTCTCAGGAGCTCATCCTCCCCACTCATGAGAACTGGAACAATTATATTTCTGATTCTTGTTAGAACAAGCCAGGATTGCTTGCTATATTTGAATGGAGTGATCCTGGCTTTTCCAAACCATGATTTGAAAATAAACCAGGATCTGAACCTAGCTTCACATTACATCTGAATTAGCCCACTACATCTAAGGTGCAGATATAAGGCAAGGTGGGCCAGGGGGTGATGGCAGAAGGAACATTTACTTTATTTGCTTTGTCATGCTATGAATAGGCCATAAAATGCCTACTTTACATTTCTATATACGTTTCCAAATGCAGAAGTATTTTATTTTATTTTTTGGCAAAATGTGGTCCACTTTCAGTAATTTAATTTATTTTTAGCATCAAGGACTCTTCTCTTTTTCTTTTAATCTTAGATGTGATAAAGGAACTTTGAACCACTTCCTTTTATTTCTGTAGACAAGGGGTTTTTTAAAGGTACAAATCATAGTGTGTTACAATAGTCCATAGCTCATTTTTATTCATTTGACTTCTTTATTATTTAGGTCAAAATGGGAAACCTGGACCTTGAAGTCCCAAGTAAATTGCCCAGTTATCCACTTCTGTATCTTCTTTTGTTCATCCCAATAGCAATTTTGGGTATGTGACACTATACATCTCTGTAGTGTTTCGTTTGTTAAAAAATGACATACATGTTTGTATAATTTTATTGTATAATTATATAACTGTATAATTATTAGAGCCCATATAGTTAAAGTATTCAGTATATGAAATTTGAACTCTTTCCCCACACTTCATTGTTCCTCTGTGTATCCATCTCCTTTACTTATCAGGCCTTCCCATATAGAGGAGGGCTACTAATCAACTGTGAAGTGGTTCACTGAGGACACTAATCATAGTCTAAACATAAGAGAACTCCTTAGGTATTGTTTCAAAAATAAATTCAAAATAAATACATTTCAAGCACCTTCTTCTAGGTGAACTCTAGCAAATAATTAAGTAATTTCCATTGAACTCAGTGGCCTCTGGAGGACCAAACTAGATAAAACAGTGAAAAATCATGACCAGGTTTCATGTCTCTTTAAATTTTTGCAAGAAGCTACTGTGCCTCTCCTTCTCAATATGGATTGGAACTGTTTTGCTGGGAGAAGAGCTTAACTCTTCCTCACACGTATACAGGCAGTTCTTCTCTAATGGGACAAATATCAGCTTTGAAACAGTGATTTTCATCAGGGAAGCTGCACAGGAGACAGGGGTTAAACACTTCCTTCCCTAATTAAGGTGCAGCCTTGATCTGCATTGGCTGCTCTGGTGCTGGCCAGCATTTAAAGATATGGGGGGATCCAATCATGCATATTTCTCACCATGTCTACTTTTGCCTTGAATGCGTGAATGATTTAAGGGAGGCACTCAGCATGAGATGACTATTCCCAGACCCTGGGAAAATATGTGGGTACTGGCAAACGTGATGGGCATCTCTATGTCATAGGGGTCTGCTGGGGCCAGGGCTGTCCTTAGAGAGCCCTGGCAGGGTGTGGGGCCCCCTTCCAGTTAATTCTAATGGGGGTTAAAAGAGTGGGGCCTGGGGCAGTCACCCTGCTTGCCATGTCCTAAGGACAGCCCTGGCTGGGGCTTGCTGCATAAGAAAAATGGCCCCAGTGATGTCACAATGGGGTGGCTGCAGAATTTCTTAAAACTGCTTCCAAGCAGCAGTGCAGCGCTCCAGCCATTGCAAACAATTGAAGTGTCTGCATTTTAAGTTGTGCAGCAATTCCGGCAGATCCCTACCATCGACAGAAGGCTGCCTGTCATGTCAGCCACTGAAAATTATCTAGCATACCTAGTCATAGCTCTGTTTAGAAACCAACTCTGCTTAGAAATCTTTTCACAACCTGGCTCAGTAGGTTCATGACTTTTTGTTAACCACATCTGTGCTGATTAGATGGAATGGCAGTCTGGGAAACAGATTCCCAGGAGGAGAATAGTAGGAAGCACTACAAGTCATGCATAATGAGTTATATAAGGAAGTGGGTCGTGATTTGTCATGAACATGGCAAGAAAGGAAAAGGCAAAGGATGAATATTTGTTACAACTGCTGTTTCAATTAATATGTGCCTGGCAGTGTGTTTGGAGTACGGGTGGTGTTGAGGCTGTAGCGCAGTGGCATACCATGTGCTTTGCATGCAGAAGATCCCAGGTCCGATCCCTGGTATCTCCAGGGAAAGACTCCTGTCTGAAACCCTGGAAAACCACTGCTTATCAGAGTAGACATGATTGAGCTAGATGGAGCTAACTCAGTATAAGGCAACTTCTTATGTCCCTATGAGGATGTTTAGGGCTATGCAGATTCTCCTACTGGATTCTAAGGAGAATATAAACACCAAACTGCAATCTGGGGTACAGTTGAGACAGGACAAAAATAATCCCTCATCCTAGACACTGGAGGCAAAGTTAGCCTTCATCCCAATGGTGCTTCTAAGTGTAACCTTCCATTTTACAAATGATGCAATCCCACAGTAAGAACTAAAAGAGCTGTTGGATTCTAAAAGGGAATCCAACAGCTGCCACCCAACATCATTTAAAACAGCAGACATAGAATATCAACAATCAGGCATGTGAAAGCCTACAGGAATAAAATGTCTTTGCAGCAGTGAAAGATTAAGAGTGGGCTGGTTAGAATGATACCGTCCCTTCCCATGTGATGCCTGTCAGGACGTCCCATTGGTGCTAGGCCATAAGATTAAATTCCAAGTTTCTTTGTTCCTCTCTGAGGACAAAGAGGCAGCAGCCATGATTCCTAGAATGCCTTAAGACTTTGAAACATCTTTTATCATCCTAAGTAAATCAGCCTTCCAATCTAATCACAACTACTTGATCAGGTAGTAAGCACAGAAATATGGCATATATTCTTTCATGAACCCTGTCACCTATTATTAAGATCATCTGGAGAGGTTCAGTTATGGTTGCTGCCGGTTGTGACTTGAGACTGGGCCTCCTCTGAGGCTGCCCTGGGGCTCTGGAGTACACTCCCTGTTGAAATAAGAGCATCTCCTTCTCTGCTTCCTTTTAAGAAGACCCTCAGGACGTACCTGTTTTCCCAGGCTTTTAACTGAAATTTAAATTTTACTGTTTTTATTCACTGAGATTGTTTTTAACTGTTTTATATTGTTTTTACATTTAGGTTTTATTTATCATATTTATTTATTTATCATATTTTTATACTGCCTGATATGTACATCTCTTTGCGGTGTACAAAATAGTTTTTAAAACAATATTTAAAAATAAAAGTTTTTACTTTGTACACTGCCTAGAGATGTCTATATCAGGCGGTATAGAAATATAACAAATGAAATAAACATATTTATAAGAAGTATGTATATGTTGTAGATGGCTCATTCATATTTCTCTTATTAATTCAGTTTTTTCAGTTCCAATTTATATGACCCGAAGAAAATCTAAGCAGTTAAATCGCAAACTGAGTGAACACTTGGAACTATTGGAATTTGAACTTCGTAAAGAGATACGCGAGGGTAAGTTTACCTGGACTTGGTGTGATTGGTAGAGTAGATTGATACCTGGAAGTGTTTGGGTATGAGGCTCCAGTTCAGTAAAGTGCACACTGCATGTTTTCCATGCCATGCCATTTCTTAGTTATGATAAAATATATAATTCCTTTTAGTACTAAGGAATCAGTACTAGCAATTAGTGCGATAGAATGCTTTTAAAGCCGCAAGCCAAAGTACAGCAATACTGAGAGCAGCCACATCCTCCCAGTATCAAGGGGTTGGTGCAACATACTCAGGTTTAGCCACACTGAAGTATAGGCCTAGTGTTTTCCAATTTGCATATATTAACCCTGAGGATGACAACGATTAACTAGGCGGCCAGATGTAAAATGCTGACCTATCTAGTGAAATCCTACATGATCTGCTCTTTACCATGAAATTGAGTCTTTAAAACCCAGGGGGGCAGATTGTGGTTGTGGCTCGGTTTTAAAAAGAGCACATGCTCCTCTGCCTTGCAGCTTCTGCTGGTAGGGTGTAAGGTCCCACTCCTCCTTGCTCTCCACTCAACGGCACTTGCCACTTGCTACCATCCATTCACCCTGCTAGCTTCAACTTTAGTGTGTTTTAAGAATACTGGATAAAGGACATGCAATCAATATTGCACTTCCCACAAAAAGGGAGTGGAGGTGGTGGAGAGAATGCATACTGTGAGAATTGTCTCTAATAACCACTTTTCCAGGTCGTATTGAAAGCTGCAATTAAGATAATGTTATATTTTAAAGACTGGTGCTCCAGGGGATCTTTGTTTGTTACAGGATTTGTTGAACTACAGATGGAAAAACTGGATGTGGTTGATAGTTTTGGAACCATTCCTTTCCTTGACTACAAACACTTTGTTCTTAGGACTTTCTTCCCAAAGGTAAATGACTGCTGGTATTTTTGTTCTAATCCTTCTATAGTGAAATAGCCTAAATAAATAACATGTAGTGGCTTACAAATAATGACAACAATGATGTAAGGGAAATGCTTAAAAACGATGCAGTCACTTAACCTCTTATCCTGCTCATTCACTGGTCCTTTCATCCACTCTTCCCTCTCACTTCTCCAGCCTATAATGCTGTAGATAGGAAATCAGTTTTCTTTTTATCCAACACCTTTTCTCTTTTCGTGGCCTCAGTTAGTGATACAAAAGGTGTATTGAACTATGCTCTTCCAATGACTGAGAAAGATACAAGAAATCAAGGAATCTGATGTGGCTCATATATATTAAAATATGTATATCTTGACTTATGTATTTTTAAAGTCCTTCCTGTTGTTTTAAATTTTCACACCACTCCTTGCTCAGAACCAAAATTAACATCATTTCATGACTGTTTTCCTCCAAGATTTCCTTCATTTACATAACCATTATTTCTAGGCTGAAAACAAGGGGTTGATTTTTAAAAAACTGATTTTTGCACTGATAGCCTAGACCCCAACACAATAAATCTGTGTTTAATCCATCCTTCATTTAAACTCTGTATTTGATCTTTGATGGAAATAAACATTGATTGATTCATCCTTCATCCTTTTTGGGGCATATTGTGTTGCAATGATACACCATTCAGAAGGCCTGATCACCAAGTGACAATCCACTAAAAAACCACTAAAAGTTGACTTCAAGTCAAATAAACTATTGTGTGATTCCATGCTACATTTGTTTATAATATAAACCTGTATGTCATAGGTTTAGAAGAAAGTACTTTTATGAAAAATAATTTCCTTCAATATACAGTATTGCTTTTTTGCATATCTAGTCCATTCAGTTCTAACTTCTTGCAGAATAAGTGCAGTTTAGTCACATGGGCAAGTCTAAATCACCACTGTGTTTTGCTATAATACCATTATTATAATAATGGTATGTATGTCTAGCAATTTTTTTAAATTTCTAGCAATAAAATATCTACTAATCTTTTATTTTAGTCTGAAGACTCTTCATCTGCCTTCACTGAAGACACTAATGAATCTCTTGTAAGTGTTTATATATAATTGTAGCTTTCTTGGAAAAAGTGGGCAACTTGTTCCTTAGAAAGGGACACACTGGCTGACATCCAGACTAGAACTGTACTGGCTCAGAAGTGCTTGACATCCAGACAAAAGCTGCACTATCACACAAGGGAGATAATGATCTATTATCTCTCCTTGCCTCTGAAGTCCACTGTGCATCCAAAAAATATATCCCTGAGGGTTGTGCAACCTTCCTTTTTGGAAGGCTCAGTGGGCTTCAGAAGGAAGGTGAGATGGTTAAAAATCTCCTCTTCCCCCTTGCTTTCTGGCAGTGGATGTGTGGCATTGCTGCACCAGTGAAATTCTAGCCTGGATGTATGTTACTGATAGTAGGGTGGTGGGGGGTGTTTTCATTGTGAACTTATTTTATTGAATTTTGCCTCCATGCAGATAATACAACAGATTCATTCTGTCATAAGCTGAAAGCTATAGCTGTAGCATACATATATGTGCACAATTCACCTGGATTCCCATTTCATCTTCATGCAAACCATAGTTATGGACAAATGGCAAAAGCTAAAGAACCTACCAGATATAAACTAGTAGATGAAACATTTAAAAGCCTCTTTAAAAATATGTGTGTTTAATAGTTATTTAAAAATACTGAGGGAGGGAGCATGGCGAAGTTCTTCTGGGAGGCTGTTCCAGAGCCGAGGGGCCACAACCAAAAAGGCCCTGGCTCTAGTCTCTGCCAACTGGGTCTCTGTTAGTGAGCAGGACCTGAGATGCCAAGTAGAGGGCCCTGGCAGGTTTATATGGGCAAACTGAAGTTGGAAGCTTCAGTTGGAGTTGGACACAGCAGGAGTTTTTGTGCAACATCCCCAGGCTGGGTGCGGGGAGTGGACTGAGGTTCATAGTCTGATCCGAATTCTGACCAAACCATGGTTCCATGGACCGTTTTAGTCCAGTTTGGCCCATACAAAAACCGGTTTGGTGGTTTGAGGGCACATTATGGTGGTGCTGGCAGTGAGCAGTGCCTTTAAACGTAAGCAAGCAGGTCCTTACCGGCATGACCGCAGCTCCAGGTAGTTTCCTAGTGTTATGGTGCCCCCCCCCCAGTCACCCACGTGTAGCAGCCATGCAACTCCAGCACTCACCTGGCCTCTGCGTGTGGGCTTCTGTGGGGAGCACTGCCACACCAGGAAGCTGCCTGGAGCTGTGGTCATGCCAGTAAGGACCTGCTTGCTTACTTTTAAAGGTGCCACTCACCACCCCCAGCACCACTCTCACTGGCCTTCGAACCGCTGGACTGATTCCTGTTTGGGCATAACTGGGCTGAAATGGTCCGCAGAACTGCGGTTGGGTCAGAATTTGGACAGGACCATGAACCTTGATCTGTGCATACCCCTATCCCAGTCTGTTTGCACTGTTGGTCTAACCTCGGTGATGGGCTTCCACTCTTACAAAGCACTTCCGGAGTGTGGGCAGCACTTGGAAGTATTGGTGCTCTTGTGCAACAGTGCAAGCACAAGGAGACTAGGGAAGTCTGTGAGGGCTTCTGGTGCATCCCTGCAGACCCTACTAATGTGCATGCTTGGTTAGGAAGTTGACAATCAAGATCAGCCTCAAAGGCCTACTTTCTGGCATGACATTGTCACATATTTTGTTGGCTGTGACTAGAAGTAGGGCTTTTTCTGTGGTGGTCTTTTGGCACTGGAATGCCTTTCTGGGGAGATTTGGCAAGCTTCCTCACTGGCATAAAACATGTAGGGCTTTGAAGGTTACCACCAGCGGTGCTCCCACAAACCAGGTCACAAAATATAAGAAAGCTGTGAGAACCCTCCTCTTTTGACTGAATCTTTTTAGAACACCTGTAGAGTTTAACTGGGGAATTAAATTCTGCTCCGATTCTGATTGTATTGTTTTATGACTCTGCTGTAGTATTGCTTTTTGATGTGTTTTAATTGTGTGCAGTTGTGTTTTATTGTGACATTCAGTTGTCATTTTGTGAGCCCCTTACGCCTTGTCCTTGAAAGGTGGGATATTAAATATTTTAAATTAATAAAATAACATTCTCTTCACTGAGAGAGAACAAGAGCCTTATTTATGTAGCAGTGAGGCCATATATCCATGACTATTATTAGCAGAATAGGTAACAGCTGGGGAGGACCAATAAACTAATTCTTACCATAAAACCTGTTTGTATGATAAGAAAGTTGAAGTTTTAATTTTTCACACTCTTCTGTTTAGAAGGAGGAGTGCAGCAACTCTGAAAAACCACCTAACACTCACTAGCAAGAGTTAATTGATTGAAATATATTACTTTGCCTACCTCAGTTGCGCATCTTATGATAATGCAGTATCATCCTTTCTAGACTTCTAGGATGTGGCATCACATTTACAAAGAAACAGATATTTTTGTTGTCCTTTAACTATTGCAGAGTAATCCAGGTCACAAGGATGAAAGCATTACTGCGTTAAATGCATTAATTTGTAATGAGAAGTTTCTGATTACTCTGATTCACACTCTTGAAAAACAGAAAACCTTCTCTGCGAAAGACAGGTATGATATAAAACTTGCATTTGTCAGCCTACAGAAATACAGAACATGCTTTATATCCTATATAATAAAACGCTTGGGTGCCTGCGGCCGTGTCTGCATCCGTGTCTCCGGCGGGTGTTCTGTGCATGCGTGGTGTGCACGTGCGCAAAACACGGCAAAAGGGAAGCGGAGTGGGCGGCCGCCGCCATGTTGGGAGCATCGGGGAGGCGTCCTCCCCGCGGCCACAGCGGGGGGATTGGGCCCACTGGCGGCGGCGGGACTGGGCCCAATGGCGGCGGAGGCCGCGGGGGGGCGACTGGGCCCGATGGCGGCGGCAGCCGTGGCGGGGTGCAGGGCCCTATGGCGGCGGCCGTGGTGGGGTGCAGGGCCTGCTGGCGGCAGCAGCGGCGGGGTGCTGGGCCCGCTGGCGGCGGCGGCCACACTCGACCCTGCTGGCCACGCGGTGATGGTGGTGCGGCGGGGCGGGGGCAGCCCGGCGTTCTTCTAGCACCCGTTAATGTAACGGGCCTAATGTGACTAGTAATACATAAATGCCAAGCTTCCTTTGGTTAACTCTAGATAGCTTCCTCATTATTCACTTTTGTACTCGCAGCAGTACTCAGAATCTGTTTTCATCAAATAAGCTCTTGGAAAAGAAATGCAACTGTTAGTTATAGATTTATTACAGCCACAACAATGGAAATATCTCAGAATTGAAATCAGTATCTGGGAATATTACACAGTTGTGTTGCAACAAAATATTCAGAGTAAATTGAACTAGAAGGCACTCTGCTGTAAATGAAATTAACACATAATGGTGTAAATGATTTATGTTTTATGGATACTTTCTGTCTTTTCAGACTAATCAGTGAGGCAAAATTGGAAGGGGGCCCCAACTGGGCGCCGTAGAGGAGTTGCACCAATGGCTTGGCCTCAAATAATTTGAGCGTTGTGGAAACGTATTGGTCACCTCTAGTCCATAGGAATTTTAGAATGGCAGTGGAGCTCCTCTGAGCGGTGGGGGCAATCGGCCTTTCTTGGGCCAGAGGCATGTAGAGTAAGGGTGTGCAATTTGGGTTTTTGGTGATTCGGTTTGGGACCCGAACCAAATCGCCCCCGTTCTGTTCTGTGCCCGAATCTGGGCTACCCGAATCACCCCTGATTCAGTTCGGATTCGGATTAAATCTGAATCGATTTGGGTAAGAAAAAAGGGTCCCAGGGGCAAAATAGTGGGGTGGGGTGGTAGTGCCCAATGGTTGGAGGCTACCACCCAAATTTCAGGGGAATTGGGCAAAGGGCTGATTTTTGGGGAATTTTTGAAGTTTTAGTGTCTTTGGGGCAGATCGGGGGCATAGCGTGGGATCTGGGCAAAAAGAGTGGGGTGTGGTGGTAGTGCCTAATGGGTGGAGGCTAACACCCCAATTTCAGAGTGATTGAGCAGAGGGATGATTTTTGGGGAATTGTTGAAGTTTATGCATCTTTAAGGTTTTTCCCCATAGAGAAGCATTGAGGTGTCAGCAAATGTATAGCTTCACGCGGGGGGCAAAGGGGTGGCCTAGAGCAGTGTGGAGTTGGTGGTAGTGCCAGGTAGGGTCAAGGAAGCTACCTGAATTTTTTCAAAGGATTTGGGCAGAGGGCTGATTTTTGGGGAATTGTTGAAGTTTACGCGTCTTTAAGGTTTTTCCTCATAGGGTATACATGGAGCTTTCAGCAGCCCCATAACTGCACTTGGGGGGTGCTGGGGTGGCCCAGAGCGAGTGGTAGTGTAGTGCACATAGGGTGCCAACCACCCCCATGGGTTTCTAACCCATGGGGTACAGGGTTCTGTTGTTTCAGAAGTATTCTGAGTGTGGATTCTATGATAGCTAATGAGATTTTCAATGAAACACCATGAATCCACTCTAATTTGCTATCATAGAATCCACACTCAGAGTCTTGAAATTGTGTGTGATGGCTGAATTGCCATATCCTATTTCAGATCCATATCACTTCTGCAGTCTGAGGCTAAGCACAACCCATCTTTAAATCCTGGCTGCGGCCTGGTGATTTGCATAACTGCAGTAAGTTGACTTTTTAGCTGGTGCAGTTCATCTTGGTGGGAATGTGAGGCTGCAGTTTAGCAGTCTCTGTGGAGGTAGTTAGTTGAGGCTTGTCTTGACTGGATAATTTATTGTGATTGGGGTTATATACTTTGGCTTATCTCTTGGCCGGAGATAGGTTTTCTCTCCTTTGACTTCTCGTTTGAATGAAAACCCTCTTTGCCGAAATGTTGTAAAACTGCAGGCTTTGTGTCAAGCACATTAATTTTGAGACCATTGCTGCATTTTGAAAGGTTAAAAAGAGCCTTTTCATTTTCAGTCTTGAGGGGAGATAGTAGTATGAAACTAATCCAATTGTTTCTGCCTGAGAGTTTGAGAGACAGGGCAGTGAACCAGCAATAGCCTGGCAGCTAGTCCATTTGTGATAATCATTTCTGGGAAATTCAAGGACAAGTTGAATTGTTTGAAGAACTCCATGAAAGTTTGGCTGACTGTTGATTCCCAAGAGCCCTGGTGGTGTCTTATGTGTGGGGAGTGGAAGTGGCTGGTCGGAAGTAACTAACAGCAACTGTATTTTTAACCCCTTGTTGGTTCTTTATGATGAATTGGTCAAAAACCTGCTTTAAACTGTCCATTTTTTCTGCAATGACATTCAGACAGCCTAGAATTATTATTGAGGATTCAGCTGAAATTAAACAGGCATCACTGAGTTCCGGTGATGAGGTTGAATGTGGGGTGAGATGTTTGGCTGGGAGCTATGGAACCCCTATCTCCGTGTTTCAAGGAACATCCCTGATTGGCCCTCTGATGAGACAGTTTCAGAGCAGTTTGATTTAAAGCTGCCTTCCGAGATGGCGGCTTACGTTAAGCAGCCTCCTTGGCTGAAGGAGAGGGAGATTCCGTGCCCAGAGCCATAAATCTGTTCTTGGTACTTACAGTGCTCGCAACTCTTGCTGCCGCCTCCGTGGGGGAGAGGAAGGTATCAGTTTTCATTTGCTTCTGCTTTCCTGCATGACCTCCACTGTCATCGACAGGGGTCTTATTGTCAGGGCTCTTGCAAGTTCTTTTCTTCCCCCTGAAGGGAGGCAAGCTCCTGGAAGACTTGCCCAGGGAGGGGGGTAAAGCCCGGGCTGCAGCAGGAGCTTGTGAATTGAGCTGTTAACTGGTCACCATCTTGACTCCTCCTTGGGGGCATAGTCAATAAGAGGGTGCCTTCACTTCTCTTGAACCTGTGTATTGTGTGTGTGTGTGTGTGTGTGTGTGTGTGTCGTGGGTTTCCAGAAGTGGTGTCAAGTAAAGGTCTTGTCTTATGCTTGATACTGCCCTTTCTATGAAATCTCGAGTGTCAAAAATGGCTAGAGGTTGTGTGTTTCAGCTGTGAAATTTACCCCTTTATCTTGAGGTAACTTCATTTCTTATAAAGAGCCTCTTCTAGCACCCTTTCCCTAGTACTTGAAGCTTGCGCAAAATGCTGGCCACATAACTGCTTTTTGGTCTAGACATATCATATTGTTCCCACTCTGATATATATATATATTTTAAATAAATATATAGGTATCTATAGAAATAGTGGTACTGGCCTTATTAAGGCCTAGAATTATTAGAAGGTCTTATTAAGGCATAGAACAGAACAGGTCCTGGCTGTATTTGAGAACTTGCTATGTGAGGTACTCAAATTTGAGTGTTCTTCACCCTGCTTTATGCTGTTAGGAAATCATGCCTTTCCTATGGCAGATACCACACTGGATTCCTTCCAGAATTTTTCTTTGATTCTTTCTCATCTTTAAACATCATCACCCATTTTTTTTCTTGTTCTTTGGGTGTTCTTAGTGAATCTTAGTGACTTAGCATTTACAAAAGTAACAAAATCATTGAGAATTCTGAATGTATTGTATTGAGCTTTATGCAACTTGAGTGATAGCTGGTGGAGTGGCTATGGCTATATAAATCAACATGATGTGCATTTCTAACAGAAGCACTAGAACCTGTGGCACCACTGCTACAGGCCTGGACAGCAATGCCACTGTAGAAATCCAACATTACCATACCTCTTCCCATTTACTACAATGGGAATAAATACGGCAACATGGATAGCACTTACTGCTGGTACTTTACAGTGGTGCTACTGCTTCCGGGTCTGTGGTAGTAGCACTGTATGTTATAATGTCTCCATTAGAACTGTGGATCACGTTGGCCACTATTACTACTTAAGCTGAGAGTAAAATGACACATTAACTTAAATGAGAATCCTTCAGATCTTTCCTTTGTGCCATGAAATTTGTTATTCTTTTTGTGAACAGGTGCTTGTTTGCATCTTATTTGGCCATTGCACTACAAACAAACCTAGTCTACTTAACCCATATTCTAGAGGTTTTGACAAAAGACTTGATGGAACAATCTAGTAATATACAACCTAAGCTGATGCTAAGGCGCACAGAATCCGTGGTGGAAAAGCTGCTGACAAATTGGATGTCTGTCTGCCTCTCTGGTTTTCTTCGGGCAAGTATTATATCTTTTCACAGCTTAGACTGGGATTTTGATTTTTTTTTTTCTTCCATATACAGAAATGGAAAACTACCACTTCTGATATGCTTTGTGATATTGGAAGCTTAAATGTATTCAGAATCTCCTATTGGGAATTCTCCATTCAGTTCAATGGAGGAAGTCCATCTTTATGCAATTTATTTTCAATAAATGGGACCCTCACATCTGAGCACCCACAGATGTCTAGATTGCAATGCTGGTGCTCAGTGTCAGTGAGATGAGGAGTTTGGAGAGCAACAGAAGGACCTATCTAGATGCATCTCTGGAATCTGCCATTTCAGATATTACACATTGTACCCCAAAGTAGAGCACATATATAATACTGCACTTTGCTCTCCAAAAGGCTAGCACATTCTGCACTCCAAAAATACAGTCGTCTTTTCTCATTATATCTCAGTCCCCAATAAACCAGTCTCTTAAAGCTGCTCTCTCTCTCTCTCTCTCTCTCTCTGATATGAATTGCCTGCCTTATTCATTTCCAAAAAGAAACTGTCTCAGACTGGATTTCCAAATTAAAGGCAGCATCTTTTCATCTATTATAGGAGTTTTGCTCCCAACTGGGAACTTTCTCCCACTGTATCTTCAAGCAGTTCAGGATAGTCGCCACTGGTCATCTATGCAGACTGATCATTGAACCCCACGAATGAGCAGCATGTGTGGCTGAAGTTAAAGCCATAGGGACATAGGAAGCTGCCATTTACCAAGTCAGACCATTGGTCTATCTAGCTCAGTATTGTCTTCACAGACAGGCAGCAGCTTCTCCAAGGTTGCAGGGAGGAATCTCTCTCAGCCCTATCTTGGAGAAGCCAGGGAGGGAACTTGAAACCTTCTGCTCTTCCCAGAGCGGCTCCATCCCCTGAAGAGAATATCTTACAGTGCTCACACTTCGAGTCTCCCTTTCATATGCAACCAGGGCAGACCCTGCTTAGCTAAGGGGACAAGTCATGCTTGCTACCACAAGACCAGCTCTCCTCTCCTCAGAACTCCACATCTCTCAGTTGGGGTGTCCCAAACTCAAACGTTGCCTAGGGTCGTCCCATAGGGCTGTCCCTGGCTGGACAAAATCCCTGTCTGAAACCCTGGAGAGCCATTGCCAGTCAGTGTGGACTGACAACCCTGACCTTGATAGACCAATGGTCTGACTCAGTATGTGAAGCAGCTTCATGTGTGGGTTTAATGATAGGGGTTTAATGATTTTTCTTGCATAGAAATGTGTATGATTTTGAAGCAGACTTGGACCAGGACAAGTATTGAACAGGGGCATAGTTATGTGTAGTTTTCCCCATTGTTTCTCTTTTATGCTGCAGTAATGTGATTATGAGGAAGTCCAGGGAATGCACAATGAAATGTAAAGAATTAGATAAATGAGATAAACAACATATAAGCTGTGGATTTTTTAAAATTTTGTTTCTTAGGAAACAGTTGGAGAACCATTCTATTTGCTTGTAACAACCCTAAATCAAAGGATAATCAAGGGTCCTGTAGATGTAATAACTTGCAAAGCCTTGTACACACTAAATGAAGACTGGTTACTGTGGCAAGTTTCTGAATTCAACACAGTGGTATGTTTGTTGACTTGTTAACTTATGTCTTCTATAAATGAAACCAACAAGCTTTGTAAATGAGAAGTTGTATATTATGATCAAGGCTTGATGTATTCTGTGCTTAAAGTCTTCTGTTTAATTAACTTATTTTGCATATTTGATTCTGCATCTACTAGTCATGGAGAATAGCAAGGGCCTGAATGAAATTTCAGGCCCTGGTTATGATAAATAGTATTGAGCCTGCCCACCTTTTCCAAGCATGCCAATACATTTTTCAAGCGTATCTTTGTATCCATCAAACTAGCATGATCCATGCACAGCTGCATATACAGTCATCCCTTGCCAACCACAGTTTTGAGTATATGCGAATGGGAAACTGTAACAGGTCTTGCCAACCATGACCTGAGTATTCACATTTGGCAAGGTTTTTTTTAGTGATTTTGAAGGGATTTCAGAGATTTGGGGTGGGTTCAGAAGTTCGATCTGCTCATTCCTCTTGGTGACCCTTGCTGAACTTGCTGTCCCTTGCCAAAAAAATGCAAAAAAAAATGCTCAGAGGTTTGATCTGCTCATTCTTCTTGGGGATATTACTGGATTTTTAGGGGGGGAAATGTATTTTTCCCCTTATTTTTTTGGTCTTTTTGTGGTCGTGGTTCCCCTAACCTCCTGTTTCCCATAGACTTTAATGCCTCACCAACTGCTAATTTGCCAGTGGTGAGATTCTATCTATGTGGTCGCTAAGAGTTGACACCGACTTGATGGCACTTAATCAATCAACCAACCAATCAATCAAATGTTTAAAAAACAGTCTAAAACTAAAAACTAAAACTAAAATGCATGGGCAAACGGGCAAGCTGGAGGGCTGATAGAGGCCTGAAGATGCCTTTTAAAAACCCAGCCACGATTGACAGGGTTGGGTGGTGGGTGAGAATGCATACTCCTGCCAGTTGGAGCTCCAGTATGTGCCAAAATTTTCTGAACCACATCTGAGAACTCCTAAGTGACATAAGCTTTCCAAGGCCAGGTTTGGGTTTTCTCTGACATGGCCTAAATCAGAACATTTGTGACCTCCCCCATCCAAACTTTCACAGCCCTAGTAGCTACCACATGCCAGTCATTTCAATGGGAGGTTTATGCACACATCTTATGTCTATGGACCCAGTGGCGGCTGCTGGGGGTGGTGACGGGGATCACCTTTAAATGGCGGAGGCCATTTGTGTGGCCAGCAAATGGTCTCCATGCGTGTGTGGAGGCCAGCTGAGTGGCAGTGTTGGTGAGCCGCTGCTGAGCAGAGCTTTCAGGTGTGATGATACGGGAAGTAAGCACCTACTAATTTACACTTAAAGTGCCTCCTGCGGCGCCCTCCAGTGGCACCCACGCCAGCTGCCACTGTATGTACCCATTTCCTCTCCTCACCATGGCTCTGCCCTTCAAAACTATTTCTGCTCCAATGCTATGTTCACCATAAGTCCAATGCAACATAGCAGACCAGGCACTTGACTGTGTCTTATAAGAGTGAGAGCAAAATATTGAAGATGTGTTTAAGGAAGAAACTAGCCCACTCCATGTTCTGCAAACAACGTGTCTCCTGTTTCATCAAACAAGAAGAAAAGGTTTTGCTTCCTCTTTTATTTTATTTTTAGTGATTTTATTTTATTTTCATAATCACCTTATGAAAATAAGGTAATTATGAAGCAGAATAGAAAAACTTCCATTATAACGTGTATTCACCCACTAAATCATAAAGAATCCTGATGAAATTTAACTCTTTTGAACATGTTACATTAAAAAAAACCAAATGTTTCTTAGTGCTGGATATTAAGTAAAACACTTCTTTGATGTATACTGATACTGTATGGGAACACACACACACACACACACACACACACAAAATTACAACTGTAAGTTGCATGCTGCATAAAGGGGGGGGCAGCTTTTGGCATTGCTTACTTAAATGTAGCTCAGACTTGATAGCACAACCATTCCACTCCTCCCATTCTTGTTTTATGTTGCTCATGTAATGTGTGTGTGGTGGGGGGAGGTCCTTTGGATATTTTCTTCAGAAATTGCTGAAATCTGGTATGACTTCATTCCATAACCAAGTCTGCAATGAGATGTGTGTATCTGAATATGTACTGCACAAGCTTGTTTCACTTTGAAAGCACCATCACAAGGGCTGTTAATTTTGTTTTGTTTTGTTTACTCTTCTTATTTCATTAGCATTCAGTATATGATGGACCATCTTGTATAAATTAATAATTTCTTTTCAGTATCTGGCTTCTGTTTCAGGTCTTAGTTCCAAATGTTGTCCCATTGGAGATTTGATCATAGGCTTGGTAATGAGTTTATTGGGAGGCCTTCAAGCCATAGAAATAATTTATTTTATTGATTGCATTTATTTCGCACCAGTCCTAGCATACATGAGGTAGTCTTTTCCACCCCATTTTTATCCTCACACCATCTCTGTGAGGCAGGTTAGTCTGAGAGATGGTAATAGCTTAAAGGTAACCCAAGTGAGTTTCATGGCTAAGTGGGAGTTTGAACCCAGGTCTCCACTCTATAGTCCATTCGCTACACAAAACCTGGTCAGGTGGCAAAAATAATGATCTGCCTGACTCATATGTATGTTTTAAGGATAAATGTGTGGGAAACTTTTCATTTCCCTGTAATAATTCAGCAGGCAGGATCCAGATTAATTAGTCCTTGCTAAGCACTATTGGATAAGTTAGTCATGCTAATGTAAGTACCATTAGAGTTGATAGGACTTAGTTTTGACTGACTTAGTCTGAATCCTGCCCTTATCATTCAGAGCTCCTGTGTGCATTCATTTTACTCAGAGATCCTTCATTTGCAAACTTCTCACTCATTTCAGTGGAACAGGCAACTCCCTTTGTATATGAAGATTCTGCAATATATTTCTAAAAATAAATGTTGCCTTTAAAAACTTTTATTGAGCACAAATATCACACATTAACACAGCAATTAACTCTACCTAATGAGACACTTACTCAAGTATCATTTGCTTCTGGGGAGGTAACTTGTCGGACCCCACTTATGTCCTGTGAGACAATGGCTAGTAATTTTCTTTAACAGTAACTACAAGATTGTTTTAATGTCCAATTATTTCTCAAACTGGTAACTACTCATGGTAATTTTTAACCTATTAAGATTTATTTTAAAAAATTATTCTGCCATTATTTAAGGTGGTTTACCAAAACATTAAAATACAATATATAGTTTTTGTTGATGACAATGAATATTTATATACCACTTTTCAACAGTTTAAATAGATATAAACAGTATGGCTCCCTGTCCCCAAAGGGCTCATAATCTAAAAAAGAAACATGAGAGACCAGCAACAGCCACTGGAGAGATGCTGTGCTGGGGATAGATAGGGCCAGTTGCTCTCTCCTGCTAAATAAAGAGAATCACCACTTTAAAAAGGTGACTCTTTTCATGCTGCAAAAAGTGTTTTAGAAGCCTTAATTAATTAATTTAATACACACACAAGACTGCTGGGTGAGGTGGGTCACTCCTGTATAAGTATTTTCAAGTGGGAAACTGAGGCTGTGAGATACCAACTTACCTCACAGTCCCATGGGTATGAAACTTGAACCCAACCCTCGCTGATCCACATTCAGCATACTGATGCAGTAGGGAATGAGTAAATACCAAGTGTGATAATATTTTTAGATATCTTTGTGGGTTTTTTGGAGGTAATGCAAGACTGGTTAATGTGAAGCCTATTGATTCACATAAATCTAGATTCCTATCTGGTTTCACTTCTCAAGCTGGTTTGAAACATTTGTACTCTTTCAGGCATTAAATGTTGTCTTTGAAAAAATCCTGGAAAATGAAGTTGAAGAAATCACTCGGAATATCCAAGTAAATGTTCTGGATTGTGACACCATAGGGCAGGCCAAGGAGAAGATCCTGCAAGCCTTTCTAAACAAGAATGGTTCTCTTTATGGTCTCCAGCTGAGTGAAATGGGTCTTGGTAAGGCAGTGATGCTGCTGTACATATGTCACAGTTTGCTGCATAGTTAGGTATTCATTTTGCTGTATCAGTTTTATGGGCAAATAAAACAGGCAAATCTCATTCCTCGCACGGGTTCCATTTCTCGCTTACTAACGTGAGTAGCGAAACCATGAGGCTTTATGCCTATGGGGAAAAGGGGGCTAGGTTCCAGAATAGACCAAAAAGGTGGGGGGGGAAGCAAAAAAATCAGCGGGGAAAAGGTGAAAATAATTGAAATTGTTTACTGTACCATGCCCACTTAACCTGCAAAATGTCCCTCAAACCATGAAAAATCACAAGGTGGTTTGTTTGTTTTTAAGCAATAAGCCACAAAATGGCTCCTTCTGATTTCTCCTGGGCAACTCCTGACGAAATGGAGGCTGGATGTAACCTCCGGCCCTCTAAGAACTGTGGATACATGTGTTTTAATGCTTCTGTATCCACGGATAATTGAAACCAGATTGAAACCAGGTGTCAATTGGACACCAGTGAATATGTGAAACCGTGGATATAGGGTCCATGTATAACTAGGTTTGCCTGTACCCAACTTTTGAAACTGCAGTTATTTTTAATAAGACTATTTGAGTTGTGAAAAACTGAAAATGACTATATCCCCATTTGTTGTTAAATTAATAGTGAGACCAGACCAACAAGCCATCATTGAAGTCTTAAGTAATAAACAAAGCAACTTAATGACTTTATTTGTATAGCACCCTTCATCCTAAGTAGTGTAATGGCAGATTTTCAAATGTAATATGGGATGTCATTTGTTTGTAGTTTTTTTAAAAATAGATTTCGATATAGCAGCCTGAGCATTTGAGAGAGAAGTTATTTAGGATTTGGCAAAAAGAATGCTGTGTTAGCACAAAGCCAATGTTGCTAGGGCAGTTGTGGACCTAGAAAGCTGTGTTGAGAATAACCGCTGCAGCAATGGCAGCAGCTACATCACCTGATCAGGCATAGTGACTCTCCACACAAAGTGGTGCAGAAATTGGGATGGAAGGAATGAGATATCGGACATCCCACAATATCTGCTACATCTATGATAATACATTTTAAGAACTTGTTGTATTATGAGAACTGTAGCAGACAGGCAAAATAGCAAGATACTGTAGGTTGCCTAACAACTTTTGTGTTCAAAATCTGATACAAATGAAATTCATTGCACATGGGAGGGGATTGTGGGGTATGCTGATAGGAATTTTTTCTCTCCATCTTGTTTCAAGAGATCACTACCCCTTAAGAATTCATTTGTAGACAGTCCAGTGCAAACCAAAATCTCAGCACATGTGAGGGGGTCCTGGAATATGCTGATGGAGGTATTTCTCCCCATCTGCTGTCTTGGTTCAAGATGGCAGCCACTCACAATATGAGCAACATCCGTTTAGAACTCTCGTGTGAACTGTGAATACAAACCAAATTCACTGCACTTTGGATGGGTCTTAGGATATATCCTAATGATATGTTTTTCATTGCAATCCACCATCTCTTTAAAATGTGTATTTTTAAAAAAGGACAAACAAGCCAGATTACCAAGAACAATAATCAAGAATAGTAATACCCACTATCAAATGCTAAAACCCTTAATTTCACTTCGAAGTTGAAAAACGTGGAAAGTATATTCTATTCGTTCTGTTTAGAATCTTTTTTTTTTTACAGCTCTTCAATCAAATGCACAAGCAAAAGAACTTCTAGACATAGATAGTTCCTCTGTTATTCTGGAAGACAGAACTACCAAGCTGAACACTATAGGCCATTATGAGGTATGAACAAAAACTTTAATCTGTTTAAAATGTTTGTTTATAAGGAAGATCTCCCATGGTGAGGAACCATGTAATCAGTGTGGTATCTGTTTGAAGGAAGTCCTTAGCAAGGATGCATTTCTATGTGTCATTTCTTGAAACAGTAATGAATGTTCATCTTCATAAAGTATAATTTTAAAAAAAATGTGCCTAAAAATAGAAAAATGGCACTATTTTGTATAATAAAGCTAATAATGATCTGGCCCAAAGTTAAGCATGTTTTAAGCCTGTGTTTAAATATCTCCCAGTGAAATCCTCCTAATTGCTCCTACTGATTTAAATGGGATAAGCAGGACAGGCTGAAGCTTGTTTACGCAGAACCAAGTTCTGTGGAGTTTACTTCCAAGTAAGCATGCACAAGATTGCAACCTTAGTTATGACCAACCTTAACTGGATTGGGGTTACTGAAGATAATGGGTCTGTGTATGGGACATAGCTGTGTTTATTACCTCAAAGCAGATCCTCAGTTGCTTATTGGTTATAGTTTTTCAGCTGGTTGTGAACTTATTTTACAGTATATGTATCCTACATTTCCTTAATTTATTTAGGGACATGTCATGTAAAGCTTTGATACCATCTTACTGAAGTCTAAGAATCCATTTCTCACATCCATTTAACATCTGTCACTACCACAGAAGGAACTGGAGTTGGTTTGGCATGATTTTTTTCAACCAATCTAGGTTGACTTAGTTGGGTACCCTGCTTAGGATCATATGCACATACATAGACTGGTGATTTGACAAAGCATATTTTCTGGTACTCAAGTGAGACTGACTGGTCTGTTGTTCCTTGGGTCACTCTTAGCCCTCTTGAATGGTTTTTAATTTGCCCTTTCATTTACCCCCCCTGAGTTTCTTGTCAGCCTGACTTCATATTCTGTCTTTTGCCATCCTAACTTTGGCTCTGCTTATTTGTGCTTTGTATTCTTTTCTTTATGTTGGGGGGAAGGCCCATAGCTCAGTGATGGACCATACGTTTTGCATGCCATCTGTTTAAAGGATCTCGGGTGGCAGGGCTGAGAAAGAGTATCTGCTTGGTACTTGAGAGAGATGCTGCCAGTCAGGCTGGGCTCAGTGGAGCAAAAAGCAGCTTTACATGTTCTTCAGCTTTCTATTGTTGTCAGCTATTTTTGTCTGAATTTTAAATCACCAAATATTTCATTAATTGAACCAGAACCAGTTCTCCCTTTCATCAGAAATGTGAAAGGGAGAAATGTCTTCCTCTTTCAAGCAGTATCTCGTGTTGTTTTTTTTTAAATCCAACTTGGTCTCCTGGACATCTATTGAATTACACATTATGCATAGAGAAATGTATGTTTCCTCCTCCTACACGCAGAAGCAGGGGTAACTCCAGGATTCTTCTGGCAGAAGAAAAGGTTTTCTACAAGTGTCTAGATGAGCAAACAGTTTTTCCCCTGGGCTCATTGCCAGGTTCTTAATATATTTTTGCCCCCCCCCCATTTCTGGCAGATCCAATGCCAGTCATTTCAGTAATTAAAGTGCAAACGATGCTAGCATTTTGAAAGCACACGGTATTCAACTGATGAACATTATGCACAGCAGCTGAATACTCTGCAAGTGGTTTACCTTTGGAGCCATCCATTGACAGCAACAAGCTGACTGACCAGGAGATTTTTAAGCAAATATTTATAGTTTCTATTGCATAACTAATGTAGACAGAAGGAGAAAGCAAGAAGATATTTGTAGAAGTCTCTAGGAAACTGTGTGTGTGTTTTGACTCTGTTTGTCTTGAAATCGAAATTGATCTTGGTTGCTTTGGGAACTGAAAAGTAAAAACAAGTACTAGAAGAGTAGAACATAATTGACTCAATTCCTCTTCCCCAGCTCCCAGCCTAATTGCACAACTCAGTGGAAAAGATAAGCTGCCTGCAAGAGGCTCAACATTCAGGACTGGGAAACTAGTGTAATCTGCCAGAGTGGGTGCAATAATGATTGCAATAAGGATGTACTAAATATAGTGCTAGGAAATGGTTAGTGTCTTCCAAAGAAGAATCAGGTTAATATGGGGAAGGAGGTAATACAAATATTCATAGTAGGAAAGATAAGGGTGCACAGTTCAAATTACTTTGAGGGCTCCTACTTAAAAAAACAACCCCAAAACATTTTGTTAATCCAAGGAAGTCATGTTGATGGTCTATGGGTCTAAGGTGGGAACGGGCAGTGAACAGTAAGCTTTGGAATTTCCCTGGATGCTGCAAAGAGTCAGGAAGGGGCCACTGACTTTCAAGCAGGGCTTAATTTTTGGAATAAGCACAGTTCCATTGAAAGTTAGATGCAGCTGTGACCACTCAGTTTGCCCAAAGGCTGTACTCACCAAATGCCCAGGCTGTACTCCTATGGTGAGAACTAAGATGGATTTAAAAAATGGTGGCTGGATCAGACCAAAGGTGAAGCATCTGTTTCCATCAGTGGCCAGCCATATGTTATTTACTGTTAAAATGTTGTGAAACACACATTTTATCTTGTTTAGTCATGTATAACATAGAGCAGAGCACATGAAACATAAGGACTCTAGATTGTATAAGAGTGTGCATATTTCAGCAATACTTTATTTCCCTTTTCAGATTGCGGATGGAGCCACCATTGAAGTCTTTAAGAAGGAAACGGATCTACTAGGTATTGAAAACAATGAAAACTTCTTATTCTAAAATTATAATGGCTTGACAGAGATTTAGTTCATAGCAGGACTGTGCAAAGTTTCAGGGGACTGAAGCAAAGGGCCATCAGGTTGGGGTTGAAGTGGGACCAAAGTGAAGCACACTGGGCTCAGCCCTTCACTTCTGCCAAAGCTTTGCTTTGGAGGGCCAAAGTATTCCTGGAGTGAAGTGGGAGCCTCTGAAGCAGGTCCAAACCAAATGGGGATGTCTCTGAAGGTCCAAGGTTATCTTGAAGCAAAGTGGGACTGCTTCGCACCAGTGTTCCCTCTAAGGCATGCACACGTGCACATGCTCACAAGTTTTTTGATGTTCACTCAGTTAATTTTAGATCCCGTTACAGGTTGAATCAGGAAGGCGCAATTCTCAATGCATATGCGCACACACTGTCTTGATACTGCCGCCCAGAACAAAATTCATTCCGCACACAGATAAAAAATTAGAGCACTGCTTTGCACAGCCCTGGTTCATAGTAGCTTATGCCTTATGACACAGTTTTATGTGCCATAGGAATGAGGAGAATGGATGTTGAACTTTATGAAATATACAGTCAGAAGCATGAGAACACAAGAGCTTTGCTTGATTAGACCAAAGATCCATCTAGCATTCAGGTTTCAACAGTGGGCAGCCAGATGCATCTGGAAGGTTTGCACATGGGGCATGAAGGCAAGAAGACTGGGGGGCTGGTTGAGAGGCCAGGGATTTTTCCCCTCTGAATCTCCCCAGCCTGAGCCAGGAGATGTGCTGAGCCTGCCCTTCCTCCTCCAGAGTCCACATGAGAGGTGAGGTGCTGGGGAGCTTGACATAAAAGGGCAGAGGCAAGCTAGCAGTGCAGGCGCTGGTAGGCCATCTGTCTGCAGGCAGCTTCTGAAGCCAGCCACTAGATGGATTGGTCCTTTGGTGTAGGACTGAGGTCTGAGGGGAAGTTAAGTTCAGAGGTCTCCAGTTTTAGTTTTAGTTAGTTTTTTTTGTTTTAGTGATTTGTGCCAGGCTGCTCACAGGGATGTGTCTTGGTTCTCTTGTTAAGGATGGAGCAGAAGGCACATTCTATGAGATTGGGGTGACTATTTCAGTAGTGGTGGGAAATAGAGGATTGGGCATTGGCAGGCCAGGTCAGTTCAAAATAAGATTGAAATCATCCATGATTTGATTGTGGATGAAGGAGCTGACCTGGCTTGTATAACCGAGACCTGGTTGGGGGATGCTAGTAGTCTTGTGTGGGCACCACCTCTTTCCCCAGGATGCTGAGCAGGTATGGGGAAGGGGGCAGAGTGACTGTGGTCCATAAGAATAACATCTCTCTTACTAGGATCCCTGTGAGAGAATGGACTTACATTGAGTGTCTTTATCCCATGCACCCTAGGATATGCACCCTAGGACTAGCATGTTGCTGGTCACATGCTGCATTTGGTCTTCTGCTCAGATCAGGGGTTCTTTCCATGAATGAGGTCTCCTGTAGTTCGCCCTTTTCAATGAATGGGCCACTTCCTGGTTAAGGTTGATCTCACAGTCATGTTAGACCCCCTGCAGGGTGGTAGGCTTATTAGTATGGTCCATCCAAGAAAGCTGTTGGATCCAGTAAGAATCCAAAACGGCCTTGGAGGGTTTTGGAGTTGGTTGTGCTCATGATTCTGTCGGTGCCCTGGTGGATACCTGGAACAGGGAACTTACCAGGGCAGTAGACATGACTGCTCATAAGCATCTTCTCCACCTGCTTCATAATCAGCTCCATGGTATACGGAACAGCTATGGGAGCTGAATTGGCAAGGTAGAAGACTGGAGCACAAATGGAGGAAGATTAATCTTGAATTCAATAAGTCACAGCATAGAGCCCATTTGAAGGCCTATGTTGTTGTGACAATATGTGCAGCAAGGAAGCAATTTTATTCTGCACATATTGTGTCTGCAGGTTCTCATCCGGCAGAGCTGTTCCAGATTGTTAGGGATTTAACTCAAGCCCCTTCTGTTTCAAAACTGTTTCCATTTCAAAACTGTTTCCGGAAACAGTGCCTCATTGTGACGCATTCAGTGAGTTCTTCGCAGAGAAAATCCTTCATATTCGGTCTGACCTGGGCTCCAGTGTTTCTGCAAGGCCAGTTATGGAGGTGTCCAGCAATCTCTCTTGCAGTATTAGATTGGATCATTTTCAGTTTGTGACTCCTGAGGATGTGGACAAGCTGCTTGCAGCGGTACTGCCTTCCACCTGTTCTTTGGCTCTTTGCCCAACATGGCTGTTTTCATCTTGCAGGGAGGTTGTTGGAGCTTCTCAGTTGTCACCCCTGGGTTGTGGCACAGTGGACTGCAAATGGAAAGGGAGGTTGTTGAAAATTACCTCTCCTGTAGCATGTGCACTGCCAACATGCATGGTTTATTTCAAGGAATACAAAAGTATCCTATAGTTTACCTTATGTTTCAACCTCCTCTCAGAAGGTTGGAATAATCATTTGTGGTAGGTGTATAATAGTATCAACATCCTTTGCATGTCAGAATGTGGGAGATTTGTCTCTGAAGACCCTAAACTTGCAAAATAGGAGCACTGAAACCAGTGCCAATGATGATTCCTTGTGGGGTTTTTTTCTTTCTTTCTTTCTCATTGCTCATCTAGAGTGGTGGGAATTCCAAGGTCTGAGTAGCCTGAATAGAAATATAATTGAACCTGCATGCCTGGATTTTCTTCCTTGTAGTCCAAGCAACAATCTACTGTGTGCACTTCATTTATTCTTTTTTCCTTTCCTTTTTTCTCTGTTGACATGTTGCTCAGGTGAGGAGTACTCTGCAAACCATCGCCATCTGGTAAGCCAGGCTAACAAACTACTCATTTGTTTACTTCCTTAGCTACCATATCTGCATTAATGTAAACCTTTCTTACAGATATTACCAGATTCTGAAGCAGCCAAAGATATACAGGGTGTGAAGCACAAAGGAAAACAAAAATTTAAAGTGAAGGAAATGTATCTCACCAAACTCCTGTCTACAAAGGTAACTCTGGGGGTTTATTCCAAGCTAGAACGGCAAAAATAAGAATGGAAGCTTTACTAATCTAGCACATAGTTATATGGGCTGACAACACAACAGTATGTTTGTCTAGTATCACAAGTTGTGCAGGTAATGCAAGTTGCACAAATGACATTACAGGAGACCTTGGGAAAAACTCTTGCCTGAAACTTTGGAGAGCCGCTGCCAGTCAGTGTAGACAATACTGAACTAGATGGACCAAGGGGGCTGATTTGGTATAAAGCAGCTTCCTGTGTTCCTATGCCTTTACGGGGCCCACAAGCAGGGCATGGAGGCAATGGCCCTCCTCCACTGTTGCTCCCCAAGGTTGGTAGTCATTAGCATCCTGTCGATGAACACAGAGGTTCCATACTAGCCATTGATGGGCCTGTCCATGAACTACTCTAATCCCTTTTCAGATTGTCTAAGTTAGTGGCCACCACTGCATTCGGTGGCAACACATTCTATAAATTTTAATTGCACCTTGTGTGAAGAAGTGCTGTCTTTTGTCTGTCCTGAGTCTGCCAGTCCATTTGATTGGATGACCCTGACTTCCAGTTGTGCCTGGGTGCATTTCCATCTCAAGAAACACTTTGTCTGTGTACACATGTCAGGAAAGCATCCATTTATTTTTCTTCACAGGTTGCAGTTCACTCCGTAGTTGAGAAGCTCTTTAGGAGCATTTGGACTTTGCCCAACAATAAGGCTCCAGTTGTTGTCAAATATTTTTTTGACTTCTTGGATGCTCAGGCTGAAAATAAAAAAATTACCGATCCTGATGTGGTCCATATATGGAAAACCAACAGGTATATATGCATGCATCTTTTTACTGTAAAATTCAAACACAACATTCCTGTTCAGAACTAGGCAATGTGGGCCACCTTGGGACGTAATGCAGAACATTAGACCTGCAGTTCCACCCTCCCCCCCGCCACCCCCTGCACTCCCATCTGCATTCGGATGAAACAGAGACCTCCTTCTCTGCAGTTTCACTGACTGCAGAGAGAAGGGGGAATTGGCTGTGCGGGCTTCCTTCTTCTCAACTGCAGTTGCAGAGGGAGGAAACTGTGATACCAGTGTTTGGACGTAATGGTGGTACCTCAAAACCGGAGTTGGAGGCAGCGAAAGCTTGTGAAAACCAAAGGTACAAAGCAGATACAATTTTGGGAGAGAAACTGTGGGTTGATTTCTTGACAAAACTGCAGTTGCCCACATTCGGACTTAGAGTTTCTGAAACCATAGGTGAAGGGAATGCTGGTTTCATGTTACATGCGAATGTGGCCGTGGTGTACCTTGAAGGCTACACTGAAAGTATATCCTAAGCTCAGGACACAACTAATTGGTATGCTGAACCTTGGATGGTTGGCATTCTGCATGTTGTTGCAACTTTCATGAATGTGTGTTGGAGGTTAAATTATTTTTAGTGGGGCTTGTTGAACTGTCACTATAGCATTGTTAATCTGAAATGATAGGTTTCCCTTAATTTCTTTCAAAAGTCAGCTCTCAATGGCCCAGCATTATGAGCTGCATGCAGCACTTAATCTGAGGCAACACATAGTGACACTTGGGGCCAAACCACATTGTATGTTGAACCCTCATTAGCACTGATGGGCCTTGATTTTCTTTTTAAAATATAGCTGCTGGTTCAGCCCTCCTGTAAACTGGGACTGTCCTGGTTAGGTAGGGGATTTTAACTCTTCCCCTGGTCCCAACCAGATCAGGCCTCCCACTGCTGCTCTTTGTCAAGGGGAAACGCTCTGCTTCAGCCCCACAGTGGAGGAGGAGAATGCACGCCCTCTACTCTGCCCTGCCATGGTCCCAATCTGCAGAGGATGGATCTCGCTGCTCATTTTAAAAGAAAAGTTAAAACCCGTCAACACTAATGAGTGAAGACCACCTTGTTCACCCAGGCTTCTTAACTTTAAAATGTTTTTGTCTCTTCTTGTGACTTTTTGTTTCTTATGTGCTTCTAATCTTGTGTTTTATTCCATTGTGGGTTTTTTTGGCCTATGAGCCTCTCAGAGAACAATTGTTGCTAGTTGACAAATAAATGTGCTGTTAGTTGTTGAGTGTAGTTTGTCCGCAAATACCACAATTCATTAGTGAGAGGTATGTTTATGCCCATTAAAAATGGTATTTCAAGAGGCACACTTTGTTTCTTATCCTGGTGATGTTTAACAGTATTGAGCAGGTCCCAGACTAAGCTAATAATCACTGAGATCACTGAAATAAATGAGAGAGAGAGAGAAAAAGTTAGACATGTTTAATAGCATTAAATTCAATGGTACTTAGTCATTATTAACTTTGTCTGGATCTTGCCCATTTATTCTCAGTCATCTAAAAAGTAGCCTAGAAAAATGACCTGCCGTCTAAAGTAACTTACAGGTGTTTTGGTTTTTGGCTGACTAGTCTTCCCCTTCGCTTCTGGGTGAATATACTGAAGAATCCCCAATTTGTCTTTGATATTAAGAAGACTCCACATATAGATGGGTGTTTATCAGTAATTGCCCAAGCATTTATGGATTCCTTTTCTCTGTCTGAGCAACTACTGGGAAAGGTAATATATCACATTCCTATTTTATATCTTTTTCTCAGCTTTGCTGGTCAATGACCGAATAAACTTATAACACCCTTTTTCTCAGGCTCTTTATTCAGACTAGTGATTTTAAGCCTGTTAAATTAACGGGCGCTAGTAGACCTTTGGGGCCAGCTTTCTCCGCCTCCTGTAGCTGGACGGCGTCCTCCTCCTCCCGGCCGGGCCCTCCGCCTCCTCTGGCTGAGAGTGGGGGTTCTTTTCTGAGAGTTGTGTTCTTTTTGCTCTGTGTGCCCTCATTTATTTTATTACTGTTTGTGTTGGTTTCCGGGTGTTTTGGCGGGCGGGGGGTATTGTGCTTAGTGCAAACCTCTGTGTGTGTGTGTGCGCATTGCAACCTTTTCTTTATTGTCGGGCTGGTTCTCCCTCGCCCGGTCCAGACCCGCCCTCGATGTTTCTCCCCTCCCTATGGGCCCCGGTTCCCGCTTCTGCTCCTCCTTCTGTCCTCCCCAGTCCCCGCTTCTGCTCCTGCGGCCGTTTCTCCCTCAGCTGGCCGCCGCCTCTGCCCTCCCCGGTCCCCGCTTCTGCTCAACATGGCCGCCTGGTGCCTGCGGCTGTATCTTCCTCGGACGTTCTGGGCACGCGCTCCGCGCATGCCCAGAATGTCCGAGGAAGACACGGGCGCAGAGACACGGGCGTACACCCTGGCTCTTTATTATAGAGGATTAACTGTTCTTCAGTAGTTATTATGTTGAAGCCAATGTTTTTATTCAAAACTGTTCTTGAGTAATTTGAATATCTGATTCTAGTAAAAATGCATGTCCTGATCCAGCAAGCACAGATTTCTATAGACAGAGCCTATTGGTTGTCTCTTCCATGCACACAAGAGCGTTTGTATGGAGTTAAAAAGAAAGAAAAGAAAAAAGCCTCATACCTAAAACTTGGCTGCATATACTGTGATCTTTGCTGGATTAGATCCACCTAGCAGGTGGCTGGCATGGTGGGCCTTTTAGGAGAGTAGAAGTTTTTTCTTTTTTCTTTTTCTTGTTCTATCTGATTGGTAGGTGATCATGTGGAACATTGCTTATGCAGCAGCATACATGCAACTTGATTGATTTTGATTCCTAACTTCCTAGTTTAAAGGTACATTGAAAATAGGAGTAAACTGCATAATATTGGGTCGGTGGTGCTTAAAGACTGTGATCTAGAGACTGCCGGTGCTCTGCCCTGTGCTTTCAGGTTAATCCATAAAACCATGATACCAATAACAGAAAATTTGGCAGAAGTGGATGTTTCTTGCAAGTTCCCACTGTACATGCTTGCAATGATGAAGAAACAATTTTAAAAACTGAGTGGCTCATATACTGCACAGAAGTATGTCAGCCTATTAACGTTGTGTTTGCCCAATTTGCTTAGAACAAGTGAGACCACTGGAGACAATGGACTTATCCCTGTGTAAAGCGGACTGTGCAAACATAATGTTATTAGGCTGATGTACGCTTGCACAGTATGTGAAGCCAGTGGCTTTAAAAAAGTAATTTATTGTTATTTCATCGGAAAAGTGCTCAAAGTGGTTTCTCATAGAAAACGTTATACATAATAGTAATATGATTCCCTGACCCAAAGGGCTCACTATCTAAAGCTTAGTTTTTTAAAGTGAACTGAAAATAAAACAAGTTGCCTTCTCAGCAGTGCCATGGTTGAAACTTCAGAGAAACTCAGAGCTGTGCACCCAGCCTGCTGTGTGGAATGCCTTTTAAGTGGCCTCCCACATGTTGACTGTAGAAGAACTGGCCTGACAGTATCTTGACTGCGAAATGTCTCCGTAGCACCCAGCATGGATATCTCCCTACCACCTAGCAACATTTCCCCTTCCCTTTCCCTTCCCTCAGGATGATCATTCTTTTGGTTGCAATAGAGGAGGGCTGCCTCTTCAGAAAGAATACAGCCCAGCAGCCACTTGGCAGGTGTTCGACAGCCACCTCTTTTTTGCAGTCCTAGACAGGCAGCAAAAACCAAACCCAGGTTTATCAAGCCCCAAGTGGGCTTGGTGTGCACATTGATTGGTTTCAGACAGTCTTCTTAACCTCAGGCTCACATGTTCCCTTCCTCCTCTTCTCCATCTCACACACACACAAGGGTAAGAGACTAGAGGCTGCCACTTTTCATTTTGAATAAACCACTGTTTCCTGTTAACATCTAAACTCAAGGGTGGTTAGTTAACTGTTAAATCTCACTGTGGCTAGTTAACAACCAAACTCTGAAACCCTGTTTGATTGTGTTTTGAAATAGCCAGAGCTAGAATAAAATGTATTTCCCCAGTTTTGGACAGAATGAGCAACTGCAGTTTATTCAAACCTGATAGTGGAACCTTTCAGCCGCCTCCTTCTTGCAAAGCAGGAGGAGGGGAGGGGAGAGAAAAGCCTCACTGCAGCTCATTCACATAACGCTAAGTATAGATTAGTGTTGCCCCTGAACTGGGCCTTTGTGTAGGCTTGAGGTAGCTATATTGTACCGAGCAGATGCAGTCCAGTTTAGTCTTCATTTCAAAGCTTTACAGCATGGTTTCCTGCATGACAGGAGTCTCATAAGAAAATGAAATGGGCAACAAAGAACAAGTAAATCTGGTGAATAGTCTTCAGTACAACCTAGCTTAGGAATGGCTCCATGAGGTCAAAGCCTTGTCGGTCATTAATAAATATCACAGGAATGCTAAAATATTTTTCTGCTGCTAAGTTGTGACCATTTACCAAGTGTTGTAAAATTTGTCTTTTTTATGTATTTAAAGGAAGCACCAACAAATAAACTTCTTTATGCTAAGGATATTCCACAGTATAAGGAAGAAGTTAAAGCTTTCTATAAAGCAATAAAGGATTTGCCCTCATTGTCCACTTCAGAACTAGAAGAATTTTTAACTCAGGAATCTAAGGTATCATTTAATCATCTTTGCTGTGTTTGAAACCTAAAGAAACCCCAAGCCATGTATATGGTCTGCTACAAAGTCTTTAAAGTAGATGCCTTTAAAAGCAGGCTTTCCCCATGTCTTGACTGTAAACTTGGCCTTGGCCTCAGTAGTGCCTTAATTGAGCAACCTCTCTGTGAATCTAGTTGCACCTACCTAAACACTTTCTCTTTGCTTTCAAGTTAATATTATTATTACAATTTATATGTTGCTGCTACTATTACTAAAAGATATCCTCAAATATAAACTGTTTCACCAGATCCCACCCCACTTTTACCCCATTCTTCTTCTTCTCAGAAACATGAAAATGAATTTAATGAGGCTATGGCCTTGACTAAAATCTATCAATACATGGCAAGATATTATGATGAAGTAAGTATCTTTGGTCTTTCTCTCTCTATCGTTCTCTAGTTAACCTGTGTAAACATGCTACAAGCTCTGATATCTATATATGAATATGCTTTTGCAAGATAAGCTTTTGATATTGATTGATGGAGCTGGTGTCATGTCATAGAAAGTTTATGAGCTGAGGGAACAATGTGGTCAGAATGTTTTCTGTATACAGTGCATATCTACATTTGGATCAGGGCCACATGTAGAACTAAGCCATGGTTTGGAGTTGTATCATGAGCCTCAGACTTATGTTTCCCTATGCCTCCTCTTGCACACACCGATTCCCATCCTTTTGTTGCAAACAAATTCCTCATTATATCTAAACCAGCAAACTGTGGTTTGCACTTAGTATCCTAAACAGAGTGGTATATAATCAAACTATTGAACTATAATCAAACTATGGTTTGCAAGTTTGACTCGAAGGGCAAGCACAAACCATAGCTTGCCTATTCAGATGTGAAACAGACTATAGCCCTATTCAGATGTATTAAAAAAGCTGTTCTCACGTACAGCTGTTGAAATGCGGGGAGGGGCAGAAGTCCCACCTCTGATGTGTCAATCGGTTTCTCTCTCCTTCTCCCACTCACAGTTACTGTGGTCAATGGAAGAGGCAGCCACCATGAGCATGATGGTGGATGCTTCTGTGACCAGCTTCCTGAATTTCCCCAGGTTGCCAATCGTGGAAATGTTCACCATCAAAGTTATGGCGGTTGCCTCTGCAGACTGTTGCAGTAACCCTGAGTGCCATGGGAGGGAAAGTGTAGGAAACTGATCACTGTGTCAGGGTGAGACTACTGCCTCTTCTTTTTGACAGTTGCCCACAAGTACAATATCTGAATAAGGCTTATGCTTTGCCACAGAAGTGCAACAGTAAGGAGAGAGAGCCAAGCTTAAGATTTGCTGATGTAGTTCCAAGATGTGATTTGGCATTGTGTCCAAACAAGTCCTTTTTCACTAGTTTCCAATTTTTTTTGGTATATTTTTAATTGCTGCTCTTTGAGTCTTTAGAAGCTTTTCATTAGTACAACTTGTATGTGGCATCAACATTTATTTCTTAACACCAAGCTTTATCTGCATGTATATTTTGATGAACTATTATGTTTTTTTAAAAAATACATAAAGTCCAAATCAATTCAGTTCAGTTTATTGCGATCTTTGCTCAGATACACAATCCAGATCAAATAAATCTACCGTGAGGGTAGATATCAGTATAAACACATACATGCATATACATATAAAAAATCAGTTACATAGAAGATTGAGATAAAAATATATAGGATAAAACACAATTAAAAAGGAAAAAGAGGGACGATTAAAATTGACCGTTTCTGACACACCATGAGCAAATTTTAATCGCAACCATACAGAATTTGGCTACTGAGTGTGAGACATGAGCATGTTTATCAGAAAGAAATACGTTTATATAAAATTTATCCGAATTGTCAGGGTATCTAAGAATGAGAGGAGCAATATATTTAGAACGCAGCTCACGATAGAAAGAACAATACAGAAGCACAAGGCCAACCGTCTCAATATTCCCACTTCCACAAGGGCACAGTCTCTCCGAATAAGGAACTCTCTTATACCTACCCTCTAGTACTGCAGAGGGCAGCACATCCAGCTGAGTCAATGTCAGGGCTCTTCTGTGTGCTGGATACAGGTATTTACCTGGTTTTTGTGAGGGCTTGGTGCCTGGCTTAAATCTGTCTGGCGTTCCATATCAATAATACGCCACTTAAGGATCACTATAGATAGCGTTATCATAGCCTAGAGGGAGAAGATATTCCATTGACAGCCCATATGATTTTAGCTTTTCAGTAATCCGATGCATCCAATCAGAGGGATGTTCATCCTTAAAAATTAGGGGAGCTAAACCAGAAAGGGAATACAGGTGAAACTCGGAAAATTAGAATATCGTGCAAAAGTCCATTAATTTCAGTAATGCAAATTAAAAGGTGAAACTGATATATGAGACAGACGCATTACATGCAAAGCGAGATAAGTCAAGCCTTAATTTGTTATAATTGTGATGATCATGGCGTACAGCTCATGAAAACCCCAAATCCACAATCCCAGAAAATTAGAATATTACATGGAACCAAGAAGACAAGGATTGTAGAATAGAACAATATCGGACCTCTGAAAAGTATACAGTGTACTGTGCTTGATTGGCCAGCAAACTTGCCTGACCTGACCCCATAGAGAATCTATGGGGCATTGCCAAGAGAAGGATGAGAGACATGAGACCAAACAATGCAGAAGAGCTGAAGGCCGCTAATGAAGCATCCTGGTCTTCCATAACACCTCATCAGTGCCACAGGCTGATAGCATCCATGCCACGCCGCATTGAGGCAGTAATTGCTGCAAAAGGGGCCCAAACCAAGTACTGAATACATATGCATGCTTATACTTTTCAGAGGTCCGATATTGTTCTGTTCTTCAGTCCTTGTCTTCTTGGTTCCATGTAATATTCTAATTTTCTGGGATTGTGGATTTGGGGTTTTCATGAGCTGTACACCATGATCATCACAATTATAACAAATTAAGGCTTGACTTATCTCGCTTTGCATGTAATGTGTCTGTCTCATATATCAGTTTCACCTTTTAATTTGCATTACTGAAATTAATGGACTTTTGCACGATAGTCTAATTTTCCGAGTTTCACCTGTAAATCAGTTTCAACCAAAAGCTGAAGATATAAGTCCAGGCACAGGAATCCAAGCTTGATACAGTAAGCCTGCTTCCAAATGCAATCATAAAGTCCAAATAGTGATGAAAATTTTATTTGTGAGAGTTTGAATAATTAGCAAACTTTATCCTGCATTTTAGGGGCAGTGGAGGGCTTGGTTTAATGAGAGTAGGACAGTGGAAGCTGATGACAATTAGTGAATGATTTCTGCATTGAAAAGAGTTGAGTGAGAACCTATATCCAGATAGAATGTGAGTCAGGGATGAGCCTTCCCTAAATTGCACCATTGACAAAGTTTATCACCCATCCCTCTTCCAAGAACCTTTGATGCTACTGACCTAGATACCAGACAGTGCCCTGCTGTGTGGAAGAATGGAATGAACCATGCATCCATGCTATAGGACACTTCTCCAATTTGGAATGATGGTAAAATCCTTAAGCATCACAGAGAAGCTGCATGTTTGCAAGCAGCATTGATGGGCTTTCCACACTCACAGAGCCGGGGCATATTCCCCATTCTTTTATCAGCAGGGCACTGTGTGGCATCTAAACCATTGTAAATCCTTTCAGTGGAACTGAAATCTGGGTCACCTTAGTTTCCAATCTCAGTGCATCGCTCTGGACATCTTTTGTGCATTATGTATTTGTGACTATTGTCACTTGAAAGGGTTCTTCTAATCAAGACCTATTCTCATTTATGCTGGAGTTTTAAGATACTATAATCCAATCAGTGGCAGTGGGCTAGAGCATAATTGGTGTGTCTTTGGACAGGTGCACATCTCTGCTCAGTCCTTGATAGGCCAATGTGGGGGTAGCTTCCATTTACTGGGCCCATCATGTTTTCCATGACCATTGAACCTGGGAGCCCCTTGATCTTGCCACAGTTCCATAGCTGCCTGCTGCTGCTGTTGCTCAAGGTTGGGCTTGCATTTACTAAAAGATTTGAGGTTTTTAATTGAGACCTCTATCAGCAGTGAAGGTGGTGTTCATCCTGTGATTGATAATGACTTGTAAAAATAAAATGCAGAAACAGCCTAGCATTAGGGGGGATGGTTTGCTCAAGCAGGGTTTACGCTTTACATAGAATGTGTTAAAATAAGTCAGCCCACATGTCTTTGTTTCCATAGATACGGAATAAATTGGAGAAAGAACGAGGGCTGGAAGAAGCTCAAAAGCAACTCCTGCGTGTAAGATATTTAGCTGATGAAAAGAAAAAATGCAAGTGGAATTAAGAAGAGCCTCATGATCCTCAACTGTGAAGAGATGAATGTTAAAAACTGGTATTGTCACTAAAACAGAATTCAGAATATTGACTCCAATCCAGCTCTGCTCACATATAACCAGTATCGCTAATGAACCCCAGATGGGATGCAGCCCCCACCCTCCACCCCCCTGCTGAACCTAAAGACTCATCTAAGGCAGGTCAGTGTGGGCTGGATACAATAGTCCACTATGTAGATCTAAGCATAATGTCACAAACAGAAGACTGCTACTACATGCAGATCATGTGGATTAGAACCATGGAGGCATTTTTAGCTGTATTTTAACGTAGTATTCACCTTTTTTACTGTGGCAGGTGTCATTTATATATGTGCAATTTAAACCAAGCCCTAGAGCCACAAACCTTATATAAAAGGACATGCTTGCGTTTCAATTGCAGAATGGTACTCCCTACACCAGTTTGCCTGGTTCGGTTTGGGCCTTAAGAGGGTCCTCTGTTATTCCTACATGAAGCACAAATACATTCCCCTGCTGCAAATAGCCCGGGTGCTAGAGACTTTAGGAGCAGCAGACTATGGGTACTTGTGAGGTCCAAGAGGGCCTTGGCTCACCACAGATGTTGTGGAGTGCTCAAAGGCCAGCCGTGCACATGCTGTGGGACTGACACCAAGTAGACAACTGCAATACATTCCTAGGGGGAGGCACTTGGATCCTAGTTTTTGCATGAAGAAGGGGCTGAAAATGTTCTGTGACTGTAGCTGTGTCCAGTAGATGGATATAAACTGGTGGCATTTCTTATGTATTAGTTCTTTGTAAAAGCAGAGGAAAGAAATGCTGTTGCTGTACACAAGTTCCAATGAAATCTCAGGTGACCCAAGGACTCTTCAGTCTGAAGACTTGAGCCAGAGTTCATAAATACACATCATAGTTTCATTTCAGATATGTACATGTGTTGCATAGCCATCTTTGTGGCCTTTCCCCCCTGCCTTCCTTTCAGTTGGAATATAGAACCCTTCCACTTTATTGAATGCACATCCCAGGTTTCCCTAACACTTATCCCACACCCTAATCTTAGGCGTGCTGAAGGGAGCACAGATATCTTAGGCGTGCTGAAGGGAGCACAGATATTCATGGAGTTGTAGCAAAAGAAATTCCAGCTTACTGAGGGCATCTTTTCCAGCATTGCTCAAAGACAAATAGTGTGTTCTTGACAGAAAAGAGATGCTCCTTTTTGCTTGATTAAAATAATTTGTGCCTGTAGTTGTTTACAACCTTTTTTATTTTTATTTTTAAAGAAAACTGCAAATAGATGGGAGAATTACCACATTAACTTATGGACAGGCTTGCAAGAACAAACAGTCTGTAACACAGATTTCAAATCTGACTCTCTCCACTGGCCAGGCAGAGTCACACTGGCACTGATGCTGCCAATGCTGAGTCAGCTCTTATCACTATGATATTTTACTATAGGGGACACAGTTGGTTCACAGAGTGCCACAAAACATACTTATCAAAATACATTAAGTGCAAACTATCCACTAAATCTAGGCAGAGCACACCAGTAACAAAGAGGTAGATGACAACTATTTGAAGATAGTTTTCTTTTCCTTCCTTTGTCCATGTTTGGTATACAGGCGGACCTTGTTATTCATGGGGATGCTACTCCTCGCTTTCGACCACAAATAATGAAACTATGAATAATGAGTCATTGCATCTATGGGAATTAGGAGGTTAGGTTCTGGAGCCTAGAAAATGATCCCCAAAAATCAGGGGGGAAAGCAGAAAAGGATGGAGCACAGCACTATACCATGGCCACCTCAGATCTTATGCTCTCCCAATCTCTAGCTCCTCCAGTAATGCATACAGTACAGTAATCACGAAGCTGCCTTACCCCCACAGTTGAAGTTCAGCACTTATCAGCACAAACCCCAGGCCAGACTGGTTGGCAAGTTGGCCAGAGAGGCATCACAGTGTGGGAGCCAGTTCAAGTGAACACTTGTGGGGATTCCTTCAAAATGTCAAGTTCAAGGTCAAAGTTTCAAATTAAGGGCCCAAGTGTCAAGGTCAAGCTCAAATTTGCAGATATACAAAACACCCTACCATGAATATTGAACCTGGTGCTTATTTTTAAACTGTAGATATGCAAAACCACAGCTGAGGTCCGCCTGCACACATTTCTCTCATGGGTTAGAAGGAAAGCTTACTCAAGGTGGAAAACTTAGCTGTTTATATGATAGTGATCTCTTGTCAGTGAACACCTCTGAAGCAAACCAGCTTGGAAACAGCTACTATGTATCTTTAAAGTACTGGTGTTTTGTTTTTCAGACTTTTTAATGTCTGTTCATGTAGTGTGGGAAATAATGTCTGTCCTATTAAAAAAAAATAACAGCAGTATTTTCTGTAAAGTAATTTATTTTGTATGTTGTATATTAAAAACAAATTTAGTAAACAGGAATTGATTAAGTAGTATGTGTATAATTTTTATGAGGCCCTTGTTTCACGGTGCCCGAGCCCCAACCATCCCCCCTCCCGCTTGGCCACAGAAACCAGAGAACACAAAGGGGGAAAAGGAGGCACTTGACTCAAGGTCCATATAGCTTGCTGACATCTGGTGATTTGACTTGGGCCAGAGTGATTTAGAAGAACTCTCTCTCTCTCTCACTCACTCTTATGGTACAGCAGCTGAACTGGCATAGATTTTAAGACGTGGGGGGACTTGCTCTTGTGAGAAACCTTTCGTTGGGCCACTTACATTAATATGGTAGAGTAGAGCCCTCTCACAGAGACCGTGCAAATAACTTTGGGGATGGTATTTGTTCTGTTGCTCCTGAGCAGAGGACTAGAACTAGTGGGTTGAAATTACAAGGAAGCAGGTTTGAACTAGATATTAGGAAGACTTTCCTAACTCTGGGAACTGTTAAATAATGGAACAGTCTGCCTCATGCAGTGCTAGGCTGGAGGTTTTCAAACCGAGATTAGCATTAGCTAGTCATCTGTCAGGAACACTGTTGCAGTTTCCTGCACTGAGCAGGAGGTGGGACTAGAAGACCTCCAAGGACCCTTCCAGCTCTTAGTATGATGGGACAAGCTACTGCAGACATATCATGATGGAGAAAAGTCTTGAAAACTTACTTTTGATATTGTCAGCTCTGTAGGTGAAGCAGACTTGCCACCTCATATGAGAATTTCAAGTTGCATTGTGACTATTAATATCATAAGCATTTTATATAAAAGTAGGGTAATTAATACATGCTTTAGTATTTGAAAAAGGTGAATGACTTGGCTAAGACTTTGAAACAGTTCCTCCCAATTGTCCCGTTTTAATATACCAAACTATATAGAGTGCAGTATTTTTTTTTAAGTATTGTTTGACTCACTTGATACTTACTGTGTATTGCATCTCTGACAATGCAGACGAAGCACTGTTACTGTAACTGCATGAAACAATCTGAATTTATTTTCAGATGTATTTAGGTAATAACTCATTTGACAAGAATAATTCCTATATATGAGATTTAAACTGGGTAAAATTTAAATGTAGATGAAAAATATCCTGGATGTTTATATGAAATATTTTATTTCAAATATAAAATGTTTGATGTTTAGTTAGTGAATTTGTCTGTCTGTGTGTATCTGACATACTAGTTTACCTTTGAAAAGCTGGAACAAAAGTTAATCAAAATTGCATGTTGAACAATGAGTTAAATAGGGCAGTGTAGATTGGCCTTATATTGAAGTCAGTTTTTTGCAGGACACCTGTCTTGCAAATGGAGACAGACAGACAGACACACAGACACAGAAACACACACACACACACACAAGAGAGAGAGAGAGCCTCCAGTCAGTTACAGTGGCATGGCATTCTCGTCCTCATTCTCACAGTATTACTACACCCAGGTACATACTATTTCTAGAATGGGCCTGGAACTAGCTGCAAAGTGGTTCCAGGCCCGTCTACTAGTTTAAGTCCAGTTGGGGCAACACTCCCATCCCTAATCAAACCATTATAGTGGACACACAGGCTTAAAACCCATATGTCCTGGTGCATAAAGCACAGGAAGAATGAGGTTTAGAGTCTCTGGAGGCCGTATCCTGATTCCTCTTTGACAGGTCATGACCCACTCCCTGAGAATTATTGTTGCCTGTTTAGTATTTATACATCCCCATCAATGTGGATGGCAAAGGGTACAAATAACAGGCTGCACGCACAGAGGAAAAATCTGAGGAAAACAAAGTTTGCTAAATTAGCTGTGTGGAAATTAGCACTTGAGTAGTTGCAAAAGCACTCTGGATAAAGAAAATCTGATGACTTTCACAAGTGCATGCTCTCGTCACTGCTGCAGTTTAAAAGGTGACACAATTTCCCTTATTGTGTCTTGAACAAGGTGTCTTTCTCTAGTCTTGTTCTAGAGTAAGGAGTGTTTGAACCAGAGCAAGATTTGTTGTTCCAAAGCAAGGAAAACTGTATTTCACCCAAACAACACAAGGCTGTAGATTTTACAAAAATATATTATATAATTATATAATAAATAAATTTATTTATATAATAAATAAATTTGATCACTGTTAAAGACATTTCTTTGTGCCACACACAAAAGTATCTCTGTATAAAGATAAACCCAAACATTTGCACTACTTTTATAATCATTTTAAGAACCTGATTGAGAAAAATAACCCATAATATTGTGTTAAAGTGCAAATAAAAACTTATATACATAGCAATCCCAGCATTTCACCAATTGAAAAATTCATGTAATTTGATTTTACATTATCATAGTATTTTTAATTGCATGATACTAGCCACAGAGTTCCAATACTAATGAAGGTGGAGAACTTTTGAACAAAAGAGTAGGAGGGGATTTTCTACTGTATTTTTCTGAGCAACCAAACTCCCTAGAGACTTGAGTTGCCTCGTTCAAAAATGTTTTAGTGCAACATAATCCCTTATAATAATTTTAATTAAAAATAATACAAAGTGATGCTGAATATATTCAGACCTTTCATGTAGTCCAAGGCACATATAGGTATAAGTGTTTTTGGCAAAGGACAAAAGGTATCTAATTCTTAAGAGCTCAGTGTTTATGTGGAGTCCTCAACTGGTAGATCATACTCTTCAACAAGCTTATTTCTGTAATCAGCACTTACTACTGACCAAGCTCGCTCACTAGAGGCACCAAGTTCTTGCAACTGTTTTCTTTGTGTGGTTTCTAGTTCTTCCAGGCGCTTGCGAAGTAGGGAGAGCTCTCTTTGATGCTGTTCCTCCTTGACATTAAGAGACATACCAAAGGAGGAAGAGAGATATTGTTATTTAGCAATGCTTACAAATACATTACCATGATTTTAGCTATAAAACTGTAATCTGTGGGAAAGAAAGTATGTGTGGGGTGGGGTGGGGTGGGGGTGTCAATAATATAATATGTTCCAACTAGTGTGCCCTCTAATGGATTCCCAGATGTTGACTACAACTCCCATAATCCCCAACCAAAAGCTATTGCAGCTGGGGATTCTGGGAGTTGTAGTCAACAACATCTGGGAATCCCTGTTAGTGGGAACACTGGTTCCAACACATTCTGCTACAGAAGCAGAAAATACACGCTTGCTCTCTGATGGGACAGACAATTTGATCAGTGCTTGAAGCCCATCTTAAAGAGGTAATATGGATGCAGTTTCTTTGCATATTGCACTGGTCTATTAGGAGTGTTCCTGAATTTAGAGAACCAAGAGATCTATGTATTGCTGAACCTCAGAAGTCCTAATTAATGTTTCACCAAATGACCTCAGTAAGTATGATCTGGCTGCAGTCCAAAGAACAGTGCAATTAGTTCCACACATGTGAAATGGGGATGGTGGTTTGCAATTCTGCTTGTCAGACATGCCATCTGATAACACACTTTTGAAACTGAGAAACTTTCAAGAAGCAGTTTAATATTGCACAGTTCCCTTATGTAATGGGAAAGAAGTAAAAACTTGCACTGGGTATACCAAATCCCTTGAATCTGCCTAAAGGAAATCTTTGGCCGAAATCCACATCCTAGCACAGACTGATATGCAAAAAACTTTCAGAAACATATCCCATACCTCTTTTGTCATAGTTCATTTTATTGCTCTTATCCCATGAAACAATCCCTTTGGGAATTTCTACATGATGACACCAACCTGTAGGTGAGGGAAGGATGCCTCTGGTCCAGGAACTAAAGCTGAAGACAAAAAGCTTACTGGATTCACTGCTGGGATGTTTGGAAACAGAATTAGCCGGCGGAATTCATTGTGTCTGCGCTGCAAGTCCTTTAATCTTTTTTGAAGACGAATGTGTTCTTCAAAAGGTACGTTCTGCCTGAAGCAATTAGACAAAAGATTTATTATGCAGACCTTCCAAAATGGGATACTTACTGTGCAACTCTCAAATACTGGGAGCATTTAAGGAAGGAACTTAATAGTTCTTATCTCCGAAGCTTATTAAAGGATGTTATCTTTTATAATGACAGTGACCCACATACCACCCACTGTTAGGTGGACGTTTTGTGCTGAAATCACACACCAGGGACACACAGCAAGGAATTAATGGCTGTACACTCATACAACTCTTTCACACAACTGCAACATTTGCGCAACTGCTCTAGCGCAACTTGCATTTGGAAGACGCAAACACATCCATGGTGCACAAAACACCCACAGAACATGGTGTGGTATGAGAGAGCCAGTAATCGTATCCCTGAGCTACAATGCAGTCAAACCTCAAGCAACACTTAAACCTACCTGTTTAATACTTGATTTTCTGTTTCCAGTTCTTCTTTCTTGGCTTCCAAGAGTTCAATCTTCTCTATCAGTTTCTTCTGCTTATTGTCATTAAGTGTCTTTCTCTGTGAAGAATACAATGTGTATATTTAGAGAAATGGTTCCTCCCTCAATGCCTTCACTTGTACGTTTCATTCCCAGCCCCCATTTGCTATACCTGTGGTCTGATTCCAACGTTCTCAAACTGAGCACACAAACTCACCAGAAGAGAGGGTGGGGTTTAAAAATATACTGAGCAAATCAAGTGCCTTCCCATAGGAAAATATAAGTATGATGTAGGACACAATACTGTAGTGAAAATAAACTCTAGGGATTTGGGTGGAGTGTTTTGCATCCCTTTGATGTAAAAGCAGCATCCTCCAATTTATTTTGTTGCATCACATACATTTTTGGCAATGAGAAAAAGGGCTAGTAGCAATAAAAGTCAGAGAAAGGCTGACAGGATATGAATATTTAGGACAGAGGGAAAGCAGGTTGCTTACCTGTAACTGATGATCTGGTAGTGATCCGTTGACATCCATTAGAAATGGGTTCTGCGCCTATGCAGAATCCCTTGGTGTGGAGTATCACAGCTTCTCGTGGCGTTTCTGCCCCACCCCGCCCCACGTGGCTGCTATTTTAAGGTGAGAAAAACAACACTCCCTCAGTTCCTGGACGACTGCTGGAGCAGGCAACCATCCTTGCAATAAGTAACAGGTGAGTTCTTTTACAGAGACTATAACTACTGCAATGCGGAGGTATGGGAGGGTCTAATGCAGGGCTGCTCAACTTTGGCCCTCCTGCAGATGTTGGCCTACAACTCCCATAATCCCTGGCTATTGGCCGCTGTGGCTGGGGGTGATGGGAGTTGTAGTTCCAAAACAGCTGGGGGGCCTAAGTTGAGCAGGCCTGGTCTAATGGAAGTCAATGGATCACTACCAGATCATCAGTGACAGGTAAGCAATCTGTTTATCTGGATCATGATCCGTTGAGCTCAATTAAAAATTGGTGTTTAGTTAGCTCATCTAGGAGGAGGGACCAGTAAACTGCAGCATCCTTTTTATTACACTTCTCCCAAAATTAGCCTCCGCTGCAGAGCGTAAGTCAATGGCATAATGTTTCACAAAGTGCAACTCAGATGATCAGGTTGCTGCCTTGCAAATGTCTTTGAAAGAAATGCTAGATAGATGGACTGCTTAGGCCGCATAGGCTTAGGCTGGGCATGTCCTTATTAACTTAGGCGGTTCTACTTTTGATATTTGTACGTTAGTAGAATCAGTTCCACCAGCCAGTGTGACAGCCTCTGTTTGGATATGCAGCAGCCCTTTGTCTTTCCCTTGTATGAGATGAAAAGTCTTTTTGTCTTGCGAAAAGACTTGGTTTCTGCTAGATAGAATAACAAAGACCTCCTGGCATCTAGGGAGTGAAGTGCCTTCTCCAGTGAGGTGGCAGGGTCTTTAAAGAAGCTTGGCAGAACAATATCTTGGTTCAGGTGAAAATCCGATATCACCTTAGGTAGGAAAATACTGTCAGGGCTCATGAGGACTTTATCTGAGAAGAATTGTGTGTACGGCTTGTTCATACACAGTGCCGTGAGCTTGCTCACCCTTCAGGATGTTGTGATTGCTACCAGAAAGGTAGTCTTTAAGGTGATTAATTTTAGGCTTGCTATGGATACAGTAGAGGCTCAAACGGCTTTTCAGTTAATGCTGAGCAAACCAGAGAGATGCTCCATTGGTCTAATGGTTTTCTGATTGGCGGGTATCGGTTTGTGAGGCCTTTCAAGAAACTCTTGCTACTGTACTTGGATGGGAGAGAATTGACTTCCCATCCCAGCCTGGATGCATTGCAGAAAGTTCTGCCAGATGTGCCTTGACTGAGACGTTAGGCCTTCAGACTTCATTGATGTCAAGTATAGTACAGTAGAACCTGTCTGACTGATGCTCTTAAAGGGCAGAAGCCATGAGATGATGCATAAGATTAAACCTTTTCCACTTCTTTGTATAGTTCTTTCATGTGGATGGCTTCCTTTGGTTTAGAATAATTTGGTCTAGAAGCCTATCCTCCATGCTGTTAGCCTCAAGGTGCCTAAGTAGGGATATAGTACCTGTCCTCCTTTGTGAGACAGAAGATCTGGGTATTGAGGAAATCTTCTGTAACTTTGTTGGGATAGTCTGAGAACTAGTGAAAACCGAGACTGTCTTGGCCACCATGGTGTTATCAGAATTCACGCAGCTGGGTAAGTCAGGACTCTCGCACTACCCTTACTATGAGTAGAAGAGGAGGGTACATGTACGAGAGTTCCTTGGTCCAGACCATCTGGAATGTGTCTCCCAGAGACATTGGATCATGTCCCGCTCTGGAACAGAATTTCTTGCATTTGGTATCGATATCACGAATAGGTCTATCCAAGGCCAACCCCAGGGTCTGCATTTGCCACTTGTGCCGATCTCTGTGTAGAAGCATGCAACTCAAGTTGTCTACTAACACATTGTCCGTCCCTTTTATATGAATTGCTTGAGGACGGATGTGATTGTGGATGCACCAGTGCCAGAGATGGATGCTTAAGACACATAGAGACCTTGAGACAGTTCCTCCTTGCCTGCTGAGATATGTGATTGCCATGGTTTTGTCTAGATGGACTTTTACTGTTTGACCCTTCAGCATAGGCAAAAATGCTTTCATTGCTTGAAAAACTGCCAAAAACTCCAAGAAGTTAATATGAAGCTGTCTTTGGCAATAGCTCCACTGCCCCTGAATCTTGTTGCCATTGCAGTGACCTCCCCAACCCATCATGGAAGCATCCGTCGTCACCCATACAGAAGGTGTTTGCTTTTGGAATGGGACAGCCTGCAAAAAGTTCTCTGGACACATCCACCAATGAAGTGATTGGATGACTTGTGGAGAAATAGTAGGTCTCTGCAGCGGGCTGTCTACATTTGGATAGAAAATGGAGAGGCACCATAGTCGTAACTTCCTCATTTTCAAGCGAGTATAATGGACTGTCATCTTGCAGGAAGCCATCAGGCCCAAGAGGTGCTGAACTTTTTCAAGCATGTTGAATAGGCTGTGCTGTAAAAATATGGACTAGGGCCTGATGGATTGGAATCTTTCCAGAGGTAAGTATGCCCTTCCTGCTTGAGTGTCCAGGATTGCTCCTATATAAACTGTTACTGGTTCTAGGTGAGACTTCTTCCAGTTCACATCTGTGCCCAATTTTTGGAATAGTTGCAACAGATACGATATCTGAGAACATAACTCTTCTTTGTTTCTGGATGCCAGAAGCCAATCATCTAGTTACAGGAATATTGCAATTCCTCTGGTCCTCAGCTGTGCAACAATCGCCACCATGCACTTTGTGAGTACGTGTGGGGCAATGCAGAGGCCAAAGGGAAGAACCTTGTACTGCTAGATTGAGTTGCCTACTGTGAATCTCAGGAATTTTCTGTGAGCTTCCCAAATTCCAATGTGAAAATAAGCATCTTTTAGGTCTAGCGTTGCAAGCCTGATGCAATAGTGGTAGAATGTCCTGCAACACTGTCATTCGAAACTTTCTCACATGGACAATTTTTTTTAGATGTTTCAGGTCCATTATTGGATGAATTCCACCCCCCTCCCTTTGGGGATTTGGAAGAAGCGGGATTAGAATCCTTCCTGCCTGTGTGCCCACCGCACCAGGACTATTGCACCTTTTGATAACAGCTCCTTTGCCTTCTCCAGCAGAGCAGGTATGACCCTTGTAAAGTGTACACCTTTGAATGGCATAACCTTGAAACTCCATAGCTTAGCCTGCAGATATTATCTTCATGACCCAACAGTCCGATGTTATGTGGTGCCATGCAGATGCATGGCTTGCCAGTTTGATGGTATTGGCAATTGTTGCTGATGTTATTGGTGCTGCAAGGATGGAATTGGCAAGGATGGAATTGGCAACTATCTGTGGTGCCATAAGGATGAGATTGGCATATGCTTCGGCTCGACTGAGGTTTAACAATGTTAGCTTGTATAGTGGGCTGGCCTAGTTCTCAAAGATGCTGCTTTGGGGCCTCAGCCTGTTTATTGCGTTGGCTCTGGTTTCCTTTATTCTTGGCTTGATAGGGGCACTTGTAAGGATTATAGGACTTCCTGTAGTCCCCCCATCCCGTTGCTTGTAACCCGACCTTGGTCTGTTGTAAGAATTATATTTGGATGTGTAAGTAGTTGTAGATGCAGAAAGGAGTCTAAGTGGTAAAGTTTACTGCTAAGATTTCTTTAACATTTCCATGGTGAAATCAGTTTTGTATGAACAACCTCCCAAGCAGTTTTTGCAGCTCTGGAAATTACTGGAAGAAGTGGGAAATCCAATGATTGTGCAGAGAGAGAATCCAGTTGTAGACTGGATCATCAATAGTCAGTCTGTGCCTTGAGATCTTAGCCTAAGGCCTCAGCCATCTCTTTGATTTGCAGGTGGTAAGCTTTCATCTCAGTCAGAGACACATGAGTAGCCACATCTGGTGACAGATCTTGTAGCGCCCCCACAGTCTGATTCCTGGGGAAGAGCCCGGCACTGGGGTCTTATGACAGAGACCTCAGTGGAGGAGACTGGGGTGCTTGAATTTGAGTCTCAGTAGAAGTGGTTTGTTTGAGTCCAGTCTGAGTTTGCGTGGTATTTGACCCAGATCCAGAACAATGGGAGGCTGAATTGGTGTTGTGGCTGGCGAACTCAAAGTCATCTTCGGTGCCGATAGTGGCCTCGGTATTGAGACTGGAGTTGGTGTCACCGGCCTCGGCATTGAAGGCTTTGGCGATGATGGATGAGGCACTGGCAATTTCGAAGGCTTTGATGCAGAAAGGCCCTGCGAGTCTACCAATGTCAAGGGATGCCTTGGTGTCAACATCAATACTCTCTGTGTTGTGGGTCTCGATACGGATATTATAACAACATCCTGGAGACTCAGTGGCGATTGAGTCTTCTCCTAGATCAAGGTTTTCTATTTCTTTGACAATTCTTAAGTCTCCTCCTCTGCAGCTCGATCCCTCGATCTTTTTGAAGGCTTTGGTGATTTAAAACGGGGCTGCTGAGGATTTAGACTGAACAATTGCAGTCCTCAGGCCAGGAGGCTTGGTCAATGAGCCCATCCCTTCCTTAGACGTCGAAGGAGTTGGGGGATTTAAGGCGTCATCATACAAGGCAGCTCACAGACAGAGTTCCCTATTGCACATAGTCTGTTTCGAAAATGACATACAAACCTTGCAAGCTGAGGTGCTGTGCACTTCGCCAAGACAAATCAAGCTTAGATCGTGTCCGTCCTGAGAAGGCAGCTTTGCTCTGCATTCGGAGCAACGCTTGAAGGTCTTTCCCCCCATTTTTCCCCTCCATCTTTTTTGGATCAACCATAGTTGTCATTATTGTCTGAAGTCTTTTGCCAGAAAAATCAGTCCAATTGTTTGTTTAGTAAAGAGAACTCACAGGGATGCTGAGGGAATCAAAATGAGGAGCCCCAGCAACCGAGTGACAAATAACTATGGCAGTCGAAAAGGAATTGAGGGAGTGGCATTCTTCCCGCCTTAAATAGCAGCCACAATAGCAGTCATGTGGGGTCGGGTGGGGCTGAAATGCCACGAGCAGCCGTGGTACTCAGGTGCAGAACCCATTTCTAATGGAGCTCAATGGATCACAATCCAGATCAACAAGATAAAGACAATGACCTCTACTAGGATGAGAGAGCCTTCTTTAGTGTTCTTTTACTCTCCCATTCAAATGCCATTTACTTCAGAGTGCAGGAGAGGAGTAAAGGGGTGGTATTTTGCAAAAATCTAGTACACATAATTGAGAAAACCTTTGTACCACACATCTACATATTTCTGCAGGGAAAATATAGTCACATATAAAATCTGCAGTTGGTTTGGGTATGTAGCACTTAATTCTTGGTCCCTTAAATATCAAATAAGGTTTTAACATCATGATTGAGCCTACATTTTTCTTTAGACTGTCACAGCTTCTCGCAGCCATCTAAAACTCAAAATAAAGGTTTTGGTAATTAAATCTAAGACTGTTTTTACAAATTAGGACATCCTGCTTACTGCAGCTACAATCATGGAGCAGAATCATAACTCAGCTATCCCCGAATGAAAAGCTTCCCTCAGAAATATGCACTTAGGAACATGCCTTCTTCTGAGCAAGTGCTGCTCGATGCATTTTTTCTTTTATCTGGTTATATTTTTCTTCTCCCTCTGTGATGCGCTGAATAAGTTTGTGTTTTTCTTCCAGCCATTCTATACGTTTATCTTCCACACTCCTAGGGAGAGAAGAAGAAGAAAAACCAGTGTTGCGTTGCAGATCAAGTCCATTTAGCAGTGGGACTGAATACGGATTATTGCCAGCACTGGCTTAAATGCTGTGCAGCATCTCATAGGCACTGTGGGCACCGTGGGAACTGCTGCATGCTCTTAACACAAGAGTGCACAAGAGCACTCTTACACTACGCTAATGCAATTACCTGATGGATGGTGAGTGGAAATAATGGGTGCCCATTGTGCAACTTTGTACAGTTTCCTGCATTTGTGCAAGAGCATTCACTCTGGGTTAAAAGATCCAGTGGTGCCTACAGGATCCTGCACAGCATGTAAGCCACTGTTTCTCACTTAGGTACTGTGTACACTGTATACAGCTAGCTGAAGCTGTCTTAAAAGGGCCAAGGTCCTTACAACACAAGTCAAAGAGGCAGGAATCTGAGAAAGCACAATTCCAACAGCAGTTCCAAAACTATGTGTTGGGGCTTCCTTCTGTGACACAATAAAATTAATGTAAATAAACACTCCTGTGAGCCTGAAGTATCCATCCACAAAAGCAGCTGTACGATTTGCTCTTGCCTCACCACCTTCCAATCACTGCTACTGGGGATAGGTCCTCACATCATCTCACTCCATAACATTCTTAGTGTAAGATGCAAAACAGCTTCAGCGAAATTGTTGTGTGCCTGCACTAACTAGAACTTGGCCCCTTCCCTGAAAGAGGCACCATGTGAGAACTCCTGCAGTCTGATGGGAAGGGCCCTGCAGGCAGGTGGCCCATTCTTAGCCTGACATACTCAAAAATTACACTTTTGGGGGGTCTAAGAATGAAATGTGCTCACAACATGTGCTTCAACCATCAGAAGTTTGGAGAACAGTGTGCTAGATACATCATGAACGATATTGAAAAGGCTTCTTTCCTTGGCATATATAGCAAAAATGGACTTTCAGATCAAAGCATAGGTTAAGACAGCCATGAGCTCAAGGGAAAAGAATCTCCTGGCACATTAGAACAACTCTAGCTATTAAGTGTCTTCTCGATTAAGCTCTGCAGCAAACAGGACTGAGGCTAAGGGACAACATCTTCAGGCAGGCACCGAGGCCTCAGGACCCCAGAAAGGTACACTGCTACAGCTGCTCCTCACTGCAGCTACCACTCCTTCACTTGCCCGCCCACTCAGATGACGACATGGAGGAGCTCCTGCTGCCACTACCACCACCAGTAGCACCACCTGGGGGCGCTCACCAGAAGTCATTTGGCTAGAAGCTTCCAACACCTGAAACCCAGACTGGTAGCAAATCCAAAATATTCAGAGAGCAAATCTGAAACATTTAGAGAAAAATAAAAAGCTGCATTCCTCCTTCCCATCTACATGCAAGTTCTCAGAAAAACTACCACTCCAACAATGTTAAGTCTGTAGCACATCTGCAAATATAACATATTAATCAATTTTTGCAAAACAGTGGCGTAATTAGGCCTAGACTCCACGAAATGAGACGAATTAAGGTAACAAGAGCTGAGGGATCAGATGCATAAACAAATCACTCTAACTATGGAAACATGTTTAGCTGCAGCACTAATTTGCCCCCCTCTGCACCATTTGCCCCCCTCTGCACCTAAAACTCCTTGTATGCAGCAGTGGGTTGTGTATATGGTACTACATACAGTGCTTCTTTCAAAATACCAGCAAGGTTTTTTGAAAAAATCAATAAGGATTAAGTGATTTCAACCTCCAGTAACAACTTATCAAAAATATGTAAGTGCTCCACTATAAATACTTAATCGAGCTATCATCTTGAAACTGCTGACAAAGGCTTGAGCCAAACATTCATAAACATCGCTCATGATTCACAGTTGAATATGCAATAAGCCAGCTCTTAAAAGTATCTTGTTGGACTTAAGAACACTACAGCCTGAAAGTGAGAACCACTGAGAGGACCAGTTTGCCCACCTTATTTCTCAGTCTTTACAGGTTATCTGCTGGCCCACTCCCTCTTCAATCGGCCTGATATTGGCTTGGGGAAGAGGATGCTCTGGGGAGCCGCAACTGTCTTCTCTACTGTTCCAACTGCAATGTCCTGTTCAGCTGCTATAGCAACACTTCCAAAGGACTATGGGACCGCTAGAAAACTGGCTGACATACCGTGCGAGGAAGCGCCAGTGCAATGAGACAAACAGGCTAACATCATTTCCCAACTAACTGCATCAAAAAGAGGTCTATTTTGAGACCCTCCTCTTCCTCAGAAAGCCCTCTTGCCTGGAGCACCAGGGCAGTTAGCTGGGCAGTAATGCTACCTGGCTCCTTTTGCTGCACTGGTGCTTCACTGCTCTGTATGTCAGCCACTGAAACCTAGAGGTGAGAAGGGTTTGTTCACCTTCCTCCACCCCAGCATGTTTGGATTGCAAAGATTGGATGTGCATCCTAACTGCTCCCAAAAGTCCTTGTGGTTGCAACCCTATTGCCATCAACTTTTTATTTTTTACCATTTGACTGAATTTATTAATTGCTTTGATTTGCTTTTATTGGAAACTGCCGTGGACACCATAGGCTGAAAGTACTATATATAGTAGATAAACTATGAGGCAATGTGAACGTGCCATTTGTAACGTTTGATCCATGACAAGTTTCATATACCTGCAAGTCATCACTAGATGCTGCATCAAATGATGAACATGCCTGTGTGAAGTCACACATTTTATACAAAGAAAACTGTTATCGTATATAATGAGGCTTCAGTCATACTTAATGGAAAAGAATAAGCTAGCTTGCCGATACATTACATGCTTTTATGGCAACATACTACCTAACTCTTCATACCATAATGGAAGTAATTTTCAAATACAGAAATAAGTGAAACCTCAGTCATCATTAATAGGTTTGGGCGTCAGCCATTCTGAATCTGAACAAAGTGCACTGCTGTGACGGTGCATGAGGAGATGGCTCCTGGTGCGTAAGCCGGGTCTGCAGAATACTGGGCACTTCCAGGATGTGGAGAGCCTTCAATAAGAAGTTGAGCCCCGCCCTTCTTTCATAAGAAGTTGAGCCCCGCCCTGGTGACAGCTGGGTTGGCATGTTGGGCATACCAGGTGTACACAGAGAACAATGGGAGAGGTAGCCCCCGAGTGCTTTCCCTGGGAAGTCTATGGGGAAAGTGCTCAGAGGGGCAACCCCTTCCATTGCTCCTCGAACACATCTCCTGCTGTGCTCCGTGCACCGTCCCCATTGCTGGAGCAGTATGGGGTGTAGCTTCCCATAAAGGAGCCCACACACACAGCAGAAGCACACGTAATGTGTGGAGACAACTGCGCTGTGAGCAGCTGCCGCCATGTGACAATGACACAACACATTCGATTAGGAAAGGCTACTAATTGAACCATATTTGAAAATTATTACAATAGAGAATATTTGTATTACAAGCAACTGAACCCAAGAAAAACAGCTAAGCTAATTTTCCACATTTCTTTACTTTCTTATGACAAGTGTGGTGTAGTATTTAGAGTGTTGAACTAGGACTGGGGAGACCCAAGTTGAAATCCCCATTCAGCCATGAAATTCACTAGGTGACCCTGGGCCAGTCACTTATCTTATTATTTATCATATTTATATATCACTTGATATATACATCTCTGTGTAATTTGGTACACAATCTAAATTACAATATAAAAACAAAAACAAAACCGTTTCACAAATTAAAAACAACTCACAGAGTAAAACAATTTCACAGAAGTAAACAGTAATTAAAAGCCAGGGAAAACAGGTGTGTCTTAAGGCTCTTTTTAAAAGCAATCAGAGATGGCGAAGCCCTTGTTTTGACAGGGAGTGCATTCCAAAGCCCTGGGGCAGCCACAGAGAAGGCCCAGCCACAAGTCGCCACCAGACGAGCTGGCGGCAACCATAACTGGACTTCCCCAGATGATCTTAATAGGCAGTAGGTTAGATATTTCAGTCTAATATGCTTCACAGGGTTGTTGGGAGGCAAAAAAAACAGGTTGCTTACCTGTAACTGATGATCTGGTAGAGATCCATCGATATCCATAAGAATGGGGTTCTGCGCCTGTGCAGGAGCCAAGCAGTAGCCATGCCTAAGCTAGTCGAAGCGCCCAAGCCACGCCCCCACAGTGCAGCATGCTATTCAAGGCGTGGCTGAGGCGCGAAGTCCCTCAGTTCTTGGACGACTGCCGCGGACGACGATCATCTATCAGGTAAGTTCATCCATGAAGCAGAAATGAGATCCCAAGTGAACCGAAGGAGGCTGCACACCTGAACGCACATAGATGCAGCACTACTGCAGAGGGGAGGACGGAAGGGTCTTATGGATATCGACAGATATCTACCAGATCATCAGTTACAGGTAAGCAACCTGTTTATCTGGTTCGAGATCCATCGATGCCCATTGTAACAACCACATGATCCAAGGGTGGTGGTCCCTGCAACGAGCCCAGTTGCACATCAACTTCGTCGAACTTCTAGCTGTCTTTCAGGCACTACTGGCCTTCTTACCGATCCTTTGCGGCAAATTCATCCAGATTTACCTCGACAACACGACAGCGCAAGCTTATATCAATCGCCAAGGGGGACTGTGTCCCGCAGCCTCTGCGCCCTCAGTGTACAAATGTGGCACTGGTGTATTCAGCACAAGATTTATCCAATAGCCGTACACATAAAGAGCCTGGACAACTCCTTAGCGGACGACCTCAGCCGGGTCTTCCTGCAAGACCGTCAACACGAATGGGAACTCCAGACGTAGGCTCTCACCCCCTTCTTCGACCTGTGTTTGAAACCCACCATAGACCTCTTTGCTTGCTCCGAAAATGCGAAATGCAGCCGCTTCTGCTCGAGGGCGGGTCACGACCCCCAGTCCCTTGGGGATGCTTTTCAATTAGATTGGTCCCTGGAGACTCCTTACATGTTTCCTCCTCTACTGTTAATACCCAGAGTGGTAGCTCACCTACTGTCCAATCCAACCAACTGCATCCTAGTGACTCCTTGATGGCCAAGGCAGTCCTGGTTTCCACAGCTATGCAGACTGGCATGGAACTGCTACAAAGACCTTCCTCACCGGCGAGATCTACTCACTCAAGACGAGGGTCACGTTCTGCATCTAGACGTCTAAACCCTCCGCCTGACCGTGTGGCGGATGCTCTGTTAGATCATATTCTACTCAATCAACGGAAGGAATCCACCCGCCTGAATTATCAGAGCAAATGGTGCCGATTTAAAATCTACGCCCGCTCCAGAGGTTTCCTTCCTAAACATGCTTCAGTCCGGGAGGTTCTTCAATACCTCACCATGCTCAAAATGAAGGGTCTGGCTAATGTATCCTTGAAGGTCCATCTGGCCGCCTTGTCCTCTTACCACCTCGGGTGCGATGGGAGTATGTTATTTTTGCACCCCTTGAGCAAAGCCTTCCTTAAAGGCCTTTCACGAGTTTACCCTCTGATCAAGTCTCCAGTGGAACCATGGAGCCTCTCATTGGTCCTGTCTTCGTTGACCCAGGCTCCCTTTGAACCCATGGCCACCTCCTCACTGAGGCTGGTGTCTTGGAAGACAGCCTTCTTAATTGCCATAACTACTGCCAAACGTGTGAGCGAACTCACAGCCCTCAGGACTGACTCCCCTTATACAGTCTTTTACCCAGATAAAGTCCGCATGCGTCTGGACCCCTCGTTCTTACCTAAAGTAGTGTCCAGATTCCACTGGAATCAGGAGATCATCTTACCTACCTTCTTCAGGAATCCTACTTCTGCACTTGAGCAATCATTGCATACCATGGATGTGCACCGTGCCCTCCTGTACTACATAGACCACACGAAAGTGTTCAGGCTGTCTACCCGCCTCTTTATATCCTATAAGGGACCAACTAAAGGGTCCCCGATCTCTAGACAAAGGATGTCAAGATGGTTGATGGAACTTATTCTGTTTGCTTATCGTCTACAAGGTAAATTTATTGTTGTATTTATTTATTGTTGAATTTCTATACTGCCTTTCATTAAAAACAACCCCAAGGCGGTTTACAAAAGTTAAAAACATACAATAAAAATGACAGTTAATATATTAAGCTAAAAATATAAAACAAATCTAATTTAAAAACTATAAAATACAAGCATAAACCACCTCCAGAAGCCATTAAGGCCCACTCCACCAGGGCTCATGCTTCCTCTGCTGCACACCTTTCAGGGGTATCCTTTGAGGACATCTGTAAAGCTGCTACCTGGTCCTCAGAATCCCCCTTTATAAAGCACTACGTACGCTCTGCTGCGGAGGCTACCTTCAGGAGAAGTGTTTTAAAACAGGTGTTATATTAATCACTACTGCTCCCTCCTCCTACTGGACTGGGCTCCTACTGGGCTCCCCAACCTATCAGGGAGGCGTTGGTTGCCATCCACACCACAGGAGAAGGAGCCTGGAAGGGGACTCCGCTGAGCAAGTTCCTCTGAGTCATCCACCAGGTAAGCGATTGAAAGACTTATGGCGGAAGCAACAAGCACTTGTTCTGGCTGTCCCTGGCAGGGTGGAACATAGACAGGAACCAGAGCTGAAGCTTTCGCATTTTCAGCCGCGCATAATGGATTACTGTGTTGCAGGACGCCATTAGGCCCAGTAAACGCTGTACCGAGCGGGCCAGCTGCAGAGGATGGTGATGGAACTGCGAGATCAAGTCCCAAATACAAACAAACCTGTCCTATGGCAGGAATGCCTTCTGCTGCACTGTATCCAGGATCGCTCCTATGTAGAAAGTCACTGGTTGAGGTTCCAGATGCGACTTTTTCCAATTTATCTCGATACTCAAATCGCGGAGTAAGCTCACTACATATTGGATGTGCGAATGTAACTCGCTTTTGTCCCTGGCAGTCAGGAGCCAGTCTTCCAGTTAAGGATAGACCAAAACCTCCCTGGTTCTCAGATGAGCAATGACCACTGCCATACATTTTGTAAAAACCCTTGGCGCGGTGGACAGTCCGAAGGGCAATACATTGTATTGAAATACTTGGATGCCGACGATGAACCATAGGAACTTGCGATGACAAGGCCTTATATTTATATGAAAATAGGTGTCCTTCAGGTCCAGCATTGCAAGCCACTTTTCCCCTTGGAACAGCGGAAGGATTTGTTGCAATGCCATCATACGGAACTTCTTGATGCAGATGAACTTGTTCAGGTGGCGGAGATCCATAATCGGCCAAATGCCTCCATCCCTCTTGGGGATCTGGAAATTATTATTATTGTTGTTGGTGTTGTTGTTGTTGGTGGTGGTGGTGACAATCCTCAAAGACGCTTCTGAGTATCCTGAGACTTCGTGCGCTGGGATTGAGGAGCCTTCTTCTTTTGGTAGTAAGGATGGCGCTGGTAGGTAGAGTAGAGTTTCCTAAAATCGCGTCTGTCCTGATTCTTATATGAGGAGCAGAACTTGCCATAGTTGCTACGGTAAGTTGCTGATGATGTAAAGGTGGATGGATGTGAGGTGAAGGTCTGCTCCATGGTCGAGTCGGTTGTTTCACTGAAGAGACCGGAGCCATCAAAGGGCAGCCCTTCTATTTTCTTCTCATGTCCAACTGGAGGCCCATGGATCTTAACCAGGCGTGTCTCCTTAACGTAATGGCCACTGTCATAGCCCGTGACTCACTTTCCGCCATATGCTTGGCAATGCTGAGTTGTCTGTGAGTCAGGTCTCCAGAATTCTCTAGGATTTGGCAAAATTTGCTTTTGAAGTCCTCAGATCATTCAGCCATGATACTAGCTGGGTGACTCTGGGACAGTCACTTCTCTCTCAGCCTAACCTACTTCACAGGGTTGTTGTGAGGAGAAACCTAAGTATGTAGTACACCGCTCTGGGCTCCTTGGAGGAAGAGCGGGATATAAATGTTAAAATAAAATAAAAAATAAAAGGAGTGAGTCCAGTTCGCCTTCCAATAGTTCCCAAAAGCCATGCGCATATTTAGCTGTGCAGGACGCGTAATTTGCAACCTTGATAGACAGGCAAGAGGTTGAGTAAACCTTTCTCCCAAGAAGGTCAATTTTTCTACCCTCCTTGTCCAGTGGAACTGTATATCGCTTGCCGGTCTTAGATGCTGTGGCGCAATCAATCACTAGGGGGTTAGGCGCGGGGTGTTTTAAAAGGTAACCATTGTCTTTTTCCTGAACTCTGTAAAGGTTTTCCAACTTCTTTGAGGTTGGAGTGGAGGTATGCAATACCTCCCAAGCGCACTTGGCTGCCCTAATGATGACAGGTAACATAGGCAGAGCCACAGGGGCAGTGGATTGCGATTTCAGCATGAAATTGTACACAGGATCATCAATGGTGGCTAACTGTGACCAGATGTCCAACCCCAAAGCATCAACCATAGCATGAATTTGCTTGTGACAAGCTTTGAGTTCATCATTAGGAGAGTCGTAAGTTACTGGAGCTACATCTGTAGGTGGTTCCACCACTGAGCTATCATCGTCTGGATCAGATTCGAAATCCGAGGATCCGTAATGTTCTGACAGAGAGGGTTGATGGTGGACGGATGTCTTCGGTTGGGCGAGAAGCAGTCTGAGTTGCCAATGTGATCAAAGGGACTGGCACTGATGTCTGTGTAGACTCCGAGCAACAGGGAACCGTGAGGGTCTGGGAAGCCTGTTGGACAACAGCCGGGGTGGAGGTCTGAGTAGCCACTGACCTGACCACAGGGGAGGGCCGAGCCAATGTAAGGGGCCTCCAAGGTCTATCACTCTCATCCCCATATGGGCCAGCAGGAGAAGTGGCACCCAGAGATGGGTGACAGTGCCCACAGGAATGCCAGGGAGTCGGAGGACGAAGATGGCTGGGTGACAGAGGAGCTGCATGTAGCGGCGTAGAGGGCACTCCAGGCTGAGGTGGATCCAGGTCTGTGCATGGAAAACCAGCAAATGTCGAGTGAGTACTCGACATCGAGTCCAACAGTGGAAGGAGGGAACGAGTCGCTGTCAGAAGAGACTCCTCGGCATGGACATTGATGACTTGGAAAGATGGAATAGGCGCTCGATACCGAGGGGTGACCTGAGTCGAGGCTGAAAGGACCGGAGTATGCAGCGCAGATGGAAGATGTACAGTAGTCTGCGGTGTCGAGGGAGAGGCTGAGGCATCGGAGCTGGAAAGAGAGCTCTTGCAGCCGGCATCGAAATGGTTGTCGGTGATGAGGGATGAACGTTCAAAGTCTGGTCGGCATCGAACGTTATCGGCATTGAATGAAGAGCAAAACTCACGGGTTGTTCGGCGTCAATCGCAACAGAGGTCGATATGGTAACCTCATTAGATTCCGAGGGGTCGTTGGCGTCGATAACTATCGATGTCGAGGCGGTAACCGACTGAGGATTCAGCATCGAGAACGCAGCAGAGTCCTTCAACGCCGAAGGCGCAGGAGTCGAAAAAGGGCGCGACAGTGTCGAAGGTCATGCCAAAGAAGGAGACAGCGTACGGTCTCATCCCTCCCAATCCTTTCGATGTTTGGCCCCCCAGTGGAGGGGAAGAGCCATCATGCCGCCGCGTACTTGTCTTACCCCGTTCCTCAGATCGGTGTGTCTTTGAGGAGGAGGAGTTCGAAGAAGAAAAAGACGACCTGTCCGATGTCAAAGGCTTGTTCGATGTCGAGGGTTTTTTGGATGGATCGACACTAGAAGACTTGCGAGAGCTTGATGCCGAAGCGGATTGAGCCGTCTTTTGCACGGGTGAGGGGCGCGCAGCAGACGTCGAAGGGCGAGGTGTGCCTGGCGTTGAAGGGCTCAGTACTTCATCGTAAATCGCCACTTGAAGGTGAAGTGCCCAATTTTTTAAAGTCTGTTTCGAAAAGGACAGACATATTTTACATGAGGAGACGTTATGCTCCTCCCCAAGGCACAGTAGACAAAGGTCATGGAGATCTTTAGATGGCAGTTTCGCTCTGCAACCCTCGCACCATTTAAATGATTTCTTTTCCTCAGCCATAATCGAAGTCAAGCTGTTCCGTGGTCAGAATGTGCCAGAAGGTTTCCAAGCCGGTCTGAGTCAAAGCCAGAGAATCGGCATCAGCCGTTCCGAAATAAGGATCCCACAAAGCCCGATTGCCAGTCCATTGTCAAAACCAGAATAAACAGATGGATGAACGAAAGAACAAGGAACTTTCCGACTAAGAGGCAGCAGACCATAGGTCCGAGTTGCAAGGCAGTCGGAAAAGAACTGAGGGACTTTGCGCCTCAGCCACGCCTTAAATAGCATGCTGCAGTTTGGGGGCGTGGCTTGGGCACTTCAGCTAGCTCAGGCATGGCTACCGCTTGGCTCCTACGCAGGCACAGAACCCCATTCTTATGGGCATCGACAGATCTCGAACCAGATCATAACCATGAGCATGACTCTGTGCTCCTCACAAGAACAGGATATAAATGTAAAAACAAACAGCAGAAGGAAAGCCTACTTCTCTGAATCTAGTTGAGCCCTCTCTGCTTGACTTCTTGCATTCCGACATTCGTGTTTTAATCTGTCCAGCATTTCCTTAAGTTTCTGATTGGAATCCAGCAAGTCATTCTCGGACTGTGAAAGTGAGGCTACTTGGAGCTGCAAATCATGGATGTGCTGCAAAAAGAAATACACATTACCAAAGTAATCCATACAATGTCATTTGTCATAGTTCTAGTGGGAGAGTTAGATTTGTCTCCACACTTACAATTGTGGAAGAGCTACAGAAGGCTTACAGAAGGCTTCAGCAAAGGCTCTTAAACCAGCTCAGCTGACACATTATGAGCAGAGAGATTGCTTTTCATAGGCAGCAATTGCTCAAAAGAAGAAGAAACCCAAACAAAGAAAACAGGGTGTGGAACTGCTATGTGGTTAAGCCTTTGAATGAAAGGAAATAAACTGCACAGCTCTCAACAATTAATTACTTGGTAAAAGGGAATGAAAATATATAAGTTTAACCTTCATGTAAACATAAAAGCAGATTATGATCTCATGAACTAATGGACAGGAGGAAATTTATCTCCCTATTCATAGAGAAATTGATTGCTAGTAGGATCAGGACAGATGAAAGTACAGTACTTCTTTGCTCAGAGCATACACAACTTTTGGAATTCAGTGCCACAGGATGTGGCAATTTTATCACTTTAAATTAGGCGGGTTCATGACAAAAAAGACAATCAACAATAGTAAAATGCTTTGCTTTATTCAGAGGCAGTTTCTCTGCTGGAAACATCTGGCCCTCATGCTTCACTTGTGAGCTACCCAGAAGCATTTGGCTGACCAATGCTGGAAACAACACAGTCCTTGTGATGTCCTGGGAGTTTCAAAAGAGCAGATGGCATTTAAAACTGAAAAGTTTTTGAATGTGAAACACATCAGAAAATAAAATAAAAATCCCCAACATCTGCCGGTTTCTAAATCAGCTGCTACTGAACTAAAACAGAATGATTTACCATGATAAGATGAAGGACTATGACCTCAGACACCTACCTGCTTTAGTTTAGAATTTTCGCTTTTTTCTTTTTCTAGCTCCTCAGAATTAGTAACTTGCTGTTGAAGCTTTACCCTACAGATGAATACAATGAACAATTCTTAATTTTGTTTTTAAATAAATCTATTCTAGATTGATATCTTCAAACTGATACAGAGAGAAAAATTGCATCTGTGTGTGTGGTGGGAGGTGGAATCCAGAACACTGAAAGAAAGCACTGACCAGTATTAAATCCTCCACTATGGATTAAATCCAAGACTGATTCAGCAGGAGATTCTGCACAGAATTCACCAGAATCCTGTGGAATGTCTGGATTGCTACTGATGTCCCTTGGAGGTGTAAGACCCTCTTTTGAACACAGAAGCCTGAATGTTAAGTGAGTGAACTGGCAGCTAAGGTATAAGTTGCATATAAATGCAATGCATATATAAGCCAATACATGAAAGAAAGGTATAAAGAAACATGGGGACATTTTGTAGAGACAGAAACAGCATAAAAAGTATATAATACTGACATCTAAATTGTTTGTTTTCCACATTTTTCTTTTCCTCTCTCCCCTTCTTTCTTTTCCTTCTCCTAGTTTTTTCTCTTGCTGTGCATGTGGAAGCATGAATGGTTATGTGTGGCTGAATGTACGAACAGTTCACAAAAAGGTCCATAATCCTTAACAGAAAGGATCCTTTACAGATAGTTGAAATGGTAAAGACAATATTGAAAGGAAGGGGAATTATGCTGAGGAATTGTGGGAATGAAAAAACATGTAGAGTATTGGAAGTCCTTTTAAGTAAGTGCTTACATGTTTGTAAAATTAAAATAAAATCCAATACAGTCATTTAGAATACTGTGAAGGAACTGTTGTTAATAAATGATAGAGCTTCATCACCTGAAGTTTTAGTTTCCTTTACTGATGCAAATCTTGTGAGCAGCCTTGTGAGCAGCCTTGTGAGCAAATCTTGTGAGCAGCCTTGGAAGTTTTAAGAAGAAATTGAGACAATATGCTTGAACTGGCAGGGAGGAGTTGCAAAAGAATGGCCTTCAATTAAATATGTATTGCTAGAAATTCATTTCTGAAGGAAAGGGGGAAACATATTCTGTCAAACTTATACACAAACAGCAAAGCGCTGAGGTCTGTGTTCATATTCTAGGCAGGTTTGTGCAGCAAGAAAAGCACTTTCTGCTAAAACATTAAATGCTCGAATTCTAAACACAAAATCACTACACATTACCTAAGATTCTGGATTTCCCTTCTGCCGGACTCTTCTGCCAGTTGCATACCAGATAACTTCTCTTCATATCGATCCTTTTCCAATTGCCTCTGAGCATCTTGCTCCATTTTGTTTTTCTCCAATTCAGCTAATTTGGTCTCAAGTTCTAACCTAAAACAGTATCCAATACTTAATATCTGTGAAGTGGAAGATTTTTATCTAAATAATAATTATTATTTATTATTATTATTTTTACATTTATATCCCGCTCTTCCTCCAAGGAGCCCAGAGCGGTGTACTACATACTTGAGTTTCTCTTTCACAACAACCCTGTGAAGTAGGTTAGGCTGAGAGAGACGTGACTGGCCCAGAGTCACCCAGCTAGTTTTCATGGCTGAATGGGGATTTGAACTCGGGTCTCCCCGGTCCTAGTCCTGCACTCTAACCACTACACTACGCTGGCTAAATAACCAAAAGCCCAGCCCCCGCACCAAGTACCGATGCCACAACAAAAAGAATGCTTTCTATTACTATCTTGTGATGGTAGTAGAATGTCACTTCTACTGGTATAGTCCCAGTGTTCTGTGATCTGTGCAGAAATTGTGCCATATCCCTTCCACAGATGGCATGGCCAGGAAAAAACTAACACAAGAGTTTCCTTGGATAAAGAAAGAATAATTTCAGGGCATGGGAAAATAAACAAGATACCTATAAAGCACTTTGTAGACTGAAAAGTGCTGTAAGAAAAGATCAGTAGCAATTTTACAGCTGGGACAGAATGCACAGCTGACATGCACAAGGCCTAAACTGCTTTGGGAACTTTCTAGTAGAAAAGTGGTATTTAAAAAGTCTTATGCACACAGTATATATTCATAAAGAGGGAGATCATTAACAGGTTTTAGCCCCTTGAAAGCTGGACAAGAAAATGAAAGATCATACTTTTCCTCCTGTAAGGTAACACATTTCTGGAAGCCTTCTTCTTTTGCAGCTTGTACTTTGCGTACTAACTCACGATCCTTTTCTGCTGATAGCCCTTTGTGCCGCTCAAGTGTCATCTTAAGAATTTCATTATCTGAGCGTAACCCTGTTTTTATAAATTTAAGAAGTTACTAATCAGCATTCCTAATATCTAATATTTAAAGTACCAATCACCACAAGGCAAAGGCTGATACACAGGAAACGGTTGCTCACTCTCCTGCTCTACCTTCCTTTGGACAAACTTCAGGACAATTAAACTAATCCAGAGTAAGCAAGGTCCAGAAAAAATTAAGAACCTTCAAGTCATACTGGTTCTAGTGGGAAAATGAAGACTCTTGAACTCTCCCTAGTGGAAATAAATGAAATGTAGAAGTACTTAATTTTGGCTGGAATGTGCCCCATATGCACTTAGAGGGTTAATGGGCACCATTTATACCAGGATTAGTGAAAGTCTACAAGTATAAGTGATGCTTGCAAAACTGCAATTCTCATTTATGGGAGGGCATCCGCAAAGCAATCTTATGATGAAAACTTCTATCTGGGAATAATTCCTCAAATACATTTATGCTCACCCCACTCCCCAATAAAATTGCTGCAATATGCCTCAAGTTATAGAGAAAGACCACATGAGATATTTAAAATAATTCACAGCGCTCCTTGAATTCTGGAATTACAGCTGACTAGATCCATAATTACCAGGCTGACATGTTATACTGATTCATGTGAGCACAGACCTGGAGACAGTGACTAACATCCTAACAAAGCTCTGCAAGATGTGCCGGTGATGTGGATGGGAGGGCAAATTTCCATGATTTCCCATTCCCCAGCATTCTTCTATGTCACCCAAAAATATATCCCTAAGGGCTGGGTGATCCTCAGGGACCTATTTTCAAGTGATACAGAGAGCTTCTGGGGAAAGGAGAGGTCATCAAAATCCCCTGTGCACAAGTGCTGGTGCTGAGTTACTCAACCCTGACTGCAATGTCAAAGCATCAAGATGTCAGCTGATGGGGGTTACTTGATAGGCCCAAATGTTTTAATCCTTAACACCAACCTTTATTGATTTTGAACTGTTAAAATGAAAAGATTCCTAGTGAAATAATGGACACAATTATTTCCCCTGCCACACATAGTTACAGCACAGCAGCATTTGCTGAATTGTATTCATTGTTCCATGTTTATAGTCAATGACTATAACAAATCACTGAAGTAATAAAGTTTTACCATCCATTTCACTTTGAATCTTGTTTCTTTCTCTTTCTATCTCACTCTTAGCTCTTGCTGCTTCCAGCTTGATGTTTGTTATTTCTAACTTGTGTGAATGCTTAAGTTCTTTGACCTATAGAAAAGAAACTGTTATCAGTTTTTGGTTTTTATCATATCAGTTCTTACAAAGGAACATTGGATTTGCAGTGAAGACTCTTTCTGTTCAGAAGAGTATGACAGCATAAGACAGGCAACATCTCTTCTGGAAGCAGGACTTTCAGAGGCTCTCTCTCTCCTTGGGGAGGAGAACTGGTCTTGAGGTAGCGAGCATGAATTGTCCCGCCCCCTTTGCTAAGCAAAGTCTGTAATAGTTTGCATTTGGATGGGCAACTACATGTGAGCACTGTCTGCTGTAAGATATTTCCCCTAGTGGACTGAGCTGTAGCTCAGTGGTAGAGCATCTGCTTGCATGGAGAAAGACCGAGGTTCACTCCCTGACATCTGGAGGTCGGACTGGGAGGGACTCCTGCCTGAAACCTTGGAGAGCTGCTGCCAGTCAGTAGACAGTACAGAGCAAGATTGACCAATGGTCTGACTTGGTGTAAGTCAGCTTCCTATTTTCCTATGATCCTGTTCTCCTAGGAGGAGTTTCCCCGTGAAGGAAGGTGATGTTGCTGAAGTGGTTTTGAAAACTGTGGTTAGCCTTTTCTTTTTGTGTTTCCCTTCCCTCTTGGGCATGCTGTCTCCCAGTCCTTGAAAAACCACCCACCTAAAGCATGTGTAGATATAAAGACTGTCCTTCTACAACTGAAGGGGGATATGATGGCTCAAGTTCCCAGGAGTGAGAGAGCTTAATCTTGTAAGAAGCACTGGCAGCAGGAAATCCAATGGACACAGAGGGCTGCTACCTAAGCAAGTGTGGAAGATGGCAAAGATGCCTTTAGGTATTTTGAGACCAACAGCCTCTGTCAACTTCACCTTTGTCAACTTCTCCCATGCACAGTAGTCTCTTCCTGCATCAGGGAGCCTACAAATTCAGTGTAATTAGTAGATGAGAACTGTCCTTGCAAGTTCCCAGGGGTTTTAGTGGCTACAGTAGGTGGGATATTTTGTTGAGTTCCAACATGCTCTCCCTGCATTGCTGGCTGACCATAATACACACACAACTACGAAAAATCCATACACACACTTCATCAAACTAGCTAGTGAGGTTAGCTAGTGCGATTAGATGTGGTCAGCAAACAATGGAGGGGAAGCTTGTTGGAACTCAACACAAGGCCCCACATGTCTCAGAGGCTTGCTGATCAAAAGAAGAGCAAGAAGACTTGCTTGTTTAGAAGAGGCGGGGCAAGATTGAAAAAGCATCTTCCAAAGACAAAGCCTCTGAAAGCCCTGCTTCCAGAAGACAATTGGAGAGGTTATCTATTTCAAGATGCCCTCCTTCTATGAATGAGAATATATGCTTCTTAAATAAACATTAAAATAATGTGGCAAGCCACGTATATGCTAAATATGAGGTGAACCACATATGTGCTTGCTTTCTCACTTAAAAACCTCACAGTAGTTCTCTGAGGACACAGTGCATTCCATAGCAGAGCTCTAGTGATAATGAAAGTTCCTTGCAAGGGCTTCCATTGCTGCTGTCAGGAGTCAACAGAGGGTCACAAATCAGAGACTTGAGGGTGTCAGGCTGCATGCCATCAGTGATTTCTGGTTAAAAGCAAGACATTGGAGATAATTGGCAGCAAGACCAGCAATAACTGCCCATGGGGAATTCATCTGACCCCCAATAAAATCCTTCAGTTCAGACTCATCAGTGGTATGGAGCAACAAGGGGCTTCTGCTGCCCCTTCTGCCTTGTAATAAGCCATCTTGACCTCATGTCTGCATGATCATCCCCCAACTTGACAGGAGTTGGGTGAGTTGCTCAGTCAGTGGGTCAGTCTCTCTATTTTCTCTCAGCTTCTCTTCTAATATAAAAACTATGGGAGCAATACTCCCACTGATGCGCATTGCTAGGACATGCCCCCAGCCCATTCCAATAAATCAAGTTGTGCTGTACACATTTCTTAGGATGCAAAACTATTAAACTGGGTAATCACAAAGCAAATAATACACAAGAGCATTCCAAAAAGATCAGCACATCAGAAGTCTAAACTTTTTACAGTATCCAATGAACACAAACAAGACACACAGACACACCCAGTTGGGCAATTCATTCTTCTCACTTTGTTTATGCATTTTGCAAGGCAACTGGCAACAACATAAGTCTTCAAGCTAAAGTCTTAAAAACAACATTAAATCCTTAGCTCAGTATTATGATCCTTAGCTCAGTATTATGGTTTTTGCTGCTATGATTTTAAGTTTTAATTTAATTTTTTAAATTAAAATTTGAAATTAAAACTTAAATTAATTTTTATTTTTAATTTTAATCTGGTGGTGTTTTTTAAAAATTTTAATTGTTTTATTATGTGTTTTTGATTTTAATGTAAACTGCCAGAGCCACTTTAGGGAGGATAGTATATAAACTGAATAAATAAATTTTTAAAATGGTGCATCTCTTTATGTCACTCTGTGAGCATTGCACATAACCCTCTGGAAAATAAATTGTAACATGCTTCCCTACAAAATGCAACAGAATCTAAAGCTAAATGCATACGACTGACTGCCACAACACTACAAGTTGTTCAACTAAAAATCAAAACACTAAAGTTCAAGTGTTTCTAGTACAGTAATTAAAGAGTCGGTGAAAATTAATTAACTAGAGAAAAGCTCTTATAATCCATTTTCAATGTCAAACATAATCACCTGTTAATCTGTGGAAGCTACAAAAGGTTAAGAATGGCACAGTAGTTGATTGAATAACTATAATGTGAATTTCTTTTTTTGTTTTTTTTGTTTAAATGGCCCTTTAAAGGGGATGGGGTAGTTTCCCATGAACCTGAAGGCAGCTGTGCAACTCCATTGTACAGTTTCTCATGAAACTGAAGGCCAGAAACTTTAGGACCAACAAAAGGAAATACTTGTTCACACAGCATAATTAATCAATCTATGGAATTCTCTCATGGAGGGCAGGTATATCAATAGCTACTAGTTTGGTGACTATAGGTCACCTCAGAGACAAGATGTCTCTGAATACCAGTTACAGAGGAGAGGGCATGCCCTCACTTCTTGCCTGTGAGCTTCTCGGAGGCATCTGGTGGGATACTGTGGGAAACAGGATACATTACTACTCCAGGATACATTACTACTCTACTGGACTTGATAGGCCTTGGGCCTGATCCAGCAGCGCTCTTCTTATGTTCTAAGCAGCACAGTGTAACTTTAAAAAATCATGGATGCATTGCAAGGCTTGAACATAATCCATCAAACTTGGTGATCATCAATGCTTCTTCCATAAAAGACACTTAAAACAATTTCTATATAATTATCAGTCCATGATTGTGTGATCAAAAACATCTTTAGTGTCATTTTCTGTAAATGGACATATTGGCTCTGACTTGCTCACAAAGGGCCAGTCACTTCTCACAGAGGCCAACCTGTTCACTCTCAAAAGAGCACTCAAACAGCAAACAGCATTCTATATGAAAGGCACAGGAAGGATGGGGAACTTTCTACTTTTCACAAGTATTTTTCCTTCTCCAGGACTCTCCCCCAACAAGAGTCTCACATGGTCCATGGTTTGCCAACTCCTAATTTATATTCCTTATTTTATCTATTTTTGTACTTGTTAAGAATGCTACAATGAGAACTACTCCTCACTGGAGACAATCCAGTACTATTTCATGCTGGAAAAAGCTGCCTGAATGTATATATTCATCATATGATTGTTACAAATAGTTTTTTTGTTAGTCAAGATGATATCCATTATTATATTTTTTCCTATACTTTCAATAATTTTTTTTAATGAAACAGGACTATACTGTATATGGGCTCCAACAGTCTCTTATAGATTCTGTCAGGTAACATTCCAATATCATAAGAAGATGGATGCATGGTTTCTTTGTACAAATATCTGGTTTCTTTGTACAAATTACTGTTACAGAGTGAAGGCCATTACTGAAAAAATGTGGTTACAGTTTATCATTTGTACATTCTTACAGTTCTTTTCTGCAGCTATCCAGCTTTCACTCTGTGCAGAGTTCTCTCTACTGTTAAAGATTTTAGGCTCAATCCTGAAATTACCATGAAAGAAATTAACCTAACTTTAAAAAATGTTTCGAACTGAAGAATATTCTTTTGTTCCTATGTTCTCACATGACTGAATGTTCCCCATGCATGCACTGTCCACACTGCAAACTAGCATATCAGAAAAAAAGGCTAGTTTTCTATGTGGAGGGAATATTTTTATGGAAGAGTTTTCAAGTGTGTGAGTTCCCACTTGCTATCTGAAGTAATACAGCCTAGACACAGTTTACTACGTCATTAATAACTAGGCTAGACTGACCAATGGTCTGCCTTAGCCTAAGACAGCTTCCTGTAACAATAAGTGCTATTAAATAAGACTTGTGGATGTCGTTATTGCTTTAGAAAATAGCTCCAAAGAGCAAAATGCTAGGGATCTTTTTGTACCAACAGAAAAATCTAAGGACAGTAAAATATTGCTTTTCAAACTGTGAAAAAAAGGGGGGAAACAAAAACAAAAAAGTCTTCAAAGAGACATGCAGGGATGTTTCCTGCAACATTTCTGAAAATATGGTCCAGGCACCATAAAGGTACTTACTTTTGTAGTCAAGGAATTGATTTCTCGTTCAGTTTTATGTCCTTTGCCAATTAACAGTGCATTTTGCTCATTGCTCATCTGCAGTTCTTTTTCAACGCGCTCAAGCTGCAGTTTAACAGACTGTTTTTCTGCCTTAAAATTAAGAAAATGGAAGCTTAAGTTGCTTTAGGGAACAGACTCTTGTAGCACAATCTTATTTCTGTTTAAACAAACTTAAGTTCCATCAAAGTCAACTGAATTTGCTCAGGATTGCAACATTAATATGTTTGGGGCTTCAAATCTATTTGAAGTATAGAACATAAAATTACACATTAACACATTTTGGACTGTAATCTGCTTTGGATAAGAGCCTACCCACTATTTGGGGAGGGTAAAACTAGTAGATTTTAGGCACTAGATTAGAAATAATATAAATGGCTGATATCCAGCATGACCCTCAGAGACATATTTTCAGGAGGCACAGTGAGCTTCAGAGGGAAGGCAAGAATCATGAAAATCACTTTTCCCCCATAGTACCAGTACAACTTTAGTTCAGCCATTAATAACAGATCATTATGCAGAATATTAAATATAATTTAGGATTAGAATCAACAGGTAGCTTCCAAATTTGGCACAGCCACATACTATTGTCAGAAGGATACGTCTGTCAAAGGGCCCTTGCATGAACGCAACCATCCTTCTGCTCACGGAATGAGCTGCTGTGAATGGCATGCCACTATGTCAAAGGGCTGGATGCTGCCCAACAAGCATAATTATTATTAGTTCTAGAGAGAAGCTTGCTTACTAGAGAAGCAAAGCTACAATGACTCTCTCTCTTCTCCCCCACCACACACACCTGCTTTAAATTATTTATAAAAACTTCTTGCCAACAAAATTTTGTAGTTTATACTGATTATCTACCAATATCACAACTCAAAAGTTCTTAAAAACACATATACATTTCTAGTACAGGTTGAGTATCGCTTATCCAGACTGCTTGGGACCATCAGTGTTCCGGATTTTGGACTTTTCCGGATTTTGAAATTGTCCATATAAAGTACACTGAGGCAGAATTCTCGCAAGAGTCTGTGCAAGAGTCCAGTGTCAAAAAACTATGGCAGTGGCGAGGAGGCGGCAGCAAGGAGGTGGGCGAGCTGAGGAGGGTAGCAGAGGAGGCGGGAGGCGCCAGTGGCGACAGGGAGGTAGGCGAGCGGAGGAGGCTAGCAGAGGCGGCGCCGGTGGCGGTGGCTGGGCGGCAGTGAGATGGCCTGGCCCTGGCCCTGAGGAAGGTGGCTTGACCACATTTTTAAAGTGAGATGAGGTGTTGTTTGTTTGTTTGTTTTACGGAGTGGTGTCTGGATTTTGGAGCATTCCGGATTTTTGATGTCCAGATAAGGAATACTCAACCTGTATGACTTTAGTCTTTTTCGCATGTTAAGTTCAGTGCTTGTACAATCTGTGTACGTACAATATTCATGTGTAATGTTCAACACATACAATAGTGCACTTCCTATCTGCACCCTACATTTGAGGTGGCCTCTATTCAGGTTCACTTTAAAGTGTACATATAAACAGTTATTTACACAAAAACATGTATGTGTATATAGATAACTGTAGGCATGTATAACATAATGAATGAATATGACTTTTGTGAGGAAGTTGTCTGCTGTTTGAAGGTGGGTGAGATTGAGTCTGATAAGAAAGAGATAGTCAAGTATGAACCAATTCTTTGATGGTTTGATGTCAGTTGGGTCTAGGGCCAGATCTCTCTCTCACTTACTCACTCACTCACACACACACCATAGCAAAAGCATAGTCCCTTTTCATGCCGTGCAAGGCTATAAACTGCCCTGGACCAAATTGGGAGGGGCGGTATAAAAATTCAATAAATAAATAATAAAATAAATAATTAGAATTTCTTACCTCCAGGGATCTCATTGTAGCCTGCATCTCGGCTAACTGCCGCAGCTGTATTCTTTGCACATTTTCTGCTTGCATTCCAGAATTCTCTCTCTGGGCTCTTAATTCTGCCACTTCCGCTTCAAAGCCCTTTAATTTCTGGAGTAGCTGGGTTTTTTCCCTTTGCAATGTTTCCACACGCTTGTTATCTCTTATAGGATCAATACTAAGCATCTGGTTATGCAATTCTTCTTTATCTTTATTCACTCTTGCTATCTATTAATAGTTGGACAGAAAACATACATTCATTCATTCATTTATTTCGCACCGTATGGGCCCAGTCCACCTCAAATGTCAGATACAGTGCTCATGTGTGGATGAATCCCATAGGGCTCAAAAGCCCTGTCTCCCTGGTTACATATATGTGCAGGCAACGTAGGGATCAGTGCAAAGAATGGGAGGTTCCACTTCCATATCCATACCTGGCATAAACATTAGTTGTGTTCCAAATGCACAAAGATATGTAAGTTGCACACAGGTCTCCCATTCCCTTCAGTGATACCATATGCAGAATCTGTGTGCACAGATGCAAGAGAGAGAGAATGGGAATCCTCCATGCACAAGCACCGGATCAGACTGGATCAGGTCCTATATATTTATATACACATTTTAAATTGTTAAGCTAAACTAATGAAATAATACATTGAAAAACTGAGAAATATTGGCCAAGTGCATTAATTATTATTATTATTATTATTATTACATTTATATCCCGCTCTTCCTCCAAGGAGCCCAGAGCGGTGTACTACATACTTAAGTTTCTCTTTCACATCGACCCTGTGAAGTAGGCTAGGCTGAGAGAGAAGTGACTGGCCCAGAGTCACCCAGCTAGTATCATGGCTGAATGGGGATTTGAACTCAGGTCTCCCCAGTCCTAGTCCAGCACTCTAACCACTACACCACGCTGGCTCTCTTTGTGCATTAATGATCTCTGTTGTAAATGTAGTAAGATGGAATACATTGATATAATTAGCACAGTGAACGGATTCAGACATCACACAGAGCCAAGATTAAACCCCAGGTTTGAAGTCTAGTACAGATTGTGGTTTATTTCAAGCATATTGGTTAGAATAGGCCATGATAGAGCAGTTTTGACATCATGAGCAATCCTGGCTCCACCTGGCCACAGCCTCCACCTGCTGTTCAAGCAGGAGCCATGAGTCCAGGAGGACCCCCAGATCACAAACCGTCTCTCACAAGGGAAGCGCAACCCCACCAAGAGATAAACTCGCACACGGCAATTGGCCAGATCGCAAACTGAACAAGAGCAACTCGGTCATGAAGGGATTAAGCCTGAGCTTGGCCCATCCAGGTCCTGACAGCCTCTAGGCACTGAGCCAGCACATGAACAGCATCATCTGTTTGCCCAGGCATAGAGATATAAAGCTGAGTGTCATCTGCATATTGATGAAAACATACCCCAAGCCAACGGATGAGCATGCTCCATTTTCCCTCCCAGATTTGTGTTGTTTCTAGTAGTGCAGTGTTCCTTACCTCAGATTCATATTTTAACTTTTGCTCTTCTAAAATGCGGGCCTGCTCTTCTTTCTGATGCCCAATCTCCGATTTGAGGAAAGTATGCTCATAACGAAGTTTGTTGTATTCAGTTCTATATTTTTCTACTTCCTAAATTAAAAATAAATAAATCTGTGATTGAAGTGAATCAAAGTTAAATGAAGAACAGAAACTCATGCTCCCAAACAGCAGCCTAAAATGCTGTTACCCTTTTGTACCACAATTCTACTTTCAAGAAAAGGCTGGGTGAGCATCTGTCTTTTCCAAAAAAAGAAAAAGAAAAAAGAGAGTCCATGTTCATACTTACGTTGTCCAGCTTCTGAAAACGCTCTCTCATGGGTGCTTCTGATTCATGTTGTATTTGGGCTTTCAGAAGTTCCAGCTTCTGTGGAGTTATTACCTACATGTCAGCAGAAAACAGACACACAAAAGAAGTAATCAAATAACAGTTGTATCATGGAATACATTGGAAAATAAGTGACATTTCTCTATATGCAGTACATATATTCTGCTACCATTTAAAAATGTGGAGTGTCTGCAAATATATTAAATGAGGAAATTAACCATTTGAGTACACCCAGAGATGAGAATTTGCTCATTAAGTAATTCTTCCCCTGGGTCAGGGAGCCTCTGTTCTGAGATCTGATGCCAATGATGTCCTCATGGAGTTTACTGCTTTTTCTCTCCAATTTTTTCTCAGTAATGGGTACATCTAACCCCCTGTTATGCTGCATATGCTGTTATATCCCTAAACTACTGGAACTGGCAACAAAGTTGGATCATGGCTGTTATCCAAGAAAGTTCTCCTCAATGGGCAACTGCCAAACTGATTCAAGCCAGAGTTGCCTAAGGGGTATACTCATGGGTCAAATGGGCCGTAAGCCAGAATTTGGCTTTATAAAAGCCAAATCTGGCCACCTAGATTCAAGCAAAGGAAACTAATTATTAAGATTCTTGCCACAGACAAAGGCTGATCTTAAGAATAGATGAACAATTGTTCAGGAACTATTTGGTGGCATAATACAAATTTAGAATTGCTCTCAAATTCATAACGGAGAAGTGTTTTAAGCTGGGTAACATAGGAAGCTACCTTATACAGTCAGACTATTGGTCCATCTGACTGAGTATTGTCTACACTGACTTTTAGCAGCAATCCAAGGTTTCAGGAAGGAGTCTTTCCTATACCTGGAGATGCCAGGGATTGAACCTGGAACCTTCTGCATACAAGCAGATGTTCTACCACTGAGCTATGACCCCATCCCCGAAGGGGAATATCTTACAGCATTTGGTGCTCACATGTAGTCACCCACTCACATTCAAAACAAGGTAAGCCCTGCTTAGCAAAGGGGACAATTCATGTCTATTACTGCAAGACCGGCTCTCCACCCCCAAAGATTTACAGAGGTGATGCTACACAATAATTAATTTAAATAGTTATTAGAGAAGCAGAGACTGTAGCAACCTGAAATATTTCTTACAGGTTTGCTTTTCAAATAGGCTGCTACAACTATTTTCCTCCACTTCAGAGAAAGAGGTCTGTTATCAATATAGTTATAAGACTGCATGCTACAAGAGGTAGTATTTCAGGGGTCATACAACTGTTTGGTAGATTCTCTCTTTTTCTTCACATTTCACTAGTTGAGAAATACAGACTAAGCTGGACAAAATCTCACAGGCCAGATGCTCCCTTTAGGCCACTAGTAAAAGTTCTGTGCAGGCTGGGATGCACAGAACCATGAAACTAGTTCTCCTGAGATTGTATTTCTCAACTAGTAAAGTGTGAAGAAAAAGAAAATGTACCAAATTATTCCTGGAATCCTGGGAGTACTTCTGAATTCACCCCTCTCCCTGGTTTCTCAGGTTGAGGCGGTGGCCAGGGGTGCTTTCTATCAGCTCCAGCTGATACGCCAGCTACGCCTGTTTCTCGAGATCAACGACCTCAGAACAGAGGTACCTCTGTTGGTAACCTCCAGACTGGACTTCTGTAATGCGCTCTACGTGGGGCTGCCTTTGTATGTAGTCCGGAAACTTCAGTTGGTTCAGAATGCGGCATCCAGGTAGGTCTCTGAGTTATCTCGGAGAGATCACATTACTCCTTTACCGATGGTGCTACACTGGCTGCCAATAGGCTTCTGGACAAAATACAAAGTGCTAGTTATGACTTATAAAGCCCTAAACGGCTTAGGCCCTGGGTATTTACAGTAAGAGAGCGTCTTCTTCACTATGAGCCCCCACTGCCCACTGAGGTCATCTGAGGAGGTTCAGCTCCAGTTACTTCAACTCATTTGGTGGCTACACAGAGACGGGCCTTCTCAGTTGCTGCCCCAAGATTGTGGAATGTGCTCCCGGTTGAGATACAATCCTCCCCATCTCTGGCAATTTTAAAAAAACACCTGAAAACCCATCTTTTCGCCCAAGCTTTCTCCGCTTCTTAAAATTGTCGGTTTTAATTTTATGGTTGTTTTTTAACTATTGATTTGTTTTAACTTTTATATGTGTTTTAATTGTTTTATGTTAACCGCCCAGAGACTAAACTTTGGGCGGTATATAAGTTTTAAAAATAAATAAATAAATAAAATAAGCACAGCATCTTCTGACTTTAGATCCTCATTCCCTGCACTGGGGGAAAATAGTTGCAGCAAGCTATTAAAAAGCAGGGTCAGATGACTGGTATCCTAGGGTGCTAAAATAACTTGCTGATGTATTATCAGAATGTCTACCATCTCTGAGAAATTCTGGAGAACAGGTGAGGTACCACAAGACTGGAAATCAGGGATGTGCACAAAGCATTTCATGCATCATGGGGGTGGCAGAAAACAGGTGCTTTAAGAGGAAGGCAGGACTTACCTGCCCCTCCATTGTTGCTGCTCCACTGCACCATGGCACTATCCATATAAAACAGCCACACTGCAGCTGCTTCCTGCTTGGGAACAAAGAAATTCCCTGTTCTCAAACAGGAAACAGCCACAGTGTGGTTTTTCAGAACAGACAGCGAGGCTGTTTAATATGGACAACGTTCCAGTGGGGCAGCAGAGGAGTGACGGAGGGGCAGGTAAGGCCTGCCTTCCTCCTTTTAAAATGTCACAATACTCAAATGGTGGGGTAGGGAGGTTCCAAGAAATTGCAGTCTGATCTATCTGACTTTGATAGCAGAGAAGATACTACAAGAGATTATGACCTTAGTTGCCAGAAGCCTTGCAGGGAGGAGGAGGCTTTAACATCTGCTTCCCAGAGATAGCTGCTGCCCAGTGGTGAGAGCCTGTGTGGTTTCTGTCTGCAGCTTGCCAGCCTGTGTGCCCCCTAATGTGTGGGGCAGGGCTGTGGCTGCTGCCCTGTAAGCGAGTCTGTGTGGGATCAGTGACAGACGGAGTGAGTCAGCAGTTCTTGGGGATCAGCTGCTTAGATTAGCCATCTCTCTGGGCTTATAAAAGGGCTTTCTTTCTGCCTAGATTAGCCCATCTTTCTGGGCTGCCCTGTGGCAGCAGGCCTGCCACCAGCGGGCTCACCACCGAAGAGGCAACACCAAAGCCCCTGTGGGGGAGCCACTTCGGGGGGCAACGAGGAAGAGGGCAAGGTGGTATTTTTTGGCTTCTGTTGTTTTTGGGTCCTGGGTTTTTCAGATGTGTCTTGTTTCTCTGGGGATGGGGAGATAGGGGGTGTGTCCACTGACTGTGGGGTGGCTATTCCAGTGGTGGTGGGGAATAGAAGAAGTAAAGTTGGCAGGTCAGCACGTCATTACAGGAGAAGGAAAGTCAGAAATCTATTAGCTGTTTCCCCTTGGGACTGTTGTGCCAGGTCTTTGACCTTGGGGAGCAGTGCCAACCTCCCACAGACCCTCACCTTGCTCCTCTGTAATGCCAGGTCTGTATTACAGGGACTTGGTTAGGGGAGGCTGGTGGACCAGTCTGGTCCCAGCTTCTCCCTCCAGGGTACTCTGTTGAGGACCAGGTGTGGGGACGTGGGCGGGGAGGTGGAGTGGCTGTGATCTATAAGAATGACCTCTCCCTGACCAGGATCCTTGTGGAAGTGTCTGACCATATTAAATGTGTGTACCTAAGTTTGGGGACCAGGGATAGACTGGGACTTCTGTTGGTGTACTGATCACCCCGTTGCTCGATGGAGTCCCTAACTGAGCTGATGGACCTGGTTTCGGGTTTGGCGTTGGAATCTCCCAGGCTTGTGGTGCTGGGCGACTTCAATGTCCACTTTGGGACCAATTTGTCTGGGGTGGCTCATGAGTTCATAGCAGCCATGACAACTATGGGCCTATCCCAAAGGGTCTCGGGACCGACCCACATCACAGGCCACACACTTGAGTTGGTCTTTCACTCTGATCAGGAAGATGTTCCGTGGGTGGGGACGCCTGTGATTTCCCCATTGTCATGGACAGAATACCATCTGGTTAAGGTTGGACTCACAGTCACACCCCACCTTCGCAGGGGCAAGGGGTGCATTAGAATGGTCCGCCCAAGAAGGTTATTGGATCCAATAGGGTTCCAAGAAGCCTTGGAGGGATTTAATGTCGGCTCTGCCGGTGATCCTGTTGATACTATGGTGAACTGGAACAGCAAGCTTACCAGGGCAGTCGACATGATCGCACCTAAGCGTCCTCTCCGACCCGCTTCAAAATTGACCCCTTGGTATATGGAAGAACTACGTGGGCTGAAGCAGCAAGGTAGACGACTGAGTGCACGTGGAGGAAGATTCGACTCAAATCCGACAGATTACAACATAGAGCACATTTGAAAATCTATGCTGTAGCAATATGGGCTATTCTTTTCGGCCCATATTGTGTCTGCAAGTTCAAGTCCAGCAGAGTTGTTCAGGGTTGTGAGAGGGCTAGTGAGTGCCCCTCCTCCCTTGAATCAGAATTTGGAACCATCTACTACCTGCTATGATGTGTTTAATGATTTTTGTGTGGATACAATCTCTCATATTCGGTGCGACTTGGATTTAGACCCCACAATTACTGCAGTGTCTTGAATCGGAGGTGTCCAGCTACTCATCTTATGTGGTTAGGCTGGATCAGTTTCAGTTTGTGACTCTTGAGGATGTGGACAAGCTGCTTAGAGAGATGCGGCCTACCACCTGCTCTTTTGACCCTTGCCCGACATGGCTAATACTATCTGGCAGGGAGGCTGTTGTAGAAGGCCTAGTAGAGATCATAAATGCTTCTCTGAGGAAGGGCAGGATGCTTCCTTGCCTTAAGAAGGCAATTATTAGACCACTTCTGAAGAAGCCTGCCTTGGATTCCTCAGAGTTGAGCAACTTCAACTCCAACCTTCCGTGGCTGGGCAAGGTAATTGAGAGGGTGGTGGCCTCCCAACTCCAGCCAGTCTTGGATGAAACTGATTATCTAGACCTGTTTCAGACTGGCTTTCAGGCGGGCTATGGGGTGGACACTGCCTTGGTCGGCCTGATGGATGATCTCCAATTGGGAATTGACAGAGGAAGTGTGAATCTGTTGGTCCTTTTGGACCTCTTTGCAGCTTTCAATACTATCAGTCATAGTATCCTTTTGGAGCATCTGAGGGGGTTGGGAGTGGGAGGTACTGCTTTGCAGATTCCAGATGGTGTCCCTCGGGGACTGTTCTTCAAAAACTTAACTTCAGTATGGTGTCTCTCAGGGCTCCATATTGTCTCCGATGTGGTTTAACATCTACATGAAACCGTTGGGAGAGATCATCAGGAGATTTGGTGCAGGGTGTTATCAGGATGCTGATAACACCCAAATTTTTTTCTCCTTGTCAACATCATCAGGAGAAGGCATAACCTCCCTAAATGCCTGCCTGGAGGCAACGATGGGCTGGATGAGAGGTAACAGGCTGAGGCTGAATTCAGATAAGACGGAGGTACTTATTGTGCGGGGTCAGAACTCAGGAGATGATTTTGATCTGCCTGTTCTGTAGGGGATCACACTTTCCCAGAAGGAGGAACAGGTACGCAGTCTGGGGATCGTTCTGGACACAAAACTCTCCCTGGTGTCCGAGGTTGAGGCAGCGGCCAGAGGTGCCTTGTATCAACTTTGGCTGATACGCCAGCTGCATCCATTTCTTTAGATAAATGAACTCAGAACAGTAGTACCTCTGCTGGTCACCTCCAGACATGACTACTGCAATGTGCTCTATGTGCGACTGCCTTTCTACGTGGTCCGGAAACTGTAGTTAGTCCAGAATGTGGCAGCCAGGTTGGTCTCTGAGTCATCTCAGAGAGACCATATAACGCCTGTCTTAAAGGATCTACACTGGCTGCCGATAAGTTTCCGGGCAAAGTACAAAGTTTTGGTTATAACCTATAAAGTCCTAAACAGCTTCGGCTCTGGGTATTTAAGGTAATGTCTTTTTTGCTATGAACCACACCACCCATTGAGATAATCTGGAGAGGTTCATCTGCAGTTGCCACCAGCTCGTCTGGTGGCTACTCGGGCACGGGCCTTCTCCATTGCTGCCCTGAGGCTTTGGAACACACTTCCTGCTGAAATAAGTAAATAAGCCTCCCCATCTCTTACAACTTTTAAAAAGGCAGTCAAGACACATTCGTTCACCCAGGCTTTTAATTAGATATTGTTTTAATAGTTTTAACATTTTAAATTTTAATTGTTGAAATGTTTTAATCTTTTTATTGGTTGTTTTTATTGTTTTGTTGTAAACTGCACAGAGAACTTGCATTTTGCACGGTATAAAGATTGTGTAAAATAAAATAAAATAACGCAGTCAGTCTGTCAACATATGGATAACAATGCACTGATTAGTAAAAGCCAGCATGGAGCTCTTGCTAAACTATTCTTATCTCTGTGTCCAGTTCTGCATCCCATATTTTAAGAAGGATGTAAGCAAATAGAAATGATTTCAGAGGAGGGCAATGAAGATGGTAAAATGCCTGGAACAGAAGCCGTGTGAAGAAAGGTTGAAGGAACTGAGTGTGTTTAGTCTAGAGAAGGCTGAAGGAGGATATGAGAAGATTCTTCAAAATATGTAAGATTCTTCAAGCAGGAAGCAGCCGTCTGTCACACAGAAGGGGTGCTGGACTAGATCTAGTGGGTTTAAGTTACAGAATGGTAGATTTCAGGTGAAGACTAGGAGAAACAACTTAACAGTAAGAGCAACTTGACAATGGAATGAATTATCTAATGGAGTGGGGGTTCTCCTGGAGGTCTTCAAGCAGAGACTGGGCAGCCACCTGCTGGAGATGCTCTAGTTCTGGATTTCCTGTATTGAGCAGGAGGCTGGACTAGATGACTATTAAAGGCCTCTCCAACTCTATGATTCCCTGAGACCAAGGGGGCTTTAGACTTATTTTGCTCAAACAACATCCCACATGCCTCATAGCAAACTAGTTTTAAAACAAATGGCATCTTCAAATGAGTGCAATAGAATATGGAGGTCTGTTGTTCAAAGAAAAGGAAAATGTTACAAATGTTACTGGTCTAGCACAAGCCTTCTGTATGAGCCAAAGCAGTTATTTAGATACTAGTCACAGTTTAAGCACAGAGGAAAACAAGTAGTTCTGGTAAGAACTAATATGCCTACTTTCCTTTCACTTCCCCTACAAATAGACTAAATTTGGTCCAAATTGGTTAGGCAATTCACAAGTTAGCCCACTTGCACTTTAAACATTCACACATCCGCCATCTTGAATTGGGGTGGATGACATTATCACAAACTATACATTTGAGGTGTATCTACAACTTTACCAAATTTGGTCAAAATCATTTCCCACTTGTGCCTCAAACATTCACGGATCTGCCACTTTGAATCAGGGTGGATGACACTATCACAAACTACACCATTGAGATGTCCCTATGTGTCCCCACAGCTGTAACAAATTTGTCTCAGATTGGTAGGTGGTTCCCAAGTTAACCCTCTTGTGTCTGAAACGTTAACATGTTCACCATTTTGAATCAGGGTGGATGATATCATCACAAACTACACCATTAAGGAGGTGTCCATTTGTGTCACTCAAATTTGGTCCAAATCGCTTAGACAGTCAACAAGTAAGCCCACTTTCACCTCAAATGTTCACGTATCCGCCATGTGGAATTGGGGTGGATGACATCATTACAAACTATACCCTTGATCCGTCCCTGTGTCCCTACAGCTGTAGCAAATTTGGTTCAAATCAGGCAGTTCATAAGTTTTCCCAGTTATGCCTCAAACATTCAGGCACCCGCCATCTTGAATGGAATGGATGACATCATCACAAACTACACTGCTGAGTTGTTTCTATGTGTCCCTACAACTGTAGCCAATTTGGTTCATACTGGTCCAAGCATTGTGAAGTTGATGGAGGGGGTGGCCTATATGGGCAAAGGGACCCACACAAACAGAATGCTGGGTGATCTCATAAGCTTACTTTCCTTAAGGAAAAGAGGCTAACAAGAAATGTGAGAGCTGAAATACAAAGTACGTGAATTAATGTACTATGTGACATACTATTATATATGTGCTTCGGTAAGGGGTTCCCTTAAGAGGAGGCGGGCAGGTCCTACCTGCCCGTCCTCCAAGCCTCCGCTGCAACACTGTTTAAATTGAAATACCTCCATGCAAGTGGCACGGTTGTGCCGCTTGCCCCTTTAAAACGCCGTGACTATGGGCTACGTCCCACGGCATCCCTCGCGCAGGGTCAGCACATAAATGGCGTGTGCTGGGGGACGCAACCCATTGCCGCAGCATGACATTTTAAAGGGGCAAGTGGCACAAGCTACCACTTGCACAGAGGTATTTCCATTTAAACAGTGCTGTGGCAGGGCAACAAGGGCTTGGAGGATGGGCAGGTAGGACCTGCCTGCCTCCTCTTAAGGGAACCCCTTGCCAAAACATTTTGGCGAAATGCTACGGGCTCATCCCTACTATATCAGTTTGATACTCATAAAACCAATTGGGGGAAATATGGCCTTACCTGCATCTTTAACTCTTCTACTTCTTTAGTTTTATTCAATAATTCCTCTCGGAGTTCAGCAAGTAAACACTGAAAATTGTCATGAACAGTTTGCTTTTCATGTAACAGCTGTTTGAGTTCATTTTGTGATTTTGTATAGTCATCCAGTAGCCTACAAAAACAAGATTTTCCTTTTATGTTATAATATAATATATTCATTTTTAGATTATACTCCTATTTATCCAATTAAAATCTATATGCACAGAAATTTCAAAAATATGAGAGGATAGGTCCTTGCCCCAAGGGGCTTACAATCTATAAATCAACACAGTCTATAAATCAATCTATATATACAATCTATAAATCAACACTTTTTGACCTTTAAAGCCTTGCAGGGTTTGGCACCTGTCTACCTACAGACCCGCGTCTCCCATCTAGTTACATCCCATCCGGTCAGATCTGCTTAGATGGCCCTTTTGTCGGTCCCCAATTTCCGAGAGGTTCGGGGCACTTGGACCCGTGAAAGGGCCTTCTCGGTTGCTGCCCCACTTCTCTGGAATTCCCTTCCCCTGCAGATTCGTTTAGCTCCTTCCTTGTTGATTTTTAAATCTTTATTGAAGACTTTTCTTTTTTGCCAGGCTTTTATCCTGTAGTTTACCTATTTGCTTTTCCCCCTCTTTTTGTTAAGTTACTTTAGTTTTATTTAGAATGTAATTTTAATGCTGTCTTGTTTTGCATGTTTTTGTACACTGCCCAGAGTCTTCGGAGTGGGCGGTATATCAAATGTGTCAAATAAATAAATAATCAAACAAACACAGGAGAGATGAGACAATTGAGTATTTTCATACTGAAAACACCAAGATACAACAATGGCATGTCTGATGTGCCATTCCTTAATATAATTGCCATACTAAATATTTGATATCCCAGCTTCCCAAGAGACACATGGCTAAGCCAGGTATTAATTTAAACAAGTAGGCCCTGCATGTTTATTTTCCTTTTTAAAAAGAGCAGCCATGGGAGACCCCTCCTGATCAGCTCTATAGCGCAGGAGAGGAGGGGTGGGGAGACTTAATCCTTTGCCTGCTGAGATCTAGATGCCACCCACCTGTGGCTTCTGTGTGTCCTAGAAAGGAAGCTGCCATTGGCACAAATGGCAGCTAGAAGCCCTGATTCTGAGTCCGACTGGAGTTCCATGCAGCTGTTGTTTGCAAAACAAATAGTCAAATAAAAATCCTGCAAACACATGCAGGGCCAAGTTCTATGCTTAAAGTTTCCTTAGTTATCCCTAAGGCCCAATTCACACAAATCAACAGCACTGACAGCCACTTAAAACACAGTCACCGGCATAGAGGCTACTCTATTTGGCAAGGTGTGCTGTGGCCTGCCATGCAAAGTCAGTTGTTTTCACCAAGTTATTGTAAATTGCCCACAAGAAAGGTTTGCCATGACATGAAGAAGAACACTGGGACATGATTGGTCTTATTAGTGAGATTTACTGCAATTAATCTGTAAAAACTTGTTTTCATTACCAAAAGCCAATGGCTGACCTCCTGACTAAAAACTAGAGGAAGTCTCACCGAAATTAAGTAACGGAGTAAATTTAATCAGGATGTCAGCAAATACGTTTAAATAGCATAGGAAAATTTTTCTATTCATAACTGAAGAGTAGTTTTTCACTCAAACTGAAAAAGAAAACAAGCATACTATACCTTGTATGTTGCTCCTTTAGAGTTTGGTAATTCGTTTTATGATGTTCGCACCTCATTCTTGCGTCAATTAACAACTTTTGCACTTCTTCTTGTGAGTTAACAAGATCGCCACTTCCACCCATTGCCGAGTGGACATTCTGCAAAGTATCCATTCTGACTGAATGTTAATGAGATGACAATCAGGTAAAAATGCTGTCAGCACAAGCCTGCCACCGTCACAGAGACCGCTTTCTCTCCTGAGGACATCCCTAGAGGTCAAATTATCTTTACAAACATAAAAGCATCCAATTAGCAGTCAACATATTTGTGGCTTAAAAGTATGTTCGAATTAATGCCACGAAGCATCATGATTTCTCTGAGAAGGCTTATGTCTTTGCCAAGAATATATATTTGGGTGCACTAATTTTATCTCAAAAGCAGAGTTTCATTAAACAAAATATTTTAGCTTGCTAGAATTTTGTGGGAGCACTGAATATCATTTCCCATTACCTAAACTTTTTTCTTACTACACTCTTGAAGATCCCTTTGGGTATTAAATAACTGTTCCTAAAGGACTCTTTACTCTGAAGCTTTACGTGGAAGTCGGTCTCTAATGAAAACACATCTTGTTTAATGACAGATGCAACAAAAGCCATGACATATGACAATTTGCCTGAACTGGATTTCTTGCGAAAATGTTTCCTGCCATTATCAGCACGACAAACATTATAGTATAGTAAACAATCCAATCAAATGTTGTTTAATGGCTTTCAGCCCAGTCTGAGGATATGGACATGGTTCTTGCAGAGGCCTAGCACCTGCCAGCTTGATCTTTGTTCCTCTTGGTTCATAACATGAAGTAGTGGTGGGATAACTAGCTGGGTCCAGGAAGTTATAATTGCCTCTCTGCAAAAGGAGATGGTCTCAACCGCTCCAAAAGAGGCAATCGTGAGAACATTCCTGAAAAAACTTCTCTAACCCCAAGGGTTATTGTGTCCAACAGAACAGTTGCAAATTTATCCTTTTTGAGTAAAATGCATGGGCAGGGGTTATTGTGCAGCCACTTTTAGTTGACACCAATTGTCTATAGTTATTGCAGTCTGTTCTCCAGCTGGGGTTTGAAATTAAAACAGCTCGAGCCATGGTTGACAAGCCAGGAGGCACACAACCCTATTACTGGCCTTTGATGCCATCGATCATGGCATCCCTCTGGATCACCTGTCTGATCAGCTGTAGGGATTGGGAGCACTCTGCTTCAGTGCCCTTTTGAATGACTATTTCCAGAAAGTGGTGCTTGGGAGCTACTGCTCTGCCCCACAGAAGTTTTGCTATAGTATTCCACAGGGCACTATTCCCCCCCCCCCCCACATGCTATTCAATATCTGCACAAAGCTGCTAAGTGAGATACTATCAATACGCTGAGGACACAACTCTATTTCTCCTTTTCAAATAATTCAGGTAAAATCATGGGACGTGCCTGGAATCAATAACATGAGGACCAACACACCAAACCTCAGTCCAGACAAAACGGAAGAACTGTTGGGTGGGTAGCATTCAGTGTTTGGGTTGGAGTTCAATCTGTTTTGGATGGCACTCCTCCTAAGGAATCATGTAGTAGTCTAGGAATGACATTAAGTCTGGCCTTGCCTTTGCAGGCCCAACGGGCTTATGTGGCACAAATCACCTTCACCATCTGAGGCTTGTGCTTGATGTAGCTGCTCCTTGGCAAATAGCTTCACCACAGTTATTATCTGTAACATCCTGTTTGGTTTACTACAATGTGCTTTATTAGGGACAATGAAGATTGTTTGGAAACTGCAGCTGGTTCAAAAAACAGCAATCGGTTACTGATTGGGAAAGGGCAAATGTATTTTATTCATTTATATCGTGCTTTTAAATTAAAAATATCAAAACAGCTTACAATACATGCAGAAAGGTTTTAAAAAGTAAAAGAATAATAAAAATTACATCAGATTAAAAGTGGGTAAGAGGCAGAAGGTTGCCAGTTCGAATCCCCGCTGGTACTATATCGGGCAGCAGCAATATAAGATGCTGAAAGGCATCATCTCATACTGTGCGGGAGGAGTAAACCTCTCCTGTATTCTACCAAAGAAAACCACAGAGCTCTGTGGGCGCCAGGAGTCGAAATCGACTTGACAGCACCCTTTACCTTTCAGAGCAGTCTAAGCAAGACACAAGATAACAACCATTTTATGTTGCAGAATTAAAAAAACACTGGGAACAGGAAGGTTTTCACAGTTAAAATCTAAAAGTGAAAAGTCTGATCTGATCTTTTAAGGCAGCTAGTTTTACAAATCAGGCCCTGATTCTGGTACTGCAGAATCTCTTTTAATGGTTGACCAGAGAGAAAGGTTCCGACAGCTGATCTCAAAGCCTCATAGAAGAAGGTAGGCCATTAACACAACTATACTGGTTCTCATGATTATTACAATATAAAAAACAAGCATTATTTTTAATGTATATTTTTACATTTTTTAATCACTTCCATAACTGCACTGTATTAATGTTATTTTCATTTTAGTAAATCTTATTGGCATCCTTAATTTGTTACGGATGCTGAAAAAATAATTTGGATTATGCTGACACCTTGTGGCAAGCTTCCAAATGCTTAAAATTCTCAAAAAAATTGTTTTCCATTTACATAGGAGCTGTCAATTTCCAGTTGTCTAGAGTTGAAAAGTGACCAATTCCAGGTATTTTGTAAGAAAAGCAGCACTAGAACGGTAGCCATTACACCCTAGGAAGCACCTTCTCCTATATAACCCCTTATTGACTGAAATTTTCTCAGTAACTGCTTCATGTTCCATTCTCAAGGATATTAGAAATAAAATCACCCTATCTTTCCTTATTTCATTTGATTCAGCTAGGCCTAGAGATGATGGCCTTTTTACCTAAAACCTCTTCACCTGAAACTTCATGGTTGCATTTCAGGATGTTTGCAGATTTTGTAAAGTTAATCCCTTCTACCTTAGTTTTCTTCTCAAACACACGGATTAGTGAGGGGATTTAAGACCTACACTTAAAGAGGTTAATTATAAATTTGAGTTAGAGTAACAATATATAAAAGAAGCAGCAGCAAACAAATGTGTGCATGACCACTAGTTTCCTATTAGGAGAGGACTAGAATGCTGATGTGTACAGAGTTATGGTTTTGTAGTTAGGAGAAGTTTTAGGACTTATTAAAAAGGTGGAAAATTTGATGGGTTTCTTGATATAGCCAAGGCTCAGGAAATCCACTAATCTACTAGTTTATGAAGAGTGAAAAATGATGCCTGACAAGTGAAAAAAGTCCTGATGAGTAATGTACCGACATAGCTCGAGGAACCATCTGACAAGTAAAATATTTTTGTCTGGCTGGTGAACTTAGCCAACATTTCTTGACCCCTGGATATAGCTTACAGCTAATGTAAATACTGGAGTGTAAAAGGTGATTACCAGAGGCAATCCACAACACCATTTCATTGGTATTAAAAGCGCAAAGTAATATATTTGTTGTGGTATGGCACTTTTGGAGCATCTTTCTCAGAAAGGCCTGCCTTGCTATATCATCCCTTAGTTTGTTTAAAAAAAAAAAAAACCAGTGAAAAACTAATTTACCAAACAGAACTTTGAAGTTATTTAATATTTAAATATGCTACTACAAGTTTTAAGATGAGTTTTTAATTTTAAAATTGTGATTGTTTGACTTTGTATTTCACCTCAGATGCTTGGAAATGTGGGAGTGCAGTTTATACATTTAAAAAATAGATCATTAGACAGTCCCATGCATGGAAGTTGTTGATAAATAATAGGTTAGCACTGACAGTGTGTGTAAAGCACTTTGCTGTCATTATCTAGTCAAAATAAGACGACAATTCAGATTTAATACTTTGCATTCAGTTTATTCAATATATGTATACATATGAATATACAAGTGGCCCTTGTTATCCACAGTCCCAGCACTTGCATTTTGTGTATCTGCGAATGGGTCTTAGAGTCCCAGTTTCTTTATCTGCAGTACAAAAATAAGCTAATATTCGCCTATTCACGGTTGCTGAGTGGTCAGAAATGACCTGGAAATGACTTCCAGTTTCACATCCGGCCACCATTTTACAGCATGGAGCCGTTTTAAGGCTTTTTCTTTTAAAAAACCTATATATATATTCACCAAAAATTCTGCCGATTTGAGAGTTTTGGGGGGGCATTTTTGGAGCCCTGGAGAGCAGGGTCCTGTGCATTTTTACTCTTATTTATTTTTCCACTTCCCACTTTTTTGGCACTTTGTTGTTGTTAGGAATCTAACCCCCAGATTCCCATAGGGGTTAGGTTTATTTATTTGTGGTTTATGTACCTGCAGTTATAGGAGAGAACAAAACTTCCTTGAATAAAGAGGGCCACCTATATTTGTTTGAATGCAAGAACCATGCAATTTGTTCAATAACAGCCCCATAGGCTGGATAAGTTAGATCTAGCTTAGTTTACCATGTTTGAATAAGATGTGCAATTTCAATATTGTGTCAATATTTGCATTTCCATGCAGGCATGAGAATAATCATTTTGCATGGGTAACAGCAAATAACTGAAAACTTGAAACAATTGTATCATCAGAACTAGCACTTCAAAAACCCCAAAACAAAACAAAAACAGAAGAGCCTTGTGGCACTTTAATGATTAACAAGTTCACTGTGGCATAAACTTTCACAGATTATTAGATGAAGTAGGCTTTAGACCATCAAAGTTTATGCTGCAAAATATGTTTGCTTTTAACGTCACGTGCATGTGCACGTATGTGTGCGTGCACAGAACTAGCACCAAGGCTGAAAGTGTGACTTTTTCAAAGCCAGCTACTAGTCATAGTTTTTTGAATTATGACTTCCAGTATTTCTCTATCAGTTCTACCAATCTGTATCTCATCCTTGGTCTCTTCATTGAACATTCTTTAATCTGTGAAGAGTCAACGTTCATTTACTAAAAACTACTGTTATTTATATGCTTTTCAACGAAAATTCACAAAGCAGTTTACATAGAAAAAGAATAATAATAAAGTGGTTCTCTGCCTCCAGTCTAAAAAGAAACACAAGACACAACCACAGAAGGGATGCTGTGCTGGGGCTGAATAAGAACTGTTGCTCTCCCCCAGCTTAATATAAAAAGAATCACCACTTTGAAAGGCACCTCTTTGTCCAGTTAGCTGCTGGAAATACCCATTTCATTGATGTCATGTTGTATAGCACGGCTTCATAGTTGTCAGTGTACAACTGACAGGAGAGCTGGTCTAGTGGTAGCAAATATGACTTGTCCCCTTACCTAAGCAGGGTCCTCCCTGGTTGCATTTGAATGGGATACCACATGTGAACACTCTAAGATATCCCCCATAGGGGATGGAGCTGCTCTGGGAAGAGCATCTAGGTTCCAAGTTTCCTCCCTGGCTTCTGCAAGACAGGGCTGAGAGAGATTCCTGCCTGCAGCCTTGGAGAAGCTGCTGCCAGTCCATGAAGACAATAGTGAGATAGAAAGACCAATGGTCTGACTCAGTATATGGCATCTTCCTATGTTCCTACAATGATCTGTCCCTGATTTTGAATGTTATTAACCTGCAAATGGGCAAGAGATTGGATTTTCTCCTACTCTTAGATAGCATATTCTGGTTGTTGGGTCCATCCCCACCCCCCACATGGAAATTCTAATCAGCTACAGGAATAAATCTACTGGTTAGGTGTAGTGCAGGTCACTAAGTATTGTAGCACCCTTTGGTGGGTGGCTGCTGCTGCTGAAAGGTATTCTCAAAGCCAAGAGTTCACATCCACTTCCCTCCTGGGCAGAGATATCATCACTATAATAGTGAAGAACTGAACTCGTTCTGGAATTTTTGTTTGTATGCCCCCCAGCCCCATCAATTGTAAGTCCCTTAGGAGCAGGACTATTTAAAAAACAAACAAACTATAAGCTACTTTGAGTCAAGAGAATATAGCAAGATATAAATCAATAAACAAATAAATCCCAATAGGAAAAAAATGTGATTTCTTATGAAGGGCGCTCCTTGTACATTAATTGGTGAAACCTAGACGAGAAGAAGTGCTCCGGATTAAGCAGTTTCGGGACTGCAGTTTAACCAGTCTGCTTCAGTCTTGCCTGGCCCTTTTACCCAGCCAAACACAGGTTTCTTAGGCCGTCCTAGCCAGGATAACTGAGCTGGGGCGACAAAACACAGCCTTGCCAAACAAGAAATAAAGAAGGGGCCGAAGGTAGCCAGACGCGCACTTTCTTCCGCTAATTAGAAAGGGGGAAGTGAGGAAACCTTCAGCCGCAAACACGGGCAGAGACACTGGGCAAACCCAAGGGCCGGAGAAAGAGAACAGCGAGGTTTCTTCAGCACAAGAGCGGGGGACCGCAGCGGTTCCAGCCAACTTAGAGACACGGCAGCCCGCGACCAACCCTTCCCCACACTCACCTACTACCAGCGAGAGCGGCTATACCGGTTGCTTCGGCCGTTTAAAAATGGCGCCTCCGCTCCGCTCGCCCCGCCTCTTCGTTTTCACTTGAGCCCTCTCGGGACCCGTAGCCAAGTTCTACCTTTTCATTTCCAAGCGGCCGGCAGGGTGGAACCCACCGGACAAGATTTTCGCCAGCCCCGAGGCATCACGGGAAGGGAATACGGAAGCGTGGTTGAGGCCGTAGAATGGAGAGCGCGGCGCGAGACGGCGCGCGAAGCTAGAACAGGGCGGAGCTTGCTCGGTTTCTTGGAGGCAGCGAAGCTCTTGAGAAAGCGCCGTTGGCAGAGGCTAGCTACTTTCTTCTTCTTCTTCTTCCAAGGAGTGATTCACTCGGGTTCTTCCTTGCAGAAGTTTGTTGACATTTTGCTTCCCCCTGCTGCCTGAGCAGAGGCACTTTTTAAAAGGGATGTTTCTCTTCTTTGATCAGCAACTGGCCCTATCCATCCCCAGCACAGCATCCTCCAGTGGCTGTTGCTGGTGTCTAGTTTATGTTTCTTCTTTAGATTGTGGGGACAGGGATCCATCTCTTTACTGTATGTAAACCGCTTTGGGAACTGTTGTTGAAAAGCAGTGCATAAAATATTTGTCTTCGCCGTGGTGGTAGACATAGCTGCCAAAACCATTGTTCTAATAGTGTGTTTATGCCCACTTTTTAAGAAGTCCCTCGAACCCTGCTGGATTGATTTCTGAGTAAGCATGCTAGGATCCGGTTGCACACTGTGTAAAGCGTGCCATCGAGTTGGTGTCAACCCTGGAGCCCACAGAGCCTTGTGGTTGTCTTTGGTAGAATACAGGAGGGATTTACCATTGATATCTCCCACGCATTCTCTGCTAATGGATCGAAGAGGCACTTTTTAAACTGTCAGTTCAGTTGTGGGGTGGGGGCACAGCGGGGAAATGCTTGACTAACAAGCAGCAAGTTGCCAGTTCGAATCCCCACTGGTATGTTTCCAGACTATGGGAAACACCAAGGCTGTTCCGGATATAAGATAAGATTTACTTCTGAAGAAGATTGTTTCAAAACTGGTGAGATAACCTAAGACACCTGTAAAGGGATTTATATTTCCAATTTGTGAAGAATGAGGACATGTTTTGGTATCTCCAGCTTTGAAGTACTTTGCATGTTTTATACTCCAGCTGTGAAGATTTAGACTTGAACTTTTTGTACATTCACATTTTCTGCTTGTTGCATTTTTGCATTTGTTGTATTTTGCTGATTCTATTCATGGTCTGTGATCAGTTGCATAGTTTGTATGTTTACAGAGATTCTTTATGTGCATGTTTAATATATTTTGATCTTGTTTAAGGTTGTTTCACAGATTTCCGTTTATGCATTGGTACCGGTATACCTCTGAGTAGCAGTTATAGAGGCAAACAAGGTACTGGCTGTTCGTTTGCAGCTTGCTTGTGAACTTCTTAAGAACAATTGGTTGATTATTCTTGGACACAAAGTAATAAAACTTTTGATCTTATCCCAGTAGTTCTTGCATTTAATAATAAAATAATAATAAATACACTTTGTTAACTGCCCCATAACAAAATGGCTCCCAACACAGCATTAAAACATGAAATAAAAACATGTAACATATTAAATCATAACAGAAAACATGTAACACATTAAATCATAACAGATCAAAGGGTGGAAAGAAAAATGCAAATTAAAGAAAAATTAAAGAAAAAGCCCTAAGAGGGAAATGCAGTACCTTTCCCTGAAACAGCTACTGGTAAAGTAATTGGGTGAACAAGTGCTGTAATCCTACTCAATCTGAGTGCAATGCAGTCCTGATATAGTTTAAACGTGGGGTGATGCTCAGGTAAATACTGTGATGAAGTTTAAAGTAAGCATAAACTTGGTGCTTATATGACTTAGAATATTTAAAATACATTATCTAGTGGACGCTTGAAGAAAAGCTGTTCCATTCTCCAGTGCCTTTCTAATTTTAATTGGTCAACAAAAGAAGGGAGTTAAGTATTTTCCAAACTGCAGCATACTTTTAAAAAATCTGATTAAAGATTTTTATCTTTACTAATACTAATACTTTACTAATACTGATACTAATTTGGATATAGATTTGCAGTTAGAATTAGTGCCCACAGAGGGTGCTGTACCCACAGAGATAGAAAAGGCAGGTATTGCTTTTCCCTGCCTCAATGTTCTTTCTCTTAACATGATAGTGAGGAAAATGGCTTCACTCCCTGTAATGGTAGTAGGGACCCAAGTGTTCAGTGCATGGGTCCAAGGGGAAACACTAGCAAAGAAGTGATACCGAGGTAGCAGCCATTTAGCATTCTCCAGAAAATATATAATTAATAATTTTAATAATTTGTTTTACATTGTTTTTATCGTGTTGTATGTATTTTAACCTGTGATTTTAACACTGGAATTTGTACACCACCTAGAGATTTACATATCAGGTTGTATAAAAATATAATAAAATAAAAGTAATAAAAAATAGAGTCCTGAAATGCTCAGACATATATTTGGGAGGCACAGTGGGCTGCATTAGGAAGGGGAGATTTGCAAAAATTGTCCCTCCCCTATTGTGTGCATGTAGTTTGGATGGCAGCCAATACCACAGAAAATGCAGTACACTGAAATATGGGCTGAAGTTGAAGGAGTCCCCAGCCTGAGCCTATTCATCTTTACACAGAAGAAAATCACAAGGCCCATGGTACTTACTCCCAAGTCAATGCACAGAAAATTTCAGCACACCAATTATATTGGCTTTCCCCAGCACCATCTATTTCTTATGTTACTGCATGGTCATTTTCTCTCATTAGAATAATTAACTGTCATTACAAAATGTATGTATGAACTGATAAAAAGTTGCTTGGTAATTCTGGTGAATAGATTTAACAAACTGGTTTAATAACCTGAACATCATACCAAATTAATTTAAAAACTTTTTATTAAAAAATTTGATGGTTCCTTGAGGCAGTCATGATCACCCTATGAAATCTACAGAAAACACAATAGAGAATGCCAACACATTTATATTTTACACAGTGCCACACAAAATGAAAGTGGTATGGTTATGCTGTATGTTACATACACTGAGACCAATTTTCTATTCAATGCAAATAGACTTTTGTAGACTTTTTCCACATTGCCTGATTGGCATTATCTTACATAAAAAGGAAGGAAGGACAGTTTGGGGTACAACTCAGTCTACCAAACATATGCAATAAATTAAAATTTTACAGGACAGTTCACCCAGTCACCATGCAAGCAGTATGTACAGTGTTTTCAAAATTCATACTGGTAGTTAAAAGTCCAAACCTGTATTTGTACAATGATTGGTAAGCCATGAGATTCCACACATATTTCAGTGTTCTTGCTGAAATATATTTTCTTGCTCTAATGTAAAAATAACAAATGTAAACATCCTACCTGTTTAGTTCTGTTTTGCACATCTTCAGTCTAGAGTCAAATTTTATTTAAAACAAATCAGACAAGACACTGACAAAGCACTATGGAGAATTTTTAGCATTAGTTTCCCTAAGAAGCTAAACACATTCTTAATCAAGTATGTAAATTATATTTATAACTCAAATCGCAGGTGTTTGATGTGTCAAAATTATATATAAATATATCCAATAGTGAAACTATGAGAACGAGTATCATGGACAATCAGATAAAATAAAAGCACCATTGAATTCCATGAATAAGACACCATATAAGGCAAAAAAGATGATGAGGTAATGTGAATGAGAATTCACTCAGCTATTACTCACAAAGCAATTGTGGAAAAATTGTTTAGCTGTTTCAGGTCTGTGTTTACCCCCAAACCTCTTGAATCAAAACTGCTTCACACATTTTATATGTACACATAATAGAAGTATATGGATGCACCAAACAAACGGTCATAAAGATACCAAGTGGTCACAAAGTGGATGTAGAAACAACCTACCAGAAAAAGAATGCTAACATGTTCCAAGTGATTAATCAGGAGAGGTTTGCTCAGTTTCTGCAGTGACTGCAGTTTGTTTTCTGTGAACCTCAGGCCTGTAGAAGTACACCTGTCAGAGAGTTAAGATTGGCTGCAACTGCTTGCTGCATGATCACACAGTGACAAAGTTGCATTTTCTGATATGTGATGTGTGGAGAGAACTGCAAATGTTTAATAGGACATTCTAAGACAATATCTGGGTGATCTGAATGTATACAAACTTCACTTGAATCAGCTGGGCTCTTGTATCATTTATTGTCAGTGTAGTACCACCAGTCATGTCAATAATATAGTAGATTAATTAAAGTTGGATTTAGATTTTAAACTGGTTTAGATTTAAACCAGATTATTCCCTCCTAAATCAGTTGGACTATATTCACTTAATTGCTATTACTTTGGCTTAAGAGATATCAGTTTCCCTTAAAAGTCTGCATGATACAAGCTCACATTTCTGTATCACACCCCAATAGCAATACTAATATTATGGACACTTCATCTGTGCCCTTTATTAGCTTATCGAAAATCTACTACCCATGAAAAGCGGTAGAGCATTGGGAAGCGCTTGAAGGAAGGGGGCCTCTCAATTCAGTGGGCTGCTATGGTTCTTCTCACACTTGCTGAAGTCTGCACAGCACTTTCCAATAGTGTTATAGTGGGGAGAGACTCCCATTGGGCTCAATACTGTCAAAATTAGGACTGCCCCGGAGTGGCTCTCCAAAAGGCCTGGGCAGGTTTCAGATTGTTTGAAGTAGCCTGAGGTTCTCAAGAAGCAGCAGAGAAGCAAGAGGTATCATCTTTGAAGGCTGGTGCCTAAAGTTTCCTGTCCTCTTCTCTTCTGTTCTCCATTCTTCTAATCTCCAGCCAGGCCAGTGTTGGCTGCTGCCACTCCCAGATACTGCTTACAATCTGTGCCCACACTTGAATCCTACCTGGGTCCTCCCTTTCCACTCTTTCTAGTCACCTGAGTTGCAAAGATGGAAACCAGTAATAATGGATAGTTAACTGCATATTTAACTCCACAGCATAGTTAACAGATAGTTAACTCCCGCAGAGAGAGAGAGAGAGAGAGAGAGAGAGAGAGAGAGAGAGAGAGAGAGAGAGAGAGAGTATGCACACTTCAGCTGCACTTTAGCAATTGTTTTGAGAATTTTTGCTCTTTTTTGTCCTTCTGTTACAATTGTCAGCGTTCTAAATCCACACCCCACCTTGCCCCATTGGCTTCAAACTGGCATGCTCAGAGTTCATCACATATGCTCATTTCGATAAAATGAAGCAAGGAGCTGCAGCCATTATGTGCTTCCTAATGCCACCTTGGACTTTTGTGGAGCATGATGACAAGCTTGGACCTATCTCCACCGCCACCCTCACGTTTCCAGAGTCTGCAGCTCCACTGAATCCCAAGAACAAGTCTGGGGAACCCCAGGGAGGGCTGTGACGTGTCTATACATAACTGGAAGGCCGTTATTGTTCATATAGAGCCCTTTCTCACGATTGAGTGAAAGGGCTTGAGGTTGGACAGCGGGAAACGCGGTGACAGCAGCTTGCCTTCCCTGCAGACGATCTATGTGGAGTTGCTGGGTGCACGAATCATGCCCAGATGGTTCGCAGCTGCCACGGGCAGTACAAGGTGTGGGGGTCAGGACACATCGTCCTGGCCCCCAGAAATCCCACAATGCACCACATGAGTGCAATTGTGAATACGAGTGAAAGCAGCCAGCGCTGACACACAGTTAATTAAATGGGGTTAAGAGAGCATTCGCTCCCTTAACTTAGTTTAACAGCCCGGCTCCTTAGCCTGGTACATTGCTGCAGTACTGCTGGGAGCCGTGTGACTCCCGAAGGTTCCCACAAGCAGTCAAGCCCAGGGCTTAGTTGCCCTAGCCCAGTCTTGGCTGCTCATAAGAACAGCCTCAGAGTTTATTAATGGTAATAGGATTTTTGTTACTTACAAACCTGAATGCTTTTAGTATGCTGCCTCTGTTCAGCATTAGTGGCTTCTACTGCATCATATTTAAATCATACCACATTAATGTGACTCAACAAGGTACCTCTGACACAGAAATACTGGCAATGTACTAAATTACTTTGGAGAAATATTGAAAATTAATATCTTTTCAGTCAAAGCTTGGGAACAACAGAAACCAGAATGGTTTGCCTAGAATGTAATGTCTGCTCTGCAGTTTGGTAGATAGTGGTGAAATAAAAATCCAAACAAAACTGAGCCTTTGGGCTGGCAGATGTTGTTGGGTACTAAACCGGGGACAGAAAGTAAGGAAAAGTCAATTACTCTAAGATTTTAAGTAAACCAAGAGTCGGTTTTGACATCACATTTGCCATCCATGGAACAGCATTTGTTTCCCATGAATATGTAAAAATTCCTCACTGCAGTGAGCCGTCTGTGCAACTTCAAGCATTGCTGCACAACCTTCATTCCTTGTGCAACAGAGCAATAGTCATACTTAAAATGATAGTTTTACTTAAAGTGATAGTTTTTTACACCTTAGATTCTTGGCACCTTCAATTGTTAGTACTTTTATTCTTTTGAAGAAAAAAATCCAAACTTTATACTGTTGCTGGTTTCTTATTAATTCCACATTTTGTAAAGCATTTTCAAAACACTTTAAATGTCAGATAAGCCAGCCTGCAATACCATACATGTGAAAGAGGAGAGTGTAAACAAGAGACTGCTATTCACAACAATGGGTCACATATATTAAGAAAAATCAGTAGTGTTTGCACCTGAGGGAATTGCTGCTTTTTAAAAAGTTGTTTAACTACTGTGAGATTTAGACACTTCATAAGAGAATTATCAGCACTTTAGAAAAATATTCTTTAAAATGGCAAATTGCCGTATGCAAAGAGATGTATACCATGAACAGTTTTTGAATCTGAAGCATAGTTCTGAGCTGAGAGACTGGTGCATTCCTATGTTGATGTTCAGTGCTTACAGTGCTGTGTGCATGAACAAATATAGAAAAGCACTGTTTAAGCAAAGGAAAAGCAAGATATTCCAAGGCTGCGTCACAAGGACCAGTAATCAAAACAAGGGAAATCCTCTAAAGGGAAGGGACATATGAGTTCTGGATTAAATCCAGAGAAAATAAATATATTTACACAGAAGGGACTTTACGGGCTGCAACTGAAGGAAAAAATTAAACGAAACTTGCACATTAATTCTCACAGTCCATATTCTATTGCAATTAAAAACGGTTGCACAAGCAGGATACTTAGATAACAATCAGCCATGGTCAGAATAAATATTTAAATTCCAAATTAGGAGGTTTTATAGGAGATAGACATATGTAACATGCAGAAAATAACTAAACATGACAAAATAGTTTAAAAACAAAAACCTCAAAGGAATATACTACAAGCCTGAAAATTGTAGAGAGCAAGCTTTACATCCAGGCACCCAATTTTGTTTGCCCTCTGAGATACTTTGGAATTCTTTGTTTGCTATAAACAGCATTCAGTTTATTAAGATTCAATGAAGAAAAGGCAAGTATTACTTTGATTGTATCTTGATTTATATATCATGTCTGACAGTTATGCAGAGAGGTTCTGCAGGGTTTCACACAGTTAAACTTGGGAGTAAGCCTCTTTGAACTCAGCCGGATGTACTTTTTTACATTTTAAAAACATCCCTGTTGTCACCACTTCTGGATCACTGAAGGACAAACAGTTTTCTGAGAATCACTCCGTTAGTATGCTGCAGAAAAAACCAATGGAGTTCTACAACATCTTATTATAACATGACTTTTGTGGACTACATGATGGGGCAGCTGTGGCTCGGGGAGGGGGCTACAGCTAAGAGGCAGGGCCATAGTTCATAGTTCAGAGCATCTGCTCTGCATGCAGAAGGTCTTTTATGGTGACATAGGGTTTATTGCATTTTCTGAAGGAGAAAGAATTGACAGTGCTAGACGTGCAGCCGTTGTTGTTGTTTTTAATGGAACTAGACTTGACGGGGAAATGAAAACGAAAACATACTGGCAGACATCCAAACTAACAAAGTGCCTGTGTAGCAATGCTGTGCTGGTCCTAGGGATAGGGACAACTTTTGTTGATCTCCCCTCTGCTCTGAAGCCTACTGTGACTCCTGAAAATAGGGCTGTGTGGACCTAGGGACATATTTTTGGAAGTCACAGTGGGCTTCAGCCTAAAAGGGAGATCAATGAAAATTGCCACTAACCCCTAGGATCAGTCACAAACACGTTGTTAGTCTGAATGTCAGTCACTGATTTGAAACCATTTTTAAAGCACAAACATTACCTGTATTTACACAGTTAGCATCATCTTTCCTCATAATGTACTAGCGCCTCATAACTTACCAAGGCTCCAAAGGGGCTTTCTAGGCTCTGGGCTTTCCCCATGAGGGGCTGCACAGTCTTTCCCATTTCTTCACTGTCACTTGAGACTTGCAAGTATTGTATTCTTGCAGGTTCTACACTGCTGGTTTCCCAGCACTAACCCTGACATTTCCATTATGGACTCAGTAAAGTGGGCTAGAAAAGCACTAGCCATCTGCACTGTTACTTTCACAGGCAAATGTGTTGGAAGTGCTTTAGGAGCAAAATCCACTAGAAGTGTCTCCTGTGCAGACCCCATTGAAATAAATGGGAAATTGCAACCATGACAAGACTGCTTCATTGAGTTCCAAGCAAAGCAATGTACACAAAAAGTGTTAAGACAGTTTTGCCCCAGCTAGTGCTGAAAATGAGATGAGCAAGTGCTCTTTTAAAAATTAAATTGAAACAGAAACATATCATCTATCTTTTTACTTCCTAGTCAAAATGTATTCAAATATCTTGTGAAAGGATTTCTTTTACATGAAGTTTTATTTCCATATAAACTTCACAGTGACAGCGGCGTTTATTGAAGGTTGAAATGCATTGATTTGAGAGTACTGCCTGCTATAGCTGAATCTAGGTTGTAGAACATCACTAAGTAGTACTTAACATCACAAAGTGGACAGATGGGTGGGAGCACTGAATTAGAGAGGGAGAAGGGATGAAGGAGGAGAGCAAAGGGAAAATGTGCATTTTAAATGGTTGAAAAATATGGAAGAGGAAAAATCAGGAAAAAGTGATACTGTTCTGCTCATGTAAATCCTCCCTCCAACTCCCACCCGATCATAACAACATCCTTTATAACTCTGCAAGAAGGTGAAGAGGATATCCTACCTCTGCATTTCTGACAAAAAGGAACTCCTCATAGACCACAGAGATTTTCCCCAAAAGCACAGAAACCATTAAATGGACCATGGGAAGAACCGCATGCTTGGCACATTCATTCATCAAAGCCATTTGTAGATTTTTATGATCAGGAAACAGAATCGGAATAGAAACTAATTTGTAAGGCAAAACAATCTCTAGAAACAGTTAAGCAAGAATTTTCCATAAATACTTGGCAAATGTCAATAGTAGGCAAAAGAGATATTAATTCCACCAGGAAATGTAACCAACATTTTCAAGATGCATACTTCTCAGTTTACCATTTGAATCTGCTCCATAAGGGGAAAAGAAACTATTACATGGAAGTCAGATAATGTAGGTTACCATATATTAAAATGTAGTCTTGTAGGACTGTTGTTAGTTATTTCTATTATAGCTCTCTTAAACTCATCTAGTTAATACAATGGCTTGACCACTGAGAGTTCTGTTATGTGGAAACGTTGACTGGATTAAGGCAAAAAGATCTATATGAGTAATTGATTCATAACAGATTCACCTCATCCCATACAACATGACTGATCAGGCAAATGTACTGCTAGGAGTTAGCAGTTTTACAACTTTATACTCAGAAGGCAAAAGGTCTTCAGCTAGTTTGCAAAATTAAAGATCTGGTAATTTGTTTAGCAGTTTTTCATCTTTTAAAAATAGCAAGGCTCTGGAGATATCAATTCATCTTGGTATGATCATTTTTTCTATTGCACAGACAATGTGATCCCAGTTTTTGCATAAAATTGCAAGCAGAGTTACTGCAAAAAAGGTGCAAATAATATGGAAACGACTTCTCATCATAGGAGCTACAAACTTTGCTATGGTAGAGACGCACACTAGGATGACAGTCATGAAGGCCAAGACCACATTTATACATTTCCCCAGGAGGACTTTGGCGTTAACAGTTTCTGACTGCAATGCTTGCTGTTCTTGCTGATGGAGCTCCAGCTTAGACACCCGTGTCTGGCAAGATTCCAGGGCTTCCTATCAACACAAAGCGGGATGGGGGAGAGAAAAAATAAGATCAGGAACCACCATTGTGATGACCCAAAACTGATTCCCACTCCCATCTGATCAGTTGGAGATCTCATTTATAAGGGTCAGCTCCCTTCTGTGCATAAATAAGCTAGTTTTTGGGGTTTTTTTTAAAACCACCCAGTAATTTACAATTGTTTGATAGTTATAGACAAAATTACAAATTTATTAAACATGCGTGGTCTCAACTTTCCTCAAAGGAGAAAAACATGAGCAAGGTCAGTGGTTTTGTTTGTTTTGTGTTCTTTGACTACGCTGATGAACAAAAAGTTGGGTGAACAATAGGGATGTGCACAAACAGGTTCGACATTCCCTTTCTGGGGTGCCTGGCCTGTTCAAATGCTGGGGTTCGAGCTGGCTTGACAGGCGGCAGCAAGGGGTGGGATGCCTTTAAAGAACAGGTAAAGAGCTTCTTACCTGCTTGCCCTCTCCCGCTGCTTTCCCCCGCCAGCGATCATTTTAGAAACAGCCACGCAGGGCTGCAATGTTCCTTCCTGAAGCTGCTATTGGCGTCGGCACATGTGCACCAGCCATTTGCATGGTCAGTCTGGCATGTGTGTGCCCTGGCCATGTGCGAGCCGACGCCGATCAGAGCTGCAGGAAGGGATGCTGCAGTCCCACGCAGTGGTTTCTAAAATGAGTGCTGGGGGGGGGGGAGCAGTGGGGAGGAGGCGAGCAGGTAAAGAGCTCCTTGCCTCTTTTTTAAAGGCACAACTCCGTGTCCCTCAAGGGAATGCATGAACAGCTTGTGCACATACCTAGTGAACAATAATGTATATAGGACTTCCACGTATTTTAAAGTCTACATTTTGTTCATTACCACAACAGCCGTATGAGAAAGAATATAATTGCTTCCATAGAAAATTAAGGCTGAAGACCAGTTCCTATGTTGCAGGAGCAACAGAGATGCCACCTTGTGGATACCTGCCAAACTAGTGGTCAGATATGCAAGCTCCGGATATGGAGATTATTGCTCTGGAGGAGGGAACCATGACTATCTAAGGTGCAAAAATTCTATTCCAATATGCTGAAGAAACACAAAAATGGGAAGCAAGGAGCACTTCTACTTCCTTTTCTTCCTGCATCTCTAAAAGTCAAAAGCTCTTAAACTTGAACGCAGGTTTAATTTTAATTCTCTTAAGTTTAAATTTCCCAAAGTCCAATTCTCCACCCAAAATGCTACAGTGACTAAAATTCTTTGGAAGCACACAACAGTCTTATGAATTAATTTTAAAAGTTGATACCTGAACATCTCGTGACCGCTCATAAGCCTGATATGCTACTTTTTCTTCAATACTAGCTAGCTCTTGTTTCAGGTTGGCCGTTTCATGCTGATGGAGGTCCGTTAGATCACTGAGCTGGTCTTCTAATCGTTCATACCTTGACATCAACAACAGATATTTATATTAATAAATTTAAAATGCTACATTCTTATTTGTGGGTTGTGTCATCATGTTTCTCTATAAAGATAGCATTTGCCTGAAATCCTTGATTAGACTAGTTTTAGAGAGGTAAGCTGCTCTGTATATAAGCTGAACAGTTAAACCTTTAGGAAGTACATTTATTTCACATTTAACTCCTGCTCCCCTGCCCCCATCATCACTCCAGTCTCCAAACAAGCTCTTGACAAGAGATTTAATTTCTCTCCATGAGTGCTCACAGGGTAAAGCTGTTAACTCTGGAAATATGCATATGTACAGAGATGGTGCAGCAACTTGATTTGCTTCTGCAGGTGCACCTAGCTTCTAACAGGGATTTCCAGATGTTGATGACTACAACTCCCAGAATTCCCAGCTGCAATGGTTTTTGCTTGGGGATTATGGGAGTTGTAGTCAACAACATCTGGGAATCTCTGTTAGAGGGAACACTGCTAGCAGGGAGAAACAGCCAATTGTTCCTGCACATGAAAATGAATAGTATATGCATCCAGAAACATGGATGTGCTGCCTTCACATTATTTTACAGTTTTATAGATATACCAGATGTAAAATGTTGTGTGTGTGTGTACCTGTAAAGAAAGATTAAACATGTGAAGTAGTCCTCAATATTTAACCTTGGGTTCAGACTTGCTGCAAAGTATCTCACTGTCCATATTGAATGGCATAAGACATTGATTTTAAAATAGATATGAACCATTATGTCTGAAAGCTAAAACCACACTGGTCTGATTCAGCTGAGCACAAGTCAAAGGAGCTCTGAGCCCATTCACTCCCTCCTTTCCTTCCCCTCCCCTCATGCACTGGTGCAAGGGAGGAATTCTAGAATACTTTATTAAATCACTCCCATGTGTTATCTGAACCTGGAAACTTGGGTTTAATGACAGTTTACAACCCAGGATATTGAACAGGGGCCAAGATAACAAAGATTTCTGGAAAGCTCTAGATGTATTTGATACAATACTTGCTTGCAAAATAAATATGTGGTGGCTGATATGTTTTCTGTATGTCGCTAGGATTACTGTGCAGCTTCACAGGGCATCATGAAGGACAGTGGAAAGAAGAGGCCTCTTGAACTCCTGTGCCCTTCCCAACAATAAGCTGCACTGCTCTTCTCTTTCTTCTCCTCTCCAGCAATTTTGCTTGCTTCCTGCTACTAATGGTTCTTGCTTTTCCACAGTGCCTCTTTTTCTCAAGCATTCTGCACTCTGTATTCCAGCTTTCTTCCACTCCTTGGCCTTGCTGCCCCTTCCTGGTGCTACTCTTCCTCAGGCTGGTGTCAGGTAGTGAAGAGCCCTTGGACAAAACCTCTGATGGGCTCCGTGGCCCCACACCCCCCATGGAACATGCTGCCCCGCAGTGGTGCATCAGGAGATTGGGTACTCTGGAAAATCTAAACTGGCCCTGCACATAAAGGAGACTAACCCAACTCAATGGAGGCTAACCCACTAGGCAGCAGCTGTGGATGCTGGGGCTGAAGTGGTTGGCTGTGGGGGAGCAGACTGGTCTGGGCAATCTGATGCCAACCCTGCCCTGTCTCTCTCATGCCACCCATGCTTAATAAAGCCCCATGCCCTAAAAATCTGAAACAACCTATGGCTGTACATTGTCACTATCAAAGGTGGAGATCAAGTACACTTCAATATGTTGCTGGTAACTCACCCACATTCACATCGTCCTTATTTGCTGTGTTGCTTTGACTCACCCACGTTCACATCGTCCTTATTTGCTGTGTTGCTTTGACTCACCCACGTTCATATCCTCCAGTGCAACATGATTTCAATAGAACAACAAAATGGCATACCTGTATCTTTCCTCCTGCAGTGTTTGAGAAATAAAGCCATAGTCTCTCTTGAACTGCACTTTTAAATTCTCTATGTCATCTGCCAATTGAGATTGTGCCTCCTTCATTTCCCGCAGTTCCTCCAAGAGCATGGAAAGTTTTCCATGGCTGTCCAGTGCATTTGGCCCACCATGGCCAAAGGACTGGTTGCCATTACTGTCTGCAGAGCCAGATGTTGCACTTGAGCACTCATCATCACTGGTGTATTTTGGTTTAGCCACTAAAGTGGCACTGCCACCATAGGCCCTGGGACTAGTTTCTGGTCTGAAGTCATCCAAGTTGCTCTTTAGGTGAGCAATATTGTCAGCACTACCAAATTTATTCCGGATCAAGTTTGCAAACTCTCTGGATTTGCTGAAAACAAATACTGGTGGTGTCAATGAGACCCCTGGAACGCCTGTCTTACTTTCGCTGCTGTGGCCAGTAGTACGAGATTTTCCATGGGCATCCTTTAGAGATTGGATTTCCTTTAGGCTGTCTTTGGATGCATCCTTCGTACTCTTGGAGGAACCATTTTGTTCAATATCCTTGAGCTTTCTCTGATACTGTTCCAGTTTCTTCTGAAGCTGGGCTATGGAATGGGCAGACTTTTGGTTCTTCTTTTCAAAGACTTGTTTAATTCGCCCAGCTTGCTGTTTGTCTGCACTGTTTACCAGCTTTAAATACTCGGCCACATTCCCATCCCGAGCAGTTTGTTCTATTTTGATTTGTTCCTTAACTTTCAGAATCTTTTGTTTCAAGCTGTCTGCATTGAGTTTTACTTTCTGAAACTCAAACACACCGTCAGGTACATCGAAATTGAGATTGGTGTCCGAACCTCCCCGACGAATGTTAAGAGGCAAACTGAGCGTATTCATGTCATGTCTTTCTACCTGCAAAGAGATTAAATTCAAAAGTGGATTAGAGGTTTCTTTGATATTACACACAGAGCTCAAGTTGATTTCCGTTAAATAATTCTAAGCAGAAATTAATGTGTGACCACAAAGTATGAAGCACCTTGTGGGGGATATGATCCTGATGCAGTAATCAGGATGAGGAAAGTGTTCAGCTCACTCAGCTATGAGGAACACAAGTCTAGCGTATACAGTTAACCAGGGCATTGCTAAGTATCTAAAAGATTGGGGGCTTAGGCTGACAGCTCCCTTTTGATAATTAAACTCAGTCATACCCACCTCCAGAAGAATAATTACTTGTTTTTTAAAAAAAAAAAATTCTAAAATGGTAATACAACACCTATGAAGGTGCAAGCAGCAGAGAACTAGGTGAGGCCAGACGATCCCACCCATGCTCTGTGCAGGGGTTTCCACTGCTGCACAGAGGTCACAGAATGGGGAGGCAGCTGATGAGATTCGGGGCTCTAAGCAATTCACTGGGGGCCTGTGCCCCATTCACCACAACCCAGCAGTTAACAAAAGACACAACACTACATGATTTACCTCAAATAGAAAATAAATACTAAGCAATAGATTATTGGATTTTCTCAAGACTGTTTGCAACCAGTTACAAAGTTAAAACAATACTTAGCATAAGAAGCAAAATAATAATAATAATCTCACAGCTTTTGTTTATATAAATGGCTTGTATCCTCAGTTTTCCTAGCTAAGCTGTCCTCATACTTTCACTGAACTGGTTTCTGATTCTCAGACCAAACACAAAGCTCCGTTCTTTCCACAAACTTTGTAGTTCATATAACATGATTTCTTTACTTGACCTCTGATCCTATAGCTCAACCAGCACTTTCAGCCATTCATTCCAGTGCATTCACATCCCCAACACCAGCCAATCAGCACTGTAAACAGCTCACTTATGCTGTAAATGAGAAGAACCTATTTTTCAAAGAGCTTGAAAGGAAAGATATGCCTCACAAAAACGTGGACAATGCATTTCAGAGCATAGCAATGTCATTTTTATACTGTATACATTTGGTTGTATCCTTAATCTGCAAAGTTATCCAGCAGCAAAGTTTTAAGATAAAGAGAGACCCAGGTTAGTCAAATCTTGGTGCAGAAAGAAAAGGCTACCATTTTCCAAATCACAGAAGGTATCCAAAGTTCCTGCAGAGTGCTAGCAGCTTTAATATTAGTCCAGTGAAATCCCTTGAAAATGCAAAATGCTCTTAACCTAAAGAGAATGTCCAAGATACTAGTATTGAGTCCCTATTAACCTATTAGATACTTTGCACATTGGACCCTGATAAGCATTGTCACAAGGTGGAATCTTTGTACTTGGTTACAGCAATAAAGCTTCTTGATTATCCAATCCTGTTTATCTAATCAAGCAATAATTGCTAAGAATATTTCCTTATAGGGTGTTTATTCTCATATGGGTGTTTGTGCACAAGCATGTACATGACAGGGAAGATGTTATTTCACTAGAATATACTTTGCAGTACAGATGTAACATGTTCATGACAGAAATCAAGACATGCACAATCTGCCTTAGCATTCAAATTATAGCAGCTGTTTCTAATTAAAGGTTCTCACCATTCTGGATCTTGAATATCTAATTGCTGATTAGTTGCTATGTGAAGCTCCAGTCAGAAGACTCTGCTGCTGAGAAGGAGCTAGCTACACATTACACAAACATGCCATATAAGAATCCCAATGCTAGGTTTGGTTATATTTTGTTTTTTAGAAAAATAATTTCATGAAGGAGCAATTGAGAGAGACGTGATGGAAGAAGGATGAAGGGCACAATCCTGCCACACCCACTGTGTCTTCACTCCAAATCATCCTCTCCAAGCTGCTTCCACACTCTATGGGATTAAAAACAGATGCAAACCTGTTTTCAAGCCCTGTGGAAGGAAAAGCTACTGAGGTGCCATTTGAGAAGAAGGTGGCATGCCGGGAAAGGATTACGTGCTGCTCCTCTGAACACTCGTCTGCTCTCAACTGCTGCTTTTCAGGGCAGTTTTTATTTAACAAAATGGCATCAAGGTTCCAATGTATACAAGTGCACATAATATGAAGTTAATTCCTGGGAATAAGCACACCACACAACTGTGCCTGGTGAGAAGGCTAGTTATGAGTGTTGGGCCTCCAATAGTAATAATTTTATATAGCCACCCCATAAGAAATTGTTCTCTGGGTGGCTTACAAAATAAAACAAAATAGTACAACATATGCACATTTGGATCTCTGTTTCTATCTATCAATCATATTTTTATACCACCTGATATGTACATCTCTGTCATTGTACTTCATATCAGATGTCTTGAGGTGTCTCAAAAATGTGGCAGTGTTGTTTTAAGGTAAAAGAGGGAACTTTCCCCTCACCCCATTCCACCACACAGCGGCATTTTATTTATTTATTATTTATTTAGCACATTTTTATACCGCCCTCACCCAAGGTCACCCAAGATCTTAAAGTTAAAGGGAGAACCTTCCCCTCACCCCCGCTCCCCCCAGCCACCCACCGCTGTGCCTCCTTCCCTGCCCCCCATCCTGCTGCTGTTAGAAGAAAAAAGAGGAGGACTTCCGTCTTGCCACTCCTACCCTCAGTCCCCACAAATTTTGCCGCCATAAGCACATGCCTACTTTGCCTCTCCTTAAATCCTCCACTGCAATTATCCAAAGATTCAGCTGAGATGGCACAAAGCAGTTGGATTATTGTAATGCATTGTATGTGGGGTTGCTTTTGAAGATTGTTCAAAAACATCCAGTTCAGTTACTTTGGTTTCCAAGTGGTTTTAAGTCATTTTAGAGATCTTGTTGAAAAGCAACACATACATTTTCATACCTTGTATGAAAAGTAAAGTAAAGTAAGTAAAACTTTATTTCGGTCATAGACCAGCAATTGTATGAAAAGTAGCATACATATATGTGTGCATGCATATGCACGTGTGCACACACACACACAGCCAAAGCCATTTGCAAAGGATCTAAAAATAGGCGAAACATTCAAGACACATCTTCTCTTTTTGACCCTTAATGAAGAATTAAGAGACCCAGCAATCTGAGACTACTGGAGAACTATTTGGGAGGAGTGGTCTCATGTGTATATATTACTTTCTATTGTAATTTTTCACCAGGAGAACTATAAAAATAATATTGACGTTCTCCAGTTTCAAGATAAGTTCGTGGGAAGCATGTCAAACATATTTTATTCTTCTCCAAACCAAGCCAATAGCTATTGTTAATGCATATTATTATATATAACTTTCACAAAGACTACTGATGCTATTTCTTATAACAGCTAACATAGTCCTCTCAGCATTACTTTCTTCAAGGATGCCACTAAGACCATCTTTGTGTGCGTGTATTTTAAATTTCTCTCTCTGGATAATAATCTTCCCCCTCCCCTCCCCTCCCCCACAAAAGATGTACAGACGTAAGAATATTCTATGCTTATTTTTAGTAACACAGTTCCAGTAAAAAGCTAAAATATATATAATACAATAAAGTATACCCTTTGACCACATGCCTTTCTGTTTGGAAAGAAAGCACTATTCAGAGAGAAAATTAATCTAAACACCCTTGTGAAGCTGCCCTGAACTCTACTGTTTGACCTGAGATTTCTCATACAGAATTTCTTTTCGTTTGGAATACTTGTATCATTTCATAAATGTTAAAAAGTTTCCATTGCATATGACACACAAATGAGTCATTTGCTTACTAGGCTTGGATAGGTTGTAAGAACCTAACCAACCCTTCCCATTTTCCTGTGCACAAAGAGAAAGAAATAATTCAAATTCAGATTTTGTTTATGGAAGAAGCTCATAGGGATATGCTACTAAAAATGATGAATGTGGTTGTTTTTTAAACAGCACCATTGACTAAGTCTGCACAACATGGGAATTCGTTGAATGAGTATGTGCAAGAGTGCTAATAGTAATTCTTTGTACCCCATCCACCAGTCCTAACATTTCCATTCATTCTAGTGAAGACATTTCTACATATGTTGTCTGCAAAAGGAAATTTGCTGTAAAATTAAATTATAATTTAGAAGTATCCACCCATACTTTTTACTTACAAGGGGGGAAACACATAACTGGGATAATGCGAAGATAGGAGTAAATGAGATAAAATTAAACATGCTTAAATTACACTCTAAACCGTTAATTCCAATGGGACTGAATAGCATATAATGTTTTCCAGCTTGCACTAATTAAACTCCAAAATAAATATACCAATATTTACACGCCTAATTTCACCTTTGCTGACTGTGGCAATCCAGATGTACCTAAAGCAGACTGTGGACGTGCCCATGCCATGCATGTTGTGTTCTGGTGACCCACACATTTAATGCTTTGCTTATGATCTAGCAGAGGATCAAACCAGGTCACACAAAAAACATTTCATCCCATGCTAATCCTGGCCATGATGTTGGTGCAGTTTCTGAGAGCAGCACAGGGGAGCAGTGCTTGCAGTCTGTGTTCTGAGTCAACTGTTAGCAAATTATATTGAAGGATAAGAGGCAGCTCCAGATGTGCCCTAACAGCTTCGCCAGTACACAGTCTGTTGCTACTATTCACATTGCTGGCAATGTGAAATATCTTTATACTCCCCCCCCCACCAACCCCCGCTTGCTATGTCCATGAGTGTAATATAAGATAGTCAGAGGTTCTGTATGGGCACTTCTAGACAGCGCATTTTACAAGTGTTTAGCAACACAATTCATCATGCTCAACACTTTCAAGACAAATGGGAATTGTTCTGATTGTTGCATGTTCAAAATGACCAGCAGAATCAGCAGAGATGCTACTATAAGTCTGCAACAGAGCATGCCCTAGACTTTTCACCTATTCTCTGTGTGTCTAGTTCCCTGTTATCTTCTGCCAGCTGCTGCACACTGTCCCCAGCCTCCACTGCCTCTCCTGACCTGTGCTTAACATACATGTGCAGTTAAGGTGCATGCTAGTCAGTACCTGCCAGAGTTGCTCTTGACTTGCTGCTGCCGACACCAGAAAAAGATGCAACGCGGTCCCAGCTGGGAGAGCAGTGAAGGGGAGAAGCAGATTGGAAGATGTTTGGCATATTAACCCAAATTTGCCATCTCTAAATGTGGCAACAGAGTTGGGGGGGGCATTGCTCTCCAACACATGATCAGGCAACACAAGATTTTGTGTGTGAAATTTGATGAACATAGTCCATGTGCTTTCCTGCAAGGTTTCTACCGCAAGGCTAACTGCATACTTCCAGTACTCAAAAGGGCAGTACAGAACTGAACAAATACAATATTTTTTTTCTGGATAGCACATTAATTGTGCAAGTATTACAAGCACTTGAGTATTGCTTATCACAAAGCCATTGATAAAGAACTCCCCTCCCCCAGCAGTGTTCTCTCTGATTTTTTCATCTGTGTACACAATGAAGTTTGTTCTGGACATCAGTATCAAGGCAGTGTGTGCGCACATGTATTCAGAGTGGACCTTTCTGATTCAACCTGAGCGGGACCTAAAATTAACTGAACGGACATTTTAAAATGTGTGGGCACATGGACGCGTGTACGGGGGAACACTGTCCCGCAGTGCCTACACTATATTTTATTCTTTGTTAGGTGTGCACTTTGCACTGTTCAATTTCAGCATTCCTGTAGCCACATTTTTAAACAATGTGTGAACCAGCAGCAAAACTAATGCTCATGAATTTACAAACATCTGTGTGTTATTTTATCTTTAATTCTTTGAATAATGTGAGCCAGCATGGTGTAGTGCTTAAGAGTGTTGGACTATTACCAGAGAGACCCGAGTTCAAATCCCCATTCAGCCATGATACTTGCTGGGTGACTCTGGGCCAGTCACTTCTCTCTCAGCCTAACCTACTTCACACGGGTGTTGTGAGGAGAAACTTAACTATGTACACCACTCTGGGCTCTTTGAAGGAAGGGTGGAATATGAATGTAAAAATAAACAAACGTTCTCTCTGCAGCTTTGGAATGGACATCTACCTAGATGTTTCTTTAAAGAGTGGGAAACAAACAGCTAACTATCACTACAGTAATGTCGCCTTCCAGACAGCAAGCCTACCCACATGCACTGAGGTTATACTGTTGGTATTATGAAGGACTTTCCAGTATGTTGCACAAAGGTTATCATACGCTCAAGGCATGTTTTTGACTAATTATGTGGAAAGGCTTATGGTTATAAACCTATTTGTTTTTTACCCTCTGTACTCTATTCTTCCAATCAAACATATCCTCTATACACGGAACCATTAAAATGTATTCATTAACTTGAACAAAGTGTACTGAAATGCAAAAGTGAAAACAAAAAACCTGAAATGCACTGTACTTCTTCAACTTCCAGCAGATGGTGCTACTGCATAACTCATCCCTACTGAGAGGAACAACAAAATTAGTGGTGAAGTAACTGCCACCTTAAGTAGTGCAGCGGAGAAATGCTTGACTAACAAGCAGAAGGTTGCCAGTTAAAATCCCCGCAGCTACTATAACAGGCAGCAGCGACATAGGAAGCTACTGAAAGGCATCATCTCATACTCTACAGGAGGAGGCAATGGTAAACCCCTCCTGTATTCTACCAAAAGAAAACCACAGGGCTCTGTCAGCGCCAGGAGTCGAAATCGACTTGACGGCACACTTTACCTTTAAGGGGCCCTAGTTCTCAAATATGGCCTACAGATGATCAGACCCAAACTGTTAAAGCTAACCCCTTCTAAGTCTATCTCCTGCTTCTGAGTTGGCAATAAAAAACCAGCATCTAAACTCACCAACAGAAATCCCAAGACAACTGAAGTCATGGAACAACTCCAACTGCCTTCCAAGCAGGATTTCCAGTTTTCTCATTGGAGAGTGTGTGATGCTCTCTCATGCGTCAAAATGAACGAGGCTGTATCTGCACCAATATAACTGTCAGATTTAATTTCATGTGACTGTAATTTCACTCTCTGGCCCAAATAATGTTCACACATTTCCAATACATACACATAAACATCTTCATGAATTTCTGTGCCTTGGATATTAACTTTTAACAAACAATATACAATATTTATGCAATTGCTTCCATTTATCCACATACCTTCAAATGAGATTTATGCAGTGTAAAAAAAATGGAAAAGACAACCTTGAATCAGAATAAAATAGCCATGTTTATAGAATTATAGAACAGCCTTGCAAATAGCATTAACAAGGAGCTTAAGTACATAACTTAATGCACATATAGGTATAAATAAACTTTGTTTCTCCCACAGTGATTTATTATTCAGTAACACAGAAATAAGCAGCATAGATTATTATGAGGGGTTCGATATCAGTCAGAAATATATAGCTGATATATATATGACCCCTTTGGTCATAGCTATATAGAAAGAAGTCCCAATCCAGATAAAGTTAGTGATGCTTAAATCCCATTAAGATTAGTGGAACTTTAGTTATGATTAACTTGCCCCAACAGAACTTAAACATGACTAACATTATTTGGATTGGAACATTACATATATTAATGCTAGCATACCTGCATACTTATGATGAGGATGCTAAATATTATCTACATCTATGTAACAACAAATAAATGTTGTTATAAATAAAATCTATCCAATATTTTAAATTGTATGTATTTATGCATTAAAGGTAAAGTGTGCCGTTGAGTCAGTGTCGACTCCGGGCAACCACAGAGCCCTGTGGTTGTCTTTGGTAGAAGACAGGAGGGGGTAACCATTGCCGCCGCCTCCCACGCAGTATGAAAGGATGCCTTTCAGCATCTTCCTATATCGCTGCTGCCTGATATAGGTATTTCCCATAGTATGGGAAACATACCAGCGGGTATTCAAATGGGCAACCTCATGCTTGCTAGGCAAGTCATTTCCCCGCTGTGCCACTAGGTGGCTCTATTTATGTAATTAGACTTTCGAATATATTTATTATAGCCAATACATTTATATACAAAATAAGTTTAAATAGGTCTGTCTGTCTTGTTATCAAACTGTCAACTTGAAAAGAGATTCAAAAGGTCCAAGATAATATCCTAAATAATTATAAAGAGTGGCCCACATGATGTACAAGGCAACGCTGGCATTCCTGATTAGCTGATGCTACTGCACATGTGGAATGTTATGCAAGATCACAGCTGCACAACTATTTAAAACAGCACACACATACTTGTACAGTGGAACTTACAGCATTTCCAATGCAAATGGAAACAGCGCAAGTGCAGGTGCCCTGTTTTAAGCAGTTGTGCAACATCACTGGGGCTGGCTTCCAGTGTGCAGCAGCTCTGGTTGATTGGCAATGATGGTGTTGCCTTGTGCATCATGTGGGTCAGCATGTTCTGCATTCATTTGCCATTACATTAATTAAGAGTGAAATCATCTATTCCAAGTTTCACATATTATGCCAGGACGACTACTTTTTAACAAGATTTAATTTAGTAATGCACTGACTGGGGAAACTCTTCAAATATGTAAATTAACCAAAAGAGTTTCATTTAATAGCCTAGAAACAGCCAGCAATGTATCTATGATAATTAGTTTTAGCATGTGCTGTATTGACTGTTAAGAGAACAGAATTTTCAAACTCTGTCCTACTTCTTCTTCCAAAGTCAAGAAAACCTCCTTGACACCCACAACCTCAGTATTAACAAAGGAAAAGAGAACAGCTTAATTACAGTTGGTAACATGATGCTCATTCCAATCTCATGTCTAGGTCCAGGAAAACAAGAGCCCATTTTTCAAAAGTAGGTTTTGACACATTTATTGTTTTTGGTGCACATCATCAACTGGAACAGTTGCTGGAGCTGCCAGTCCACTACTTTCCCAGGAGAAAGGATACCTATCATTTCTAGGGAAGTTCCGAGAATAGTTCAGAATTATCTACTTAATTAGAAAGTGCTAAGAACAAGAAGCATGTCCAGCTGTCTCGTCCTCAAAAATAGTTTATTTAGAATATTTGTATGCTGCTTCTTTTCTGACCCAAGGGGCTCCCAATCTGAAAAGAAACACAAGGGAGAAACAATATGCTGGGTCGAACAGGGGCTGTTGCTCCTTCCCTGCTATTCAAGAGCCACTGCCAGTTAGTAGGAGAGATGGTCTCTCAGACATTAGTGGTACTACAGCGAAAATTATATTCTAGCACAAAAGACCAATTCAAACCATTCACTGATGGATAACTTAGAGGGGCATGATAGATCAATCAAAAATAGGATGGAAAAGGTAAAACACTGAGAAATTAATTTCTAGTCCTCTAAAAACCAGAACTCAGTCATGACAAACAAAAGAAAATATCCCTTGATTTGATGCATAATTAGCTATGTCCACCTAATGGAGCAGCAGGGAAATGACTTGACTAGTAAGCATGAGGTTGCCGGTTCGAATCCCTGCTGGTATGTTTCCCAGACTACAGGAAACACCTATATCAGACAGCAGTGATATAGGAAGATGCTGAAAGGCATCGTCTTATACTGCGTGGGAGATGGCAATGGTAACCGCCCCCCGCCACCGCATCTTCTACCTAAGATAACCTCAGGGCTCTGTGGTCGCCCAGAGTTGACACCGACTCGACAGGACACTTTACTTACCTTCATTATGCCTATTTGTGATTCTCCCAAAGGCAGGGATACAGACTGTTGGACTAGATTCATTTTTGGTATGATTAATTGCTCAATAAAGTTTTTGTTTTTCAAATCTTGATTTGAAAACAATGTGTGGGTTAAGTTTTAGGTAGACTCTGATTTCTGAGATATTATAAAGACTTACTAGATAGAAATATGCTTTCTGGCAGCAGCGATATAGGAAGATGCTGAAAGGCATCATGTCATACTACGTGGGAGATGGCAATGGTAAACCCCTCCTGTATTCTACCAAAGACAACCACAGGGCTCTGTGGTCACCAGGAGTTGACACCGACTCGACAGCACATTTTACTTTTAATGGTTGTGTAGCAGAGGGAATCTGGCAAGTGAGGTGAGAAAAGCTGAACCTGCCAAAATTCACACTTCTACACAACCATTAAAAGGTACAGGAGTTTTGGCTTCCTTTGCTTCTGATCAGCCTATCATCCAATTTGCCTTAGTATGTTTTATTGTATTTATTTTACATCTCTATCCCGCTCTTCCTCCAAGGAGCCCAGAGAGGAGTACATGGTTCTGTGTACCCTCACAACATAAGATTTGAGAGTCTCCATATTCTAACAAGAGCCATTTCTCTCATGATCTACTGCAATAGTGTTAACAGAACCCATGGATGGAAACATCCATGACTGGATGCAAACCATGGATGCAAACATCAAGCCATGATCCATGGCTTGTCTATTGCAATGCGTTCTACGTGGGGCTCACATAGTTTGGAAACTTCTGTTAGTTCAAAATGTGGCAGCTAGATTGGTCTCTGGGGCAACCCGGAGAGTCCATATTATGCCTGTTTGAAACAGTTACACTGGCTGCCAATATGTTTCTGGGCAAAATACAAAGTGCTGGTTATTACTTTTAAAGCCCTGAATGGCTTAGGATCAAGTTATCTTAGAGAGTTCCTTCTTCTGCATGATCCCCACTGCACGTTAAGGTCATCTGAGGAGGTCCGTCTCAAGCTACCACCGGTTCGTCTGGTGGTAACTCAGAGCTGGGCCTTCTCTGTAGCTGCTGCTGAGCAATGGAATGCACTCCTGGCAGAAGTCCATAATTTGAGTTCATTACTGTCTTTCAGGAGAGCCCTTAAAACCTATCTATTTGGCCTGGTCTTCCAGGGTTTTTAAATTGTTTTAAATGGTTGCCCTAGTTTTCCAGGGTGTTTGGCTGCTTGAATGTTTAATTGGTTTTATTCTGTTTTTATAGTTTTTATTTTAATTGTTAACTGGTTTTAATTGTTTTTATCCTGTTGTAAGCCACCCTGAGCCATTTTGGAAGGGTGGTATATAAATCAAATCAATCAAACATAACACTGATTTTAACAGGTTGCTGCTTCTAGTTTTTTGTTGTTGTTTTTAATCAAACTGAAACCATCAGATAGTCTAAAAACTTCAATTGAATTTCACAAGATATAGGAAATTGATTCGTTGACATTTTACAATTGTTGCAATATCTAACAAGACAAGACAGAGAGATCTATAAATCTCATATTTAATTCTCTCAGTGGGCAGATAGTTTCATGTTCTTCATTAAACTTTTGTTTAAAAATGTGGCTTCCATGCAGTGATTTAAATGATAGATTAGGCCCATTACAATTTTCACACAATAATTTAATAGCCTGTGCAAAATGTTAACTGAAACATGCTGTTCGTTTTTTGAAAGCTAGTATTAAGAATGAATTATACAAATGTTTAAAGACTAAACCTATAGATTGTTTACATATCAGAAAAATCAATACATTTCTGAAGCACTCCTATTCCTTTTAATTTTATTGATTTAAAACCCCCACAAACTAGTTTTCTAAGTTTAGGTTAATTTAGTTTTCTTTTTAGATTTCTGGTTTTTAAAGTTAGAGCATAAAGTCTAATTTTTAGTTACAGCATACCTCATATACCAGATTCCAAAGCTTGTGAGAAGGCATAAGAGATTTCTTAGGAAATTTTGTCACAGTGCAGACTCCAATAATCAGGAATCATTTTAAATTCAAATTAAGTTCATTACAGTCCGAGACCAGAAAACAAACAGAAACAAGGGGGGAAATGCGGAGTTACAGAAAAATTAATACAGCTAACTTACATTTACAATATTACAGATACACTAAATCAATACTCAGAGTCCAACACTTCCCCAGGGAATCAAATTACATATCTATAAAACTGGCAGTATAATATCACATGGTCCATAGTTTCAACCTCTCTCAATGGCAGAGACAAATTGGATATTGCATAAGGAATTCAAAGGTATCTCCCCTCCAGTACAGCTGATGGCAGCACATTAAGCCAGGCTAAGGTGAAAGAGCTTCGGTACTTCGGTTTTACAATATTGTAAAGATATTTTGCTGGGGAGAAATCTTTAATAAGGTTTCAACCTCCACACAACGGGAGACCAGACTACTGTCCATTTGAAAATCCATGTCCCAAATGTGTTGTTTTATGGGTCTCCTTTGCTTTAGAATATCCCACAGACAGCAGAGCTGGGGGAGAGAGTCTGCAACTCTGGAGTTTCTCTTCTAAAACTCTCATCCAACCTCAATGGAAGCTGTCAACCAGGGTTAAGGGGCCAGTCCCACAGAGTAAATCTTTAGTTTGAGCCAGAAATTGGTCTTATTTAACCAGGCTCATGCCTCTAATGAAACGGACCCTGAATCTATACAGAGGTGAACTGTGTCGGGGACACAGCGTGATACACCAAAGATGGCTTTCGAAAATTTGACTGGATCACCTCCAGGGGGCAAAAATCCTTATAAACACAGGTCTGTGATCCACATAACAGTTGAGCAACTATCTTACCTTGGAACACTCTAACCACAGGAGGAATAAACGACCCTCCATTTGAAAAACAGAATCTAAGGTTTGCTGCTACACTTCTTTGGGCACTCTCTGTAGCATGGGAAATCTGGGCCCTCCTAACCTTTATAAATTTATCTGTCATCTGTGTTTAGTTAGGCTCTTTAGTAAAGATCATAACTTCTGTTTCAGAATAATTGATGGTCAACTTTTCCTCTGAGCAATAGGTGGAAGAAACCTGGAGGGCTCTCCTCAGCCCTAGTAATGAAAAAGGGAGAATAGCAGTATCATCTGCATATAACAGGCCAAGAATTGGCCTGCTCGCCAATCTTGGATTGTGAAAGCTAGAGTCAATAAGAGCCTGGATCACTGAACTGATATAATTAAACAGGAAAGGGGCCAATATGAAGTCCTGCTTCACCCACCTGTTTGAAGGAACTAAACAGGTGGCTAGGCATCATTTTAGGTAAACTATAATGATTCACAGTAATCAACAAACAAGATACTGGGATTCAGCCCTACTTCTAGTACATGTACGAAACTTGCAATCCAGTAAAACTGAAGTACATGCTATATTTTTAAACAATGTTAAAAAATGGATTTGTAATCCTATTCCAAAACAACTTCCCTTCCCTTAACCAACGCCTATCATGCAATTAGCATTATTCTATGTACTCATTAGCTTTCATACATCACTCCCTTTCCCCTAACACTTACTGAGGCTATTCACACGACTGCAGAAAATCGGACTAGCCTCCGCTATCCTGATTTTCTGCAATCGTGTGAACCACCAGGCTCGGCTGCGAGCCCTGTGGTTCTAGAGCGGGTAACCCGCTCAAGTAAACCCGCTCAAGGTCCCCCTCCCCTAAAACCGGGTTTGCGGAGCGAGCACTCTGCAAACCCGGGTTTTTGTATTGTGAGTAGGCGTGGCGCAGCTCCACGCCATGGCTACTCACGAGGAGACTCCCGGAGGGAAGGCAAAAAACCACATCCTGGCTCTGGGGGTCTCGCCAGCATGCTCTGCACATTCGCACAGGGCGTGCTGGAGCTTCCGGGGGGTGATCAGCCCCCGCTTCCCGCAACCCGCACCGGCTCCGTGACAGAGCTGGGAATCGCGTGGGCGGCTGATCCAGCCACCCAGGCCTCCCGCTCTGATCGTCTGCGGGGAGAGCGGGCTTAGCTCGCTCTCCCCGCTCAGCTCACCAAACCAGGTCTCACTGATCGTGAGACCCGGCTCACTATCTCTGTCTCAGTGCTACTCTTTTTCTCACCAGCCATCCACAACTGTTTGTTATTGCCAGTTCTAGAAATGTCAAACTGAAGTTACCTAGCCAATGAGAGTTTGTCCATGTGAGAGATGCATTCCACTGAGTTCATGAGTTCATAAACACTCTGCAAGCTGAATATGTGCACAGATGTACATATTTTGAGAAGACACAGTTCTTCCCACCCCAAATTCACAGGCTATGTGATACACAGAAGAGGGCAACAAAGATGATCAGGGGCCTGGAGCACCTTCCTTATGAGGCTAGGCGACAGCATCTGGGGCTCTTTACTTTGGAAAAGAGGCAGCTAAGGGGAGACATTACCGAGATGTATAAAATTATACATGGAGAGAGTAGACAGAGAGAAATTTTTCTCCCTCTCTTACAGCACAAGAACCAGGGGTCACCCCATGAAACTGAAGGTCGGCAAATTTAGGACTGCTTTAGGAAAAAGCGGAAGTGCTTTTTCACACAGTTCATAATTAATCTATGGAATGCAGTGATGGCCACCAGCTTGGATGGCTTTAAAAGAAGCTTAGACAAATTCATGGAGAACAGGTCTATCAGTGACTTCTAGTCTGGTGGCTATGGGCCACCTCCAGCCTCAGAACCATGATGCCTCTCAATACCAGTTGCAGGAGAGCATCAGCAAGAGAGAGGGTATGCACATACCTCTTACCTGTGGGCTTCCCAGAGGCATCTGGTGGGCCAATGTGTGAAACAGGATGCTGGACCAGATAGGCCTTAAGCCTGATCCAGCAGGGCTGATCTTTTGTTCTTAAGTAGCGGCTCACATTGCGAAGGTTTTTCCATTCACTTTTTTTATTTGCACCAACAGGTTGAATGATGGACTTGGGGGCTTCTTTAATCCCAAAGAATAATGTCTGATTAATTAATAATGAATCTCTAGTAGGCTTTTCGGTATTTCTCCACCTTTCAGTTTTGGAGTAGATAATTCTTTCTTTTTAATTCTTATGGGATGCACATTCATCTATAATATTTACATTTACCCAGATACATACCTATATTTTCCTCAGTTATGCTTTTTTTAACAGCTCCCATATAAACACATCAAAATACCAAGGGACGCATGAAGAAACCAACAAGCCAATCTGATTGACCAGTAAAATGGTATGATCTCATCTTGTTCATGATGTGACCTCTGATTGGCTAGGATCATTTATTTACTTTTACATTTATATCCTGCTCCTCCAAGGAGCCCAGAGCAGTGTACCTGGTTATGTTAATCCTCACAACAACCCTGTGAGGTAGGTTAGGGCTGCAAAGTAAGTGATTGACCCAGAGTTGCCCAGTGCGTTTTGTGGTTGAATGGGGATTTGAACTTGGGTCTCCCTCATCCTGGTCCAACACTAGACCTTGCTGGCTCTGCATCATGCAGTTAATGCCTCTGGATCATGCAGTGAAGAAGGCACAATGGTGCCAGAGGAGGAACATAAAGCAGGACTATCATGGCCACAAACAGCCATTTTCAAATGTTTATTTGGGTTTTTTTAGATACAGTATTTTCCAGCTCCCAGTTCCCCTGAACATCTTCATGGGTGATAATCTTTCTTGATCTTAGTCTCAACATGGATTCTCTTCACTGAAAAAAATATGCCTCAGAATGGAGCACATGTGTATTGATAATCCAAAAATATGTGTTCATTGGCACAAAAAGACTCAACTGCAAGGAAGTTGCCCGCTAGAGATAGAAGATGGCAAATTTGTTAGCATGAATTTGCTTGAGTTTTGCATCACCAAGAAAGGATACTGTACTAAACAAGAGCCTGTGACATTTACAAAGCTTATACAGATACATTCTTAAACTACACGTGTTTTATTCTGACCTAAATCGGCGTCTCTGAAATCTTTTGAATATATAGATTTGTAAGGGTACAGGCAGACAAAAATGTGGTGAATGTTGCTTGAACATGTTTGCTGCATTTGCAGCCACAACAGTCTTCCTTTTTGCTCTTCCACTGGCACAATTAATAGCTTCTTCCCTGAATAGTCCTAGCCAGGCAGAGGTCACATAGTCAGCAAGATGTCACAATCACTACTAGCCAAGCAACTTGAAAGAGGGAACTTCAACCAATTGCCTTTTTTCTAGGCAATAAGACACCCCAGTGAGAGGTGGTATGGAGAATTACTCCCCCCCCCGTGACTTTCTTGATATTTTGGTTTTTTGTTTCTATGTAAATACTTTGGGAAATACAAATAACTGAGAAAAAAGGGGAAGTGCATCTCCTAGGTAATCAGGGACACATCCCTCTCCTCCTGTGCTACAGAATTACCCATCCTGGCAGGACAGTGCCAGAAAAGATTAAGCAATTCCTGGCTGTCCCCTAGGCGAGGGATTCTCAACGTTGGGTCTCCAGATGTTATTGGACTTCAACTCCCATAATCCCCAGCCCCAGTAGCTTTTGGTTGGGGATTACGGGAGTTGAAGTCCAAGAACATCTAAGGACACAAGGTTGAGAACTATCATGCTCCTGTCCTCAGATAGCGAAGAAGGGGAAGCTGGCAGTCCTCCAGCAGCTACAGGGGTACCTGAAGGGCAGAGCCTGGCTGCCAGCCCACAGGAGATAGCTGAGGCAGGTCCGGTCAAAGCTTCAGGACAATCGGGGCCATCAGAGGCAGCAGAGGCAGGGAATGGAGAACAGAACACTGAGGGAAACAACAAACCACCTCTGCCTCCTCGCGAGATAAGACTGATGAAATGTCAACAACAGGAGAAGTAAACGGCTGCTCAACAAGCCAGATAAACTCTGAAACTGTGTGAGCTGGCCAAAGGCAGAGAAAAATTAAGCCAGGCTATAAATTAAGTCTGAAGGCTGTAGCCAAACGCTGGAAGCAACATGTCTCCTGGAGCCTGCTTCAGCTGAACCTCAGACTCAAGAGGAACCCGAGCTTCATGTTGGCCTCTAGAGACCAAAGTGTTTCCTGCTTTAACTCTGCTACCTGACCGAGTCCTGACAATTGTACCTAGCTACAACATCTCTCCTGGGAACGCCTTGCATCCCTTTTGCTCTGGAACAGTGCTATCTGGTGAGCAGACTGAGCTTGTGGGGGAGGCTGTCTGAACTTGATACCATAGTAAATTGTTCTTTCTGCTTTTCTTGCAGACCAAAGAGCATTCCAAGGACCTTCCAGTGACCTTAATGGAGACTGTGACTTCGACACCAGACAGACAGACTCCTGACAAGAACCCCTGCTCTAGGCAACAAGTGGATGCACTCCCACTCCCTTCCACAAGTGAATATTTTCCCTGTTTTTGCAGGTCCCACAAATCATCATCAGAGTGGTACAAATGGGGGCTGACGAGCCAGGGGAGGCATTTCAACTCAGCCCTAGTTTAAACCACTTCCACCACACCTTAGAATGTAGATCTGTGTTCACCACTATTCCACCTAGTTTCTTAACCCTGTCCCCCACTCACAACCCAGCATCAACCATCTCTTTACTATGTGAGTATGCAGAGATCCTCATTCATAAATGGATGAAAAAGATTATAGCATTATAATATCTGGCAGCTAATATTGTCTATTTGGTGGTTCAGTTTTTCTCATGTATGCCACAGTATTATTTTAATTTGTAACAAAAACACTGAGTAGCATTCACAGTTGTCCTTAGCCTAGAAAGGAGTCTTTTGTCTGGAACAGAGGTTCATGTTTTAAGTCTGGAATAAGAGCTCCTGTCCAGTCTAAGATTTTTGTTGCAGACTAAGGATGTGACGATTTATCATCAAGAACAACTTGACACCAGAAGATGAAAAGAGAGCTCAACAACCTGGATGGCTTTAAGAGGGGTTTGGATAGCTTCATGGAGGAGAGGTCTATTAATGGCTACTAGTCGAAGGGCTATAGGCCAGCCTCAAGGCAGGATGCCTCTGAGTACCAGCTGCAGGGGAGTAACAGCATGAGAGAGGTCATGCCCTCAACTCCTGCCTGTATGCTCCCAGTGGCATCTGGTGGGCCACTGTGTGAAACAGGATGCTGGACTAGACAGGCCATGGGCATTATCCAGCAGGGCTGTTCTTATGTTCTTAACTTATGTAGACAGAGGTTAAAAAACCCCAAAACATACAGTATTACAATTCAAAGAAGAAAACCCCAAACAAATAAAAACAAAACATTTGCTGAACAATCTACATCAAAATCATTCTTAAACAAATACATCTTTTCAAGCCTGAAAATTTTTTGAATTGCTCCCTTCCATATTTTTTATGATTAAATAATAATAATAGATCATGCCAAATCATAAAGATAAAGATGGAATTATGCCTTTTCAAATATTTAAATAACAGGTTAATTTTTCAGCTGTTGCTATATACCTATATAGAGGATTATTATACTAATCCTCTAAAGATTACACTCCCTCTTTCCCTTTCTAGCTCGGATCAGTCTGGCTGCTATTAACATATAGGATAGTAAGTCTTCAGATTTCAATGACTCTTGTTCTCCTGAAAAAATACCTAACAAGGCCCAAAAGAGGTCATCAACAGAGGTCGTGACTTTATGTAAGCCAGAGAAAATAAGGCTTAAAGGACCAGATTATCCTGAAGCTCAACTGGCAGTTGATTAAAGAAAGGAAGTCAATTTCCTCATTTTGCTTCTGAGAAAAATAATCATTGTGTTACATATTTAGGTTGCAATAATAAACATAGTTTCTAGGAAATAAGTCCCACCAAATTTAGTGAGACTTGTTTCTGAGTACATAGGTTTACTTTTTAAGAAATCTGAAAATATTTCCTTATGATGTTACTTTAATGATGGTTTCGAAAGATTACTTCTCACTTGGCCAACACACTAATATTTATAATTTTAATCTTTGCCGTTTTGTTCAGAACAAAAGAAACAAAAAGAAGTTATTCATACAATCAAAAACTGTGTTCTACCTGGGTTTGGGAGCTGTGTGTGCTCCCAATTTTTGGTTGTGTGGAGCAAGGTAAGAGGTAAACCTAGGTAGAAGTGATTGTGTAGAAGCAAGGTAGAAGCAAGGTAAGAGAAAAACCTGGGTAGCTTTTCCTCCTATCTTGTTGCCACACAATCAGTTCTACCCAGGTTTTCCCCTTACCTTGTTTCCACACAACTGAAAATTGGGAATACACACAGCTCCCAAACCCAGGTGGAACAGTTTTTGATTGTGTGAATGACCTCAGAGTTAGGCCTAACTTTGATCTATCCTTATAACTACGCTGATTAAATCAGAACATGTGGCCTTGGAAATCGACAAAAATTAAGAGTGTTTTGACTATGGCAACATCACTATTACATATATTCCCTTGTATCTCCCTTTTCATAGCCCAAATAAATCAGGGGCATTTGTTTGGAGTTCTAACCCTAACGTATTCTCATTACAAAATTCCTGTGGCAAGTATACAGCTTGTTTAGGTCAAGCTGCTTTTTAGAAAGGAGGACACCTCGCTCATATACATATTAACTGTGCATACCAAAAGCATTTCACATATGCAACAGAAAAGAAGCAACTTTCGTGGATCCCGTTCTTTTTGCAATCCACTGTGGCACCCAAAAAATATGACCCTGATGGTTGAAGAGGGAAGGGCAGGGGCTGTAGAAAATTATGTCTTCCCCTCCAGTGATGCAGTAGCAAATTCAGAAGTGCAGGCACTCTCCATGACAGCCCCCATGGCCATGCCCACCCCAACAACCAGAGAAGCTGAGAAGGACCAGCGCTCGGTCTCTGCGCATACCCCCTCCACTACACTCCAGCTTCTTCCACCGCATTGTAGGATTCATCTGGATGTCAGCCACTGTATTCATTTTACAGAGTTGCACTGCAAGCAAGAGTTCAATATTATTATTCTTGAAAGATATCTAAACTGGTTCAAAGTGCTGGAACCAGTCACCAAACCACTTTTTAAAGTTAGTGTCTGAACCAGAGAGTTAAAAAATATTGATGATCCTGAATCAGAACTAAACCCAAACGGTTCAACTTCCTGGCTATAAACTTGTTTTTTTAATTTGTTGCATTTACATCCTATCCTTCATTTTAAAAGCTCAGAGCTACAGCCATAGTTCACCCATTCATGTCTTTGGATGAGTTCAGCATCAAGTAGTGACTGTGTAAATGAGTCGACACAGATATGGGAATTTCATATCCACTTACACAAAATGCTTCCCCCAAAAGAGTCAGTTTACATATTCTTTTGCAAGTCATTTATTCAGTAATCCAGTGATGAAACTGTAAGTAACTGCCATAGCCTCTCTAGGAATGACTGAATCTTTTGAAAGGATGACATAAAGTAGAAAGGAGAGTGTATCTACTGAAGGGTGGCTGGTACCAATGTGCATGAAGCCTTTCCCCATAATGGCACCTAGCCTATGCAATTTGCCAACTGAGACATCAGATTAGTCCCATCTGTGCCCAATGTACCACCACCAGCGAAAAATTGTTTTGTTCCAGCAAAACTTAAATTTGTCTAGTGTTTGAATTCTGCTGGGGTATTGTACATTCTGATATTGCCTTCCTGTGACAGATTGTATTTGGTTATATTTTGCTTATCTTGTTTTATTGTGTTATGGTTGTTAACTATTTAGGACATTTGGAAATTGTTAACTATTTAGGGTTTGGGAAATGGAAAAATGGGACAGAAATCCTATTATAAATAAACTGAGTCATCTATTTTACACATCGGTATAATACCCCTCAATCAAAATGGTTCACATATGACAGATGATAAAATCTGGAAAAAATATACACAATACAATAACAGAATATTGTTTATGGGTTTCAGTGTATCTTTGCATGGAAAAAGTTTGTAAATTCATTTTCAGATTTTAAAGTGTAAGAAATGTGAACATGATTACTCATAAGTGACAAGATGCTGTACAAAAATTACAAAGTCTGTAACCAATGTGTAAAATGAATTCAGTGTATGACAAGCATTTGATACATTTTGTTCTTTTCCATTGATCCTGAAGGTGAGTTCACATTTTCATCATTCAGTGACTGCAATGTCAAGAGATGGCTTGCATGTATGAAATGCCCCCCATAGATGAAACACCTTGCATGCCATCAAGATACAGGGGCATTCTACAATGAGTAGCATCCCAGTCATGCTAGCGCAATGTGGTTTCTTCCCTGTCCCCTCCTCCTCCTCAAGCCTATCCTGAAAGGCCATGACTGACGGTCAGGAGACCTTCAGCAACAACAGAGAATGCAACTTCCCAAGTTTTCCTTTCTCCCTTTATTTCTGTACTCAATGAGTACAGAAACCCCTGCTAACCTGGCAAAGAGGCACCTTTTAATGTGGTGATTCTCTTTATTTAGCAGGGGGGAGTAACTGGCCCTATCCACTGCCAGAACAGTACTTCCAGTGACTGTTGCTGGTGTCTATTTGATGTTTCTTTTTTGGATTGTGAGTGATACTGATAATTCTGATATAGTCTCTGAGCACCCGCTTCAGGACCAGTACAATGGCTCTCCTTTATTCTGCATGAGATTCCTTAGTAATAGTGACATATATAATCTCCATTATTTCTTTCATCACTGAGTGAAGGTTACAAAGTTTCTGATCACTTCCCCTTTGCAAATACTATGGGTTATTTATTTATTGTTCAACTTCTATAGCACTTTTCATAAAAATTATCCCACAGCAATTTACAAAAGTTAAAATACAACAAATAAAATCCATGAAAGTTGTATTAAAATAAAAATTTTAAAACCCCATAAAAATACAAACAGAGCAGCAACTATGAAATAAAGAGACTGAGCAACAGGAGAACAGAGAGACCAGCAGCCCCTAAGTGGCAAAGGCCTGAACAAACAACAAGGTTTTCAGTTGCTTTTTAAAGGCAGCCAAGGAGGTCAGAGAATGGACCCCACTGGGAGAATATCCCAAAGCCTGGGGGCAATTTAGAGGCAGTTTTGACCCACAACAGTCTAGCCTCCCCCAACATCGGTGTACAGAGCAGATCACTCTCCGGTGACCTTTCTGGGTGGGCAGAAGCCTTTTGGTATCAGACACTCCTTTAGGTATCCAGACCCCCAAAAAGCTGGTTTTAATGGTAATAACCAGTACCTTGAACTGGATCTGGAAACTAATTGGCCACAGTGCAGCTCTTTCAAAATGGCCATAATATACTCCCAGAGAGCAGGAGCATAATATTGACCCCACCACCACCAATCCCGCCTCAGCAACAAGGATAATATGGCCCAGTAGTTCACCCCTTTCCTTCTGTTTCAGATTGACAAGCTCAATTTCTATGAACTAAGCAAAGACCCCCTAGTCTCATTTTCAGTATCTAGGACTGATTTCTCTTCCCTTCCTTCCTCTGGACTAATCCCCACCAAGCCCTTCCTTTCCTGCCACTCTTAAATAGCATTTAATACCCACATCAGGGACTGGACCTCTCTGCCAGAATCTTAAATATATCTGATCAATAATATTAATACTTGAAACAGTCTTTGCTATGACTCAATTGCATTAACTAAGCCTTTTCAATTGGCCATTGCTGTACCTCCTCAGTGTCACTTGTAAATATTCTAGGGAGCTATTTATTGCAACAAACTTGGAAAGGGGAGGGAGGTGGAGGATGGACACAAAGTTATGCATACGGCAGACCAAGCTGTGCAAGTGGATTTGGCCCTAGTAGATCCATGGGTACAGTAGCCAGCTGCATACTTACAGAAGCCATGGAGCCACTCTTCCATCTGCAAGGGGCAGGATCCAATGCAAACATACTTTCTCCCTCCCACCAAGCACTTGCAGCAGAGGTGGAAGCAGGGGAAGCTCCCGGGGGCCAACATCTCCCTGTCACTGCTCCTATCTTTTGTTGGCCGCGCACGGCACAGCTACTGCCCCTGCCCCTGCCCCGACACCGCTTCTTATCTTGGCCCCCATGGTGGTGGCAGGAACTGTGGCTGTCGAACCTCTCTGGCCAGCTTGCACAGCTGTGACATCACGGGCATGCAACATCCATAGTCGAACTGCACAGTAGTGCAGTTTGGCCAGAGAGGTGCACAGGCCAGCCGGAGAGGCCTGAAAGCCACAGCGCCCCGGGGGGGCAGGGGGGTGGTCTGCTTGTGGGGGGCCCTGACCCTCTGGGCCCAGGGACATTTGTCCCTGCTTGTCCAATGGACGCTACGCCCATGGGTGGAAGAAGACCTGCAAGTACATCACTCTTGCAAATCTCTAATCAGTCAGAGTAATATACCTTCCTCTAAATTTTTCAATTTCTAACAGCAACTCAAATTATCACATCTCTGATCATATGCTGCTGCAGCAGTCTTCATTCCAAAAGAGAAAAATGCAATTTGAAGTATACACTGCAATTTTATCATTGATTCTGACAACATGTTTGTCTCATAATTACTAAAAAGCCTGCAGGTTTGCAAATTCCAGGAGTCGCTCTTCAAGCTCTCTGGCAGCTCTTTCTGGAAAAACATGATGATTAAAATTAAAAAAGTAACCACTGCTGTACAGTGTGTAAGATCTTTCTACTCATGAGATTCAAAAAACTATGAAGTTCAGCATACTTTGACCATCTAAACTTTGATAATCGGGTACACATTGAATTATCAAACTGATTCGATGTAATTCACAATACTCAAATTATATTGATTGTCCCCCACTATACATGCAGTGCAATCCTAGGCAAGTTCACTCAGAAGTAAGTACCACTGTGTTCAACAGAACTCCCCCTCTAGCCTTGGGGTGGTCCAATGCAAAATTGAAGTGAATGAAGTACACTGAAACACAAACAGAATTCCAGTCTTTCCCATAGTACTCCCAGGAAAATTAACCAACTGTATGGAAGCAAATAAGGAATTACAAAGTCACTTCCATTTCTAGAGCACCATATTTTATAATTCCCTCTAACCTATGAAACTATTTGGACTACATAAACACTTAATGGAAAACTTACTTTAAAAGGGGGAAAGCAAGGAACAGAAATTCAATGTTTATACCCACAAGTTTAGACTACCATTTTTTACAGCAGTAAAAAGAGAATGAAAGCAACATCAGCTATCTGAATACTTAGAAGGACAATCAGACATTTCGAACAATTAAATTCTGTGGCATTAATAATGCCTGCTCCTCCCCCTACACACTCTGCTTATGCTTTCCTTTTCAAAAGTGATACTCCCACCCTCCACCAAGCAAATGTTTTCTATAGGGTGTCTGGGTCTTTGTCTTATGTTATGTCTGAGCTTTTTAGGTTTTTGGTTTGAAGTTTGCCAGTGAAAATGCATTGTGCCTGCCTCCTAGAACAATGCCAAAAAGAAAGTCTTGAGGGTGCATTTGGGCCACTATAAGTTGATGGGAAAGAAATCAGTACAGCCGTGCAAGCAGTATAGTCATGCTGTGACAAGCTTGTAAGCTGCACAAAAGCCATCTAAAAGATTTTGGACAGAAAAGCAGGAAGGGGCAGGAGGAGATAAGATAATTTGTTTTTGTTTTTTTGAGGAGAACTGAAATAAGTTTGCCCTATATCCTTTTGAAACAACATAAGTGCAAATGTTTAAGAAATCTTATTAGTTATCTGTAATTTTGTCTAGGTAGGTTGTTAAGTAGTAAATAAATAATACAGGGTAAAATCATAAAACTCTTTAGCTTCCACAGTCAGCATTTCTAAACTTTATTAACACAGCTATTCCTTGTGTTAATAGATTCCTGTACAAAAGCATGTTATGAATGTAAATCCTCGTTTTAAAAAACTAGACTCAAATATTATTGAATGGTTTATCTTGAATCACTCACTCATATGGTTGTCTAATTTAGCTGATCATGAAAAGCAAATGATTTTGTGCAACGGGGATCAAAATCCTGCTTGGCTTGAAACAGCATAAAAATTACAGTTATCTATCTAATTGCCTAACAGCCCCCAGTTCACTCAGTCACTTATCCCTTCAGCTAAATTTTCATTTAAATAATTCATTTAGAGATTGACATAAGAACTGCAGAAATTGTGACCAACTGCTCTCACCATGACTTAAGAACATCTATCAAAATAAGTTTGTGTGTGTGTGTGTGTTTTACAGTAATGGCATTTTGATAAGACAGAGTTCAAAACTGAAAGCAATTTGAGGTATCTGTATTACCTTCAAACACAATTTATCATAACTCTTTATTTCCCTATGGCTTATGAGCTTCCTGTGGCATCCAGACAGCTAAAATGAAGTTTTTGTGTTGTTCAAAGGTTTCATCATGTATGTGCCAGTAAGGCCATAAGAGGGACTTGCTCTCCCTTTCCTTTCCATCTTCCTTCTCATTGACACACTAGTTCCGAGAAAGCCTAGGAAATGGAAGAACACATTTTGTAGGGCTTCAAGTTGATGGTCTGCCAAATCCATATGCCTGGCCAAGGGAAGAAAAAGAAGGCAATTGCCTAGTGTCTGTCTAAGGTTGGGAAACCAGTTATTGAAAAATAAGCAAAGAGGAAACTGTGGCAAACAGGACTTGTGGAGGGGATGTTTGCAGGATCTGTGGAAGGGCCACTGTGTCTTGTGGAAATCAGCCAGTTGAAGATTTCAGCATAAGTCTCTTAGGCTTAGAAGCCGTCAACCTGGTAGGGTTGGTTGGTAGTATGTATGAGCAGATTTTTAAAAATGTTATGGACCCATTCTAACACACACAAGTGATTGAATATGAATGAAAACCTAAGCAATTTTTTTTTAGTTTGATATCCACATAAATACAAAATCTGAGCAATCTCCCTATTCCATCATCACTCGTTCACATGCTATATACATCCTAGGCCACTTTGAAGAGGAGACAAACTGGGAGTCAGAACTCATCCTTATTTCCACCCTCAAAGTGGACTGCCAGCAAATTTGATTGCCACACCACTCTCTACACATTTGGGGGCGGGGTTGAGAACTGGGGGAGGGACAGCTGGTGCTCTACAGAAGGCCAGCTTTGGCCATGGGGTCATATTACACACGCAAGAGAGCAACCAATGCACTACAGAAGTGCTCACCACTTGTATAGTTAGGTTTCTGTTTTAAAACCTTAAACCGCCAAGTTCCAATTATGCTTACTCAAAAATATGTATGGTTAAGATTGCAGTTCAGGTCTGTAGCCAAAGTGATATATAAAAGCTCATCTCTCAGTGACATGTTAATATGGAAATATTTATGCAACTATCTTTCAGGCATCTTCAAATTCCAAAGTATGTTTGGCTTGATTTTGTTTGGCTCTACTTTTGTTATCTGAATTGTTTAGATTTTCTATTGTTCGAGAAAGTAATGAAAAATTAGGAATATAAATAGTCAATAAAATAGTTTATCCCCAAAGCATAACAATACTGTTCTGCAGGGCGTCAATTACAACAAAGCTTCACTTCCAAATGGTAGGATGTTTTTCTTCTAAAAACGCTCTCTCTGTTACTAGCAGGACAGCAGTGTATCCAAATCAGTTTCTTTGTACTTTTAAAATACAAGCAAAATTGAAGGGCTACTTCAGACATGTATAAATGAAGGGCTACTTCAGACGTATATAAACCCTCATCTCACATCTGCTGAATCTTGCTCTTCATACTTATTACATTAACACATTTTTCAAAAGAAAAGCTAAAAAAGGTCATGAAGATTACTCAGGTCTGCAGAAAAGTGCTGGTGTAGATGCAGATATATGCATGACACATTTTGCATTAGTAAAGAAGTCATTAGATATAGAAATAACTTTTATGCTGTGAAGACCAGAGATAGCAAATTATTGATAGCATTAAGGGCTTGTCCGAAGAGACTGGAAGGACAATACTTTTCTAAAATGTTCACATTCTGTTTCCATCTTATTAAGCACTGCACATGTGACATGCCATTATTCCACAAACAAGTGAATTGGTATTAACAGCTTCTCAAATGTTAGCAAGGGTGATATGCCTACTTCAACTAACACAGAATGCTTGAGTAGCTTTTGCGACTTTCATCTCAAACATAAAAGGGTCCCTCCAATTATGTGCCACACAACTGACATAATTTCATTTTGTTCAGATACAGCAAGATTTTTAAACTACCTCAAAACACCTGACTACTATATACAAATTTAATCACAGAGTATATATTTATCTGTCTAGCCAACCTATTTAGTCATCACTCACGAAGAAAACACTTGTCACTACATAAAAGGATACAGAAGCATGTGCCTTAAAATATTGGTAAGCTGTCATTTGGATTCTTGACTGCCAGAAAAGATGTTCTGCCTACCTTTTTATTTTGAAAGAGCTACAACTCTCAGTTTGTTCAGTCTCATGATTAGAGAAATTTCTCCTATAAATTTCTCTAGTTCATGTGACAAAAAAAAGTAGGCCTTACCTTTTGCCTACACTATTATTATTATTATTATTGTTGTTGTTATTGCTGCTACTACTACTTCCACTTCTTCAGGATGCTAACTAAGCAAACCTAACCCCTGCTAACTAAGCAAAGAGACATCTTTCAAAGTGGTGATTCTCTTATATTTAGCAGGGGGAGAGCAACTGGCCCTATCCAACCCCAGCACAGCATCCTTCCAGTGGCTCTTGCAGGTATCTGCCTAATGTTTCTTTTTAGATTGTGAGCCCTTTGGGGACGGGACCATCTTCTTGATGTATTATTTATTTTTCTATGTAAGCAGCTTTGAGAACTTTGGTTGATGAGCAGTATATAAATATTATAGTGGTGGTGGTGGTGGTAGCAGCAATATATATTCAACCAAATATTTCTGGTGCAGGTTTTTTCTTGTTGGAGATATAAACACTGTAGAATTGCTAGCATATCATAATGCCACTAGTAAACTGCTGGTGCAAATCAAGCTGATTTATGCCTGTAAATCTTTCTTACCTTTGTTTTTCTCTTTTAATAACATCCATGTACCAATAACATCCTAGCCACCTAATGGCGCATTGGGGAAGTAACCTGCCTAGAGAGCAGGAGGCTGTTGGTTTGAATCCCCGCTGGTATGTTTCCCAGAATATGGGAAACTCCTATATCAGGCAGCAGCTATATAGGATGGTGCTGAAAGGCATCATCCCATACTGCACGGGAGATGGCAATGGTAAACCCCTCCTGTATTCTACCAAAGAAAACCACACGGCTCTGTGGTCGCCAGGAGTCAACACCGACTCAACAGCACAACTTTACCAATAGCATCCTAAGTTGGTTGTATGAGCAGATAACTCAAGTGGCTACAATAGCAAGGGCAATTTAAGGTTTATACTGATGGCGATGTCCCTGTACTTGCAAAAAATAAAATTAGAAGTGGGGAAGCAGTTTCCCCTAGCGTCAAATCACTCCATAATGAATGCATGCATGCCAACTTCATCATCAAGAATTAATTTGGGGGAGAGGCAGAATCATCTGGCCTGCCTCTATTTCCTGGACCCAGACAAAGCTGTCACTGAGGCTCAATGTGCTCCCACTGTTGCTGTTTCTATGCATGCTCTGAGTTATTTAAAGAGTCAGAGCTGAGGCAGGTGGACATGTTAATAAGAGGTTCCATCATGTCATGAAGTACTATATCCAATATTGCATAGGCACATTCCCCTCAAAGATATCTGAAGATGCTGATGAAACCATTCTTGATGTAGCTGCTATCTCTTCTAACAGAGCTCAGGGGAAACACAAGAAATTCTAAGCAAAACTAAGAGCCTACTTTCTGCTTCTTTCAACATGATGAAGTTTACAAGATACACTGAGATTTTGACCACAGTATAAACACGTGAGTGTAAAAGGGGAGACATATAATTCAAGCGGTTGCCATCTTGTTTCTAGATTGCAACTGAAAATAAAAACATCACTGCCAAGACCTCCTGGGACCCTTACTCAAAAGCTATACATTTGGTTTGTATCAGACTGGAAACAGATAAGTTGTAAAGGGATTGTGCTAATAATTTGATTGGCTGCCATCTTCAAACAAGATGATGAATCACAACAAAAATACTTCTGTCAGCATCCCCTAGGACCAGTGTTCTCTCCAATTTTTTTCATCTATGTGCAGAGCGCGTTTTGTTCTGGGCGGCAGTATCAAGGCAGTGTATGTGTACATGCATTCAGCATGGGGCCTTCCTGTTTCAGCTTGAGTGGGATCTAAAATTAACTGAGAAGACATTTAAAGTGTGTGTGTGTGTGTGTGCGTGCACGTGCGCGCGCGCGCGCGCGCACACACACACACACACACACACACACCTATCCCTTAGAGGAAACACTGCCTAGGACTCCCCCCATGTGATGTAGATTTGGCCTTTATCAGACTGCAAACACAAAAGTCTTGTGTGGGACACATACACGGACATGATAAACTCAGACTTCTTCTATTTGGAAAGTAGGTTAAAAACAGTGATGTACTGCAGTATAAAAGTATGCAGTAACCACTGGAAATATGTAGTCAACTTGTTCAGTCACGATGACTAAAGGCAATATTCTTGTCAAGACACAGGCCAGGACAAAATGTGGGTTGATATCCTGGTTTGTTCAAACTCCAGTTAAGATGCAGTTCCTTGAGTTCCTCCATAACATGGAAGTGCAATTGACTTTTTCCCCTCATGCATGAGAGAGAAGGAAAGGGCCATTTTGGAAGGGTGGTATATAAATCAAATAAATAAATAAATAAGGGGAGGCCTTGAACCTGTGGCCACCTTTATGGTGCTCTAAACCATGGTTTAGCATTATGTTTGAACTAGGCCACTACCAAAGGAGTGAGAAAGTCAAAATACCCAGGCAATGTGTATTCTCATAAGATTCTCAGTGCAACTGAGACGTTTAATTTCAATCTTGGTTTTAAAATTTCAATCCATTGTATCCCTAATGTATGCAAAACAAACCCATTGTTAAGATTATTTTTTTTAAAAGATTCCTTGTTAGATACTATACTATCAATTCTGGTCCTTAATTATGCCTTTAAGCATTTTGAGCAACCATTTCTGAAAGAGGAAAACTTTGGAAATCATTTGTCATGTCATGGCTGGAGAAAGATGGGGGAAATATTGGTCTTAGAGTAGAAGCAACTTTTGCTATAGTTCAAATGTACTTCCATAATAAGTTACAAGGCACCAGGGAAATAGTGGAGGCAGAATATTTAGACTGTGAGTATGAAGGCTGAGCAGAACCACCTTCAGATTTCATTAACTTTGGAACTTTTATTTCAGCCAGACATCATAGACAGAGGCCATCAACCCCATCTGTACTGCTAGGGATGCTAGGAGACCACTGCAAATAGACCAGGATCATTGGCTGACTTTTCATCAGTGGGAGCTAATGACAGGAGATTTCCCCCAATATCTGGGGATTTTGTTCCAGGTTTTGGATTGTGATATTCATTCCAAATATCAATCAGTCCTAGTGAAGTTGGCACCCTTCTAGCTAACGGGAGGGGGCAGAGAAACAGCCTGCAGTTTGACATGGAGGAAGCAGAGGTTGAAGGCTGTAAGATGGCTGAAGTAAAAACATCCTTGAGGTCCAGCTGCTCTATCTGGGGACCTGAGGCAACATTAGCAGTTGTGCCAACTGCTGAAGGAATCTATATGCCATCATTATGCTCTGCTAGGAAACCAGGGGAAGTCCATTACATCTATGGTTTTTAGGTTATCCAAAATATTTTTGATAAATAAGAGAGGAATACAAATCCTCTCTTTACTTACAGATCACAAGCATGTGTGAAGGTACAATTATCTATTTTACTCCGACTAAAAAGAATATCACCACAGCAACACAATTTCAAACAACCCCCCTTCCCCTTTTTTGAAACCAACAAGGCTTATCATTTAAATTTAAACACTTTGGAGTGGGGAAAGTCCCTACGCTATACAAAGTTTCTGAGCAGTCAGACATGCAGCCAACATGTATATAAATAGCTCAGCTGGCAACTGACAGAGCACAAAAGGGCATCATGCGCTCCACTCAAAGAGGGAAGTCATCACAAATGAAATGCAAACCCAATGCACACTGGAAGCCGAGTGTCTGGCACAACCCAAGCATTTAATTCTGAACCTCAGGTTCCTAGCCAAAACAGAACAGTCTTCAGGAAGAATGCATGTACTGATAATTCTGCAACATGAAAAAGGACTGACACTCCAATTATGTCAGATAATGTTCAATGTGCTTGGCAGAAGAGTATAAAGCATCAATTGCTCTCTTATGGCCTTTCTCCTGGTTTTCTACTCTCTCTGGGCGATGAAAAGTCTAAAGATATCATCCAACAGCATATATTGGATACTGAACTGCAGAGTGATTTAAGCTTGCTGCAGGTGGTCCAGAATGCAGCAGCCAGTTTGGTCTCTGGGTTATCTAGGAGAGCCCATATTACTCCTGTGTTGAAAGAACTACACTGGATGCCAATACGTTTCTGGGCAAAATACAAGGTATTGGTTATCCTCTATAATAAAGCCCTTGAGTGTAATCCCGTGTCCCTGCATGTGTCTTTCTCGGCCGTTCTGGGCATGCGCGGAGTGGAGCGCATGCCCAGAACGTCCGAGAAAGATACGGCCGCAGGGACACGGGCGGCCATGTTGGGAGCAGGGAAAGACGAGGCATGGAAAGACACGGGGCAGGGAAAGGCGGTGGCGGGACCGGCCTGACCGCGGGGGGGGGGGGAGGGGACGGCAGAAAAGGGAACAGCCTGACCGCGGGGAGGGGGGACGGCGGGAAAAGGCGGTGGCAGCGGGAGGAGAGAGAGGAAACAAACGGCGGGGCCAGGATCCGGACCGAGCGCGGGGAAGGAGGGCAGAAGCGGCCGACTGCTGAGGAGGGCAGAGGCAGCCGAGGAACGGGCTACGGGGAGGGCAGAAGCGGCAGCTGGGGGGCCAGGAGGGCAGAGGGGGCACGAGAGGACCGGGAGGACAGAGGGGGCAGCGGAGGAAAAGGAGGCAGAAACGGCCAGAGAAAGAGGGGACCGGCGCGCTGCAGCCAGAGGAGGCGGAGATAGGCGGCACCAAAGTACTACTAGCGCCCGTTAATTTAACTGGCTTAAAATCACTAGTTATCTATAAAGCCCTAAGCAGATTAGGCCCTGGGTATTTAAAAGAATGCCTTCTTTACCATGAGCCCCACCTCCTGTTAACATCATCTGGAGAGGTTCGTCTGCAGTTGCTGCCAACTCATTTGGTGGCTACTCAGAAACGGGCCTTCTCCATTGCTGCCCCTGGACTTTGGAATGCACTCCCTGTTGAAATAAGAGCCTCCCCATAACTGGCAACATTGAAGACACATTTCTTCACCTAGACTTCTAATTAGATTTATAGTTCTGAAATTTTTAATACTGAGTTTTAAATATTTTTAATGTTTTAAATTATTTTTACTGTAAACCATCCAGAGATGCAATTTTTGGGCAGTATAGAAATATTTTAAATAAATAAATAGTTCATATAGGTGGCTGAGAGAACTTTCTAGACCTGTACCAGCATACTATCTATCAACTCTCACCTACCCAAAATATCACCGTGCTTTTTCTAGGGCCCGTTTTAATTAGGGATGTGCTTGAAATGCAATTCAGCAACTGAATCGCAACACAATCCCTTAAAACCAAGGGCTTACACCACCTCTTTAACATGGAGGAGAGCAGATCCAAACCTGCTCCTCCGCTCACCACCACTTCTGTAACTGCGGCACTCCACCCAGCAATGACTGCACGCCAACAGGGCATCTCCCAGCAGCCCCTGCGTGACACCAGCACACAGATGGTCTCCACGCACGTGGACCAGTTTACTTGCTTTTTCAAGGAACTGATCCCCACCCATGGTTGTCCAAGCCAGTTTGGGCACATCCCTAGCTAGGACTATAAAAATGGTAAGTGCAAGAGGCTAGTGGAAATACAACTATATAATGGTAAGGGGTGATATCTAAACCACAGTTAAGAAAGCAGGATTATGCCATTTCATTACATACTCCCCCCATTTCTTCACCTCTCTCCCCAGCATGAATTCCTCCCCCTGCCCTCCCCATCCCCTCCACTTTACCTCTGACTGATAGGTATTTCAACACTTACAATAACTGCTGCTATGGTTAATCAGGCTCCCTGCTTTCCTAGGACTCTTATCCAGCATCAAATCCATGCCAGTCTTAAATGTGGCCAACAAAGCTGATGTAATGCCTAAATATTGGGAAGCAACAAGCCAATAACACCCTAGATTCCTATTTATGGGACATGTGGGTAATCCTAAATAGGATCCTTAAGAGGAAATGGAAGTGCTGAGCTTTGACCTGAGATTAACTCAGTGGTGGTTGTCAATTTTTTTAAAAAAGCCTCAATCTCACTTTCAAGTTTACCAACAGTTATGCAGAGGTTTGTGGTCTATGAAATATGGTGTTAATATACCAACCATAGAATCACACATTTTTATTCTCTAGCACCACAAATAACTAACTTTTCCTGATGTCAAATTTAACAGTATCTGATACTGTTAAAAACTAACTGCCAGCTATATACCAGATTATTAGACCTAAAATATCAAGGCATTTTAACAACTTTTAATCGCAATGATTTTAATGAAAGACGTTTGAACAGTTTGGCCAGATTGTGTCCTATATTTTTCCAACAATTCATAGGCTTTAGAAATGAAACTAAGCCCATTTTTTCCTTCTTAGCCACCTGCAATTTTGCTTGAAGAATTATCATATCATAATGTAAAACTCGTTTAACATTCTGAAGGCTCTTATTTAGTATGCATAGGTCATGCCCTTCTTCCAATGATTTAAGCTTAAATCTCCTACTAAGAGAAGTTTCACATTTTTCAGTGTATCAAGTATTAGTTTATTAGCTTTATTTGTATGGTCCATACTAATAGCAGGGATGTGAAGTCTGACTGAATATTAGATCAATATGCCTCCAATATTGGGGATTATTGAAAGGATTTCAGATACAACTGCAATCCCAACTAAAATCTCAGGATATTAAGGACTATGTATCATGCATATCGTGCTAATACTGGTCAAGGACATACAATACTGTGGAATGAGGGGAAAATGCCTTTTCTGAAAGCTGCTTTGTAATTACTTTGTTCTCATGGAATGGGAAAGTGTCTTTGCAAAAAGTGTGAGAACTCAGGTTTGCACTGGTCAAGAAATGGTTAATAGAGTCTACAAGTTGCCTTGCCAAATTCCTAGCTGTAAAGCCATAAATTTGCTGACAAGCTAGAGGGTGAAGAGCCCCCCCCTCCTTTCCTTGTATCTCTTGAAAAAGCAAAGGCCTGAAAAATAACACTTCAAGGACATCTGGCTAGAGAAAGAGAATAAGAAATGCTTCATTGTACCAAGAGGAATGTTTGTCTAAACTAGCAATGATTATAATATTTGTAATATGACGGACAATGATGCTAACCAATGAACTAATTGGTTCTTTGGGGCTGAATGTTGATGCCCAGCTATGTAGTTATGCCAAAGTATAAAAACTTGTGACCCAGGCAGCTGCGCGTGACTCTCAGGTTTACCGTGAGGTACTGGGAAAAGCCACCAGCGCTGGGTTAAATAAACGGTGATTTTGCTTCTTTCAACCATCTCTGCCGTCTGGTTTGTGGTAACTGGGGGCCTCCCAGGTAACAATACATTGATTGATTAAAATCCTGTCATGTTGGAAATCCTTGCACTTCCAACATTCCTACTGGACCAAAACCAGCCTGGAGGTCAGCTTGGAGAAACTCTTCTCTCCAAGCCAGCTCCAGGCTGATTTTTAGGGACTGCACCCCTGAAATTGGAAGAGGTTGGGACAAAGGTAACCTCCCCACACAAGGAGCCCTCTAGCACTGTGGGTCTCCATTGAGGTACATTTGCCTCCCACCCCCTATATCACAGGTGCACTTCTTAAAATCCTTGTCAGGAGCCAGTTTTGAAAGAAAATATCTCTAAGCCAGCTTCCAGGGTATTTAAGGATTGTACCCCTGACATTGCAGGGGGGGGTCAAAGGTAACCCCCACAAAGCATCCACTGGCTCAGTGGGTGCTTTGTGAGGTTACCTTTGCCCCACCCCTGGTTTTGGGGGTGCAGGTCTTAAAGTCCACCTTGGGAGATGAGGTGTGCCCTTTTCCCCCGCCACAATAGACATACCAGAAAATATCAGGTCAATTCCGATGGCGTTGAGGATACTATATCCTGACATTTTTTTGATTGGATCAAATTGGATTGGAATTGATCTGATATTTTTGGTGGAGCAAAGGCATACGAAATAGCATTTCACTGTCTTATTCAACTATGAAAACACATTGTTATTACATGGGCCATGTTTTTATTTGTTTGTTTAAATAATATTTTAGTATTCTTTCTGTTTAAATGCACTATTCATTTCTAGCTTTTGAATGATGTTTCTTAAAATACAAAACTTGAACTTCTGTGCCATTTCCTCCATCATCATCATCATCATCATCATGAAGCTTTCTGACAGTTTGAATGTTGTTCTCTGTTCTTTATTACAAATTCCCTGTAACTATCTGTCTTACTGTGGAACGTTAGTTACAGTCATTTATTTAAACCAGAGTCACAAGATCTATTGCTGTCTCTCATGCCTGAATACATTATTTACTCTAAAGGATTTACCAAAATAAACCACTATTTGTGAAAACTCCAGAACAATATTCTTAAACCTATGGGACCCAACTTTTCAAATCTACCTTTCTCTTCGAATCTCACATACTATGTTGTTTATGGATTTTAAATGTATGGAAATTTATTTCAGTATTTGTCTAGGAATAAAAAAGATTGAAAGACTAAAGTGGCTCCATAGAGCAACACACAAAGAAACCAACAGTCTTGTATTTCCAAGCTTCATCTATAGATAGGCCCACCCAATTACACAAGCAACCTGAGCGGAGACAGTAATTTTAGAGGCACCAATGAAGAAGTACCTAATCTGAGAAGTGCACCCCAAGTCCCCTTGCAATATTATCAGCTTTTAATGGTGCTTTTATAAGCATCATTATAAACCACTGATTTCATTAGCAGCTATTCTCATCAGTAACATGTATTGAGTCAGCTCTGTTCAAATAAAACATAGCTGGCGTCACTGTTCCCTCTAAGGCGTGCGCATGTGCACGCGCTCACAAGTTTTTGGATGTCCGTTCAGTTCATTTTTTATCCCACTCAGGTTGAATTAGGAAGGCCCCATTCTGAATGTATGTGCGAACACACTGCCTTGATAGTGCCGCCCAGAACAAACTCATTCTGCACAGAGATTTTAAAAATTAGAGGGACCCAAGCCTGGGGTTTCAGAACTACTTTCCACTTTACTTTCCCCTACTCATGTTCTTAAGATCTAACTAGAGAAGCAGTTAGGGAAAAGGTCACAGACTAAAATGAAACCTGCATTTACCAGGCCTCCCTGAACATGGCCCACCCAGTTATAGATGGCAGATAGGCCTGGGGAATAGCTTCAGACAGGTTACTCAGACTCCCGTCTGACCTTTGCATGCTACAAAGACCCATATTCCAGCTCAAAACCTGAGGGTGGGAACAAATGCCCCAAATTGCCCGAAAAAGTCTTAATTCTTAGGACTTAATCTTGAAACCCATTTTGTAAAGTATATTCCAGTCAACATTCAGAGTCAAGCTAGAACAAAAACGACACTCAGTTAAAGGAGCACAGCCGCACTCCTGCTCCTCCTCCACCGTCCCGTTGCTTCCATCCTCCTAACCCCTCTTGGTTGTGGCTGCAGTGTTGCTGGTGACTATTGGTCAAGCTACAGCCCCTATCCCCAGAGACCTCCCCACCCTCACCCGAGCCCTGCTCCTGCTCCTCCCCACAGTAGCAGCAGCGGTTGACCAGCCCCTTCCTCGCTGCCAACACCACCGCTCGTTCCCCTCAGGCCGCTGACAGGCCCAGGCCCATCCCTTGCTTGCCTACCTCCGTCAATGGCCTCAATAGGGAACAAAACCTTCTGCTCTTCCCAGAGCGGTTCCATCCCCTGAGGGTAATATCTTACAGTACTCACACTTCTAGTCTCCCATTCATATGCAACCAGGGTGGACCCTGCTTAGCTAAGGGGACCAGGCTTGCTGACACAAGACCAGCTCTCCTCGCCCTAGACCAGCTCTCCTCTCAGATTCATCTTCATGACCCTTCTTTTTAGAAATGCACACACAGCTCTATACTCAAATGGCAAATCATATATGGGAGCCAAATTATGTTTCCATTGAAACTAACTTTGTACCATTCACCTTTCTGGAATAGAACTAGGCTACTATCACTGTTAAAGCTGCACTCCTGTGGACGCTTGTCTAGGAATAAACACCACTGAATACAGTTAGACTTGCTTCTGAATAAACATGCATAGGATTGCTCTTCATAGACCATACTCCCAATCAATAGATCACGTTTTCAGACCGACTGTTTGCCCTTCTATATTTTGAACAAGACTTTGTTATGATTAATGTTTCCAAGCGTATACATTACAAGTGCAAGAGCTAATATAGGGCATTTTCTGTAGAAAAGTCTATGTGCCGCACCACAGAATTTTGCCACCAGGAAGGAACATGGTTAATCAAAGGAAGCATAAGAAACCCAGACTTCAAAGTATGATTTGAGTAATCTTGTTAGCCAGAGAGTGCAGCTCTTAAGTTTAATTACATAACTACATAACAAAATGTGTTCTGCAATGATATGTTTAGCTTATCCTGTGACTTATCATTTTTCTTTCCTATACTTACTGAAGAGCACAAAGCAAGCCATACGTTCATATTAGTAGTTATGATGGTTTCTTGTCAGGATTTTCTGGGAGGACAGCAGGAAAGCATGTTTTCAACAAATTAAGACTTTGCTCTTAAGCCACCTCTACATTAGAAACACATAAAGGGTTTAAAACAGTTAATTGTGAAAGACAACAACAAACTAAATTAGTACTAGTAAGGGATGACAGAAACAAATGAAAAACAAACACAAAATACAAGACGGGGGACGGGAAAACTATTGCCAGGACCACTGAAGGAAAATAAATACTGGCCGGCATCTTAATTAATACTGTGCTTACACAACAAAGTTGCGCTAGTGCAAGAAGATCACAGGGGATGTTCAAATTTCACTCTTCCACAAAAGTGCTCTGCAAGACACATGAGGCATGCCACAGGTTGTGCACCTTGTCCTGCAAGAGCAAACATGTTTGTGTTAGTACAACACTAGTCTGGATTGCAAGCTCCAGACTTGGAGCAACTATCTAGCACAACAGCCATGTGCTAACACAACAGCCTTGTGCAAAGGCAGCGTTAGTCCAGATATCAGCCACTGAGTTCAAACTTCAGCAAAACTAGTTAACTGGTGCAATAATTTAGGAAAGTTTAGACAATGAAGCAAGTTGCCTAAAATAGTCTGGCATCCTCTTTCTGTGAGATTGACTAGATGAACACTCAAGGGTGGTTTAAATCTAGGATATCATTCTACTATATGAAGTTGAACTAGCTGAACTTCCTTTTTAATATGTGATTCATTTCCAGTAAGGTACCCAGAGAGTGGAACAATCCCTAAATGAATCGGGTCTCAAATCACAAATCATTAGAAATTAAACTCAATGCTCTAAGTCTGAACTCCAAACAGAAACAAACGAAGTTGCTCTAGCCAACTGTGGAGGAACGAGGCCTAAACCTCTTGAGTCTCTGTAAATAAGCCCCTGTGTGGTATAGTGTATTAATATCCCCAAACCTCTTCTCATAAAAAGAGCCCTAATAAATGAATTGTGTTATATTATATTCCTAAAAACCTCTGTATTATTGTAAATAAGATTTATGTGCTTGCAAGTCCCTGTGCATGGAGAAGGATGACAGGGTCAAGAGTTCATTCTTGATTTTCCGTAGTTTCATGTTTGGTTTTTTGAGAGTTTGGCATTTTGACAGTTGATTTTTAGAGGAGAAATATTTCAAAAAATGCAGGGAATTTTTTGTTTGTTCTGATTGGCTGGCCTGAGAAACTGATAGGCCAGAGAAACTGTATATATTGGGAGTGTTCAGAGAGGGAAGAGGGTGTCCTGGAAGTGAAGTGAAGTGAACAGAGACCTGAGACAGAGAGTCTGCTGGAGCAAGTCAGAGCTGGAGGTTGCAACAGAAGGGAGGGAGTCTGGAGGTCTGCTAGAGTGGATCCAGTGAATCCATGCAAAGAGTGAGCATTTTTTTAGAAGCATGTTGATTTGTCTCCACCCCATGCTTATAAGCCTTTCCACACTACTGAGGTTTGTTTTTGATTTTTTGTAAATTTTGATAAATGTGAAGGGCTGTTGTAGTGGACCCAGCCATACCAAAAGTCCACTTGGTGGCAGCGGTAAAAAGGTTAGGAGGAATAGAGGGCCGTTCCTCCACACCAACCTATTACCATATATATATATGGGTTGGGCCATCAGTTGCTGCTCATAAAAAGTTCTAAGATTGATTTTTAAAATGGGAACAGCTATGTAGCACAGTAATTATTGATCACAAATGTATTCACCACTTGACTGGACTGTTAATTTAAACAGCCATAGAATCAGATCACATAACTTTGTTAATCCATACAATTATAAAATACTTTTTAAAAAAGATCCCAAGTGCATGGTTCAGAAATTCAAGAACCCTAGAGGTGTCTAGAGCCTTCCTCACTAATTTCCCAGTGAAGAGAACAAGCTCAGAAAATGGCACCACTTGCTTTATGTGCTTTTTTTAAAAAAAAAAGCTCAAATGGAATATCTGACAATGCCAGATGACTTCTGATCTAAACTTTACTATTGAGTAACAAATCAAAGTCCACCAAATGAAGTGAACCCGACAGTCTCTAGAATGTAGAGACATGGTGCCAGCTGGCATTGCTTCTGAAAATTCTACACAGAGACAGCTGCAATGACAAGTAAGCAAATTAAGCTTCTGCATCCCACCAGGGAAATGCCAAGTTGACAGAAGGACAATTCAATGTCCTTCAAAGTTATCCAGAACCACTAATCCATGAATTCTTGACTGAATGGCTAGGAAAAGGTAGGCATAGATTTTAATATATCACATGTAGTATTTAATTCTATCCAAGTCCTTCAGATGCATAGTAAGTACCTTGCTAAGGGATTCAAACAGAAAACACTAAAATGCTTTGGCAAGGGCTGTCTGCAAACTTTAGACAGCAGCAGGCCAAATTTAAGATGTTCTCAAGCTCTTACAACACAGTTTACTTGATCAATCCAAATATTTGTTCAGTCATCAAAGCAGAATTTCTAACACCACCATGGCAAAATTATGTAACATAATTCTTCTGCTACTACCACCACCTGACCCAGGAAATGAAAGTTTAGCAGTTGCCACAGGCATAGGAAGAGCCCCACTGTTTCAAGAGGAGGAGCTGGTCTTGTGGTAGCAAGAGCTGGTCAAGAGGAGAGCTGATCTTGTAGAGAGCATGAATTGTCCCCTTTGCTAAGCAGGGTTTGCATTTGAATGGAAGACTACATGTGTGCACTGTAAGATATTCCCCCGAGGCCACTCTGGGAAGAGCACCTGCATGCTCGCATGCAGAAGGTTCCAAGTTCCCTCCCTGGCATCTCCAAAATAGGACTGAGAGAGATTCCTATCTGCAATCTTAATTTTTTTTAAAAAACATTTTATATACCACTCTACCTCCAAGGAGCCCAGAGCAGTATACTACATACTTATGTTTCTCCTCACAACAACCCTGTGAAGTAGGTTATGCTGAGAGAGAAGTACCGTAACTGGTCCAGAGTCACCCAGCAAGTATCATGGCTGAATGGGGATTTGAACTCGGGTCTCCCCAGTCCTAGTCCAGCACTCTAACCACTACACCATGCTGGCTCAATCTTAGACAAAGCCCCTGCCAGTCTGTATAGACAATACTGAGCAAGATGGCCCAATGGCCTTACTCAGTATATGGCAGTTTCCTATGTTCCTAAGACATCTAGAAATTGAGTTAGGTTTAGGCATTTCAGCTGATATGAAAGCTACAAACCTGTTGCAGCCAGAAGCAAATTGAAGAAAGCATGAAAAACAAGTGGCACCCTAATAAACAGGGTATATGAACACGGAAAGGCTCCCGACAAATAGTTAGCAGCCAGCATGTCATCAGAAATGGAAAGCACAATCTCATGTGCCACCACCTCTTTTCTGAAAATGTGGCAGCATCACTTAATTTTTTAAAGACCCAGGAAAACAATGGAAAATTGCAGGGGGTGGAGGGATTACCCCCAAGGCCTGAAATAGAAAAACTGGAAATCTTGCGGGAAACCTTTTTAAAAACTCTCTTGAAACTATCTCTTTCAGAAATGATTGAAACCTGTTTCAAAGCAAAGTTTTAAATAATTGACTGTAACAGTATTAATTCTGCTCCAAATCTTTTAGATCAAAAATTCAGAAATGATAATCATGATGGAATTGCTACAGCATTTGATGAACAAGCACAGCACTCTTAGGATTTGATGCTGGAAATGTAGCTGCAGAACATCTTCAGGTATTCAGCACAGGGGCACAGTTTTGAAGTCCACCAAGCATGCTCCTCCTGCAATATGGTGGCAACCCTCTGACTCCTCTTGCTTCCCAGTTGCTTCAGATTTCTCCATCATCACGTGACAGGATGTTTGAAAATACACGCACCACCATCAAGGAGCAAACTAACATATGAAAGATATGAAAGAGTTGAGAATCTTGTTTCAGTTCATTCAAACCTTTCATTTTCTGCAGCTCAGAGTAAAAGTTAAGAAACATAAGCTACAGATTGTTCAGTACACTTATTCTGATTAAAGAAATAAACTTACACTAGTATTTCAATGATATATTGTTTACGGGGGTGAAGTGAGGTAAAATAAAACTGATGAATAAGGCTTTGGGATAGTGAATTCTGTACACAATTACTATGACATTTCCTGTGCATGATGATAATGTATTATAGGAGCTCCGTATTTTTCTTCCTTATTCTTGCTTTTTAAATTACATTATAGGGATTCTATGTTCTGAGCTTTTACTAAAAATAAATAAATTCCTGTATGATAATGCAGAGGCCTACCATTTCTAAACTCACCTAATTAATCTTTCCCTTTTGCTTATTACATGGTTGATGGTTTCTATTTTTAATTTTTCTGTATTTTCCCAATGAGAAAAACCTAAGATATATTTAGTTATTTTAGGGTGCAGCAGCTTGTAGCTAAACATATACCTGTGCCTAAACCAAGCTTCTCAGGGACTAAAGAGACTGAGTACTAAAGTACTCAGTGCTAAAGTACTGAGTCAAATACAAGTGATGAGAGAAAACATTCTAAACTGCCTGGGAAAATTAAAAATTAACAAATTGCCAGCACCAGATGGCACCCTCTCAAGGGTCCTTAAAGGACTCAAATGTGAAACTGCCCCCTTGCAAAAATATGTAACTTATCCCTACAATCAGGCTCTGTACCAGAAGACTGGAAAGTAGCCAAGATAACACCAATTTTCAAAAAGGGATCCAGGAGGATCTGGGAAATTACAAGTCAGTTAGCTTAACTTCTGTTCCAAGCAAATTGATGGAAAGCATTCTCAAGGATAAAACTGTTAAACATATAGAAGAACAGGCCCTGCTGAATGACATCCAGCATGGTTTCTGCAAAGGAAAATCTTGCTTCACCAACCTATTGGAGTTATCTGAGAGTGTCAACAGGCTTGTGGATAAAGGTGATTCAGCTGGCATAGTATACCTGGACAAGTTCCTTTGTCAAAATTTCCTCTAGAGGAAATGTAGCAGTCATGGGATAAGAGGGCAGGTTCATGTATGGATTGGTAACCGGTTGAAGGACTAGAAACAGAGGGTAGGAATAAATGGAGAGTTCTCTAAATGGAGGGAAGAAGTGGGGGTCCCCAGGGATGTTGTACTGGGACCAGTGCTTTTTAACTTATTCATAGAATATCCAGAACAGACCATGGCTGGTGATGATAGGAGTTGTAGTCCAAAAACATCTGGGGACCAACAGTTAAGAAACCCTGATCTAGAAGTTGGGGTAAGCAGCAAGGTGGCCAAATTTGCATATGGCACTAAACCAGGTCTGCTCAACTTAGGCCCCCCCCAAGCTGGTTTTGGACTACAACTCCCATCATCCCCAGCCACAGTGCCCAAAAGCCAGGGATTATGTGAACTGTAGGCTAACATCTGCAGGAGGGCCGAAGTTGAGCAGCCCTGCACTACACTATTAGGGTAGTGAAATCCAGAACAGATTTTCTGGAGCTCCAAAAGGGTCTTTCCAAACTGGGGGGAGGGGGCAACAAAATGGCAAATGCAGTTCAATGCAAGTAAGTGTAAAGTGATACATATTGGAGCAAAAACCAATATGCTGATGGGGTCTGTCGGTGACTGACCAGGAGAGGGATCTTGGGATTGTGGTAGACAGCTCATTGAAAGTGTGCGGCAGCTGTGCGTGGCAGTGTGCAGCAGCTGTGCAAAAAACAAGTTCTATGCTCTGAATCATCAGGAAAGAGATTGAAAATAAGACTGTTAATCTCACAACGCCCTTATACAAATCTATGGTGCAGCCACATTTGGAGTACTGTGTATAGTTTTTGTCACCATATCGCAAAAGCTACATTGTAGAACTGGAAAAGGTGTAGAAGAAGGCATCCAAGATAGTCAGGGGCCTAGAGCACTTTCCTTACGAGGCAAGGCTACTACACTTAGAGGCATTTTAGCTTAGAAAAAAAGATGACTAAGGAGAGACATGATCGAGTTCTATAAAATTATGCATAGTGTGTGGGGAGAGAGAAATATTTTCCCCTCTCTCTCAACACTAAAATCAGGAATCATCCCATCAGTTGTTGCCAGGAAATTTAGGTTTGACAGAAGGAAGTACTTTTTCACACAGTACATAATTAATATATGGAATTCTCTGCCACAAGATGTGGTAATGGCCACCAGCCTGGATGGCTTTAAGAGATAGCTTAGACAAATTCATAGAGGTGAAGGTCTATCAATGGCTATTAGTCTGAGGGCTATAGACCACCTCCAGCCTCAGAGGCAAGATGCCTCTGAATACCAATTGCAAAGGGAGCAACAGCAGGAGAGAGAACATGACTTAATCTCTTGCATTTGGGCTTCCCAGAGGTATCTGGTGGGCCACTGTGCCAAACAAGATGCTGCACTAAATGGGCTTGGGCCTTATCCAGGAGGTCTGTTCTTGGGTTGAGAACTGGGCTAAAGACACTGGGTGCAAGTGACTTTGGGCAGAAAAGTGATAATTATTTTTGAACAAACTGATGAATGTAGACATTTACATTTCGTAAATACACTTAACAGTGCAATTTCCTATTCTAACACAATGCATTTCCTGTTCTTAAAGTAGTCAACTACTATGAACATTTATATGCAGTTGTCCGTCTCCAACCACGGGTTTGCCAATCGCAGATTTGAGTATCCATGCACATCCCTAACACCAGCAACAGTCACTGGAGGGATAATGTGCTGGGGGTGGATAGGGCCAGTTGCTCTCCCCCTGCTAAATAAAGAGAAGCACCACTTTAAGAAGGTGCCTCTTTGCTCACCAGGGGATAAAGTAAGTTTTGGTTCGATAAGACAATAACTACTGCAACTATTTCAACTTCTTCCAAAGTTTCCATCCCTTGCCTGCTGTAAACAGTTTTTTCATGACTTCCAGAAGTTTAATTTCTCAACTTGCTTTCTTTCACTCAAATAGAAGTTGGCATTACCAAAAAACTTCGAAGAATCTGAGAGAAGTAAATTTGTCCAGCAAGACAGATGGCTACTGTCAGTACCCGATATTGCTAATAATCCCTTTATTGAGTTCTTGGTTGCTTTAAGTAATCCAGTTTTCTATTCCCTGTGTCTGTAAGGGAAAGGGTCTAACTACAGGATCTGAAAACGTAAAAGAATACAATACCCCAATATTTTTTTTAGTCTTAGCCCAGGTTTGTATGTTATTCACAGCAGCAGACTTTGCATTGTGGGGAAGCAGGCAAGTATCCCTTGAAATATGTAGGCCAGGATTAATTAATCTTGTCACATTATATATCAAGATGGGCATAAGTAATGAGGATGTCATAACTGAAGGTTCATGAATCCAAAAGTTATGGGGTCATCCAGAGCCTCTATTCAATCAGACATTGGTGCGAAGGTCACGGCTAACACATTCTTGGAAGCATGTAGTGGAGGAGAGGGGCATGTGCCCCTCCATCAAGGAAAGCTGTCACTCACAATACAGAAACTAGTACTATATCCCAGGGATTCTGGAGCTGGCAGAGATGAAATCTAGTTATACTACTTTTAAAAGGGATATGTAACATCTTTATTGCACGATAAGGGGCTTTTAAAAGGAATACCTGTTGAGTAGATAATTTTTAAAAGCCCAACCTCTTGAGTTGCTTTCTTACTGGAGGAAAGCTACTATCTGAACCATTCTGGATCCTATCTGTCTCCAGTTCAACAGAACTTAAAACATTATCAGAAACTCCAAGAATCTTCCATGGAAATGCACAAAAATATCTAACACTCCCCCCACCACCACCAGACACACACACACCAGCAATAATAATACTAAACTTCCACCCAAAAGCCAAGACAAATAAAGTTTATTTTAATCTCTCTGAAGTCCACTGTCTCCATCACTGCCTCTAGGAGAATAACTCCCGAGTTAAGCACATATAAATGCTATGCATGCTATGTTGACAGTGAGCCAACAATCAAAGCCACAGCAAATGAGTTTACTTATTTTAAAACGTTTAATTATACAATAGCAATGTGAAGCACACCTTCTGTTTGGCAATGTCGTTTAATGTGATAGGAGGGGTAGAAAGAGACTAACATTCTATACAGAAAGATTACTTCCTTTCCCAGCACAGATAAATAATCCAACTGCTTCAAGCTGTGAAGCTCATTTATTCTAAAGCACTAAACATTTCACCTTAGAAGAGGGAAAGCAGAACAAGTATTTTTGCCTCAAGCCAAAACTAGCAAGGGGAAATTACAATATAAATAATGAAGAGCCACTTTGTTTGCTTTTACTGGTCAAAGATGCCTATACTTACTCATAGCTGACTGCCTGAAACATGTGTGCAACCTAACCAAACCTTTGCCCCACTTGTAGCTATCAAGTCTGCGATTACTGTTTCAGAGTTATCATCAGATTCACAAGTTCACTTACATATAAATCCCATGCAACTTCCCAATAAAGGATTGCTCCATACATGACATCTTTTAAGTATGAAGACATGAGTTATGTGTCGAAAAAACATACAGTGCATGTACACTATAATAAAAAACCGTGTGTCCATTTCACAAGTATGCACACTGAAAAACCATAGTTGATCATGGCTGCCCACCATGTGTACACACAGGAAAAACAGATGTGTGCATTATTTGAATGTGTGTTTTTTTAAATGCAAGTGGTATCTGAATATCTTTAAAAAATAAAAAGCTGGTGTAACAGTGATCAAGAGACTGAGCCACAGGTCAGCACATTCCCATTCTAAATCTTGCCTTTGCCACAAACTCAGAAGATTAAACTCCCTCTCAGATGCAGCCTCCAGCTGCAATATGGGGACAATACTACTTAGAAATAAGTCATTTTCTGGAGACATTTAGGATTGACTTCTTACCAGAGAAAAGTTACTTCCTCCATGTATCTTCTCTTAAAAGCCATCTCACTGTGAAACTTTCACATTTGTAAGAGATGAGTCACGCTACACTTTAAATCAGCCCCGCCCCCAATCCATTCCTGATTGGAGTGTGTGACTCCACATATTCACTGGATTTAACCCAACCTCCCTGTGGACTATCAGGGACCAGGACAGACAGGGCTTTGTTTTCCCCCAAGGGAGGCTGTGAATTCTGCCCGAGGTATGTCCAACTTAAAATAATCCTCTATTTCCAGCATCTTTTGAAAAAAACCTGACATTTCTGCTAAGCTCCAAGGCTTGTCTTTGATGTGCGTAGGGCTATGTGAATGCTCCACTTAATCCCCTGGATTAAACTGTCTCGAATCTGCTACGAAACAGATTTGCTCTTCGAATACCCCACAGCATAGGAACATAGGAAGCTGCCATATACTGAGTCAGACCATTGGTCTATCTGGCTCAGTATTGTCTTCACAGACTGGCAGTGGTTTCTTCAAGGAATCTCTCTCAGCCCTATCTTTGAGAAGCCAGGGAGGGAACCTGAAACCTTCTGCTCTTCCCAGAGCGGCTCCATCCCCTAAGGAGGATATCGTACAGTGCTCACACTTCTAGTCTCCCATTCATATGCAACCAGGGCAGACTCTGCTTAGCTAAGGGGGCAAGTCATGCTTGCTACCACAAGACCAGCTCTGTAAAACCTCCTGCAGATGTTGGCCTATAGTTCCCATAATCCCTGGCCATTGGCCACTGTGGCTGGGGAGTATGGGAGTTGTAGTTCAAAAACAGCTGAGGGGACTATGTTGAGCAGGCCTGCTTTAAATACTCCGAGAATGGCCCTATCCACCACTAGCACAGTACCTCCAGTGACTGTTGCTGGTGTCTATCTTATGTTTCTTTTTAGATTGTGAGCCCTTTGAGGACAGGGATCCATCTTATTTAGTTATTATTTCTCCATGTAAACTGCCCTGAGCCATTTTTGGAAGGGCGGTATAGAAATCTAATAAATAAATAAAATAAAATAGCCAGCTTGCTTTTCATTTTTTTGTGTTTACATTTACTCTCTTCCTCTCAACAACCTCCACTTGATTTCAAGCTGCATCTTTGCAGCTATGGCTACGATTTAAATATGTGAAGAGTCCCCTGCTAACAGAGCAAAGAGGCTCCTTTTTAAAGTGGTGATTCTCTTAATTTAGCTAGGGAGAGAGCAACCGGCCCTATCCAACCCCAGCACAGCATCCCTCCAGTGGCTGTTGCTGGTGTCTATCTTAAGTTTATTTTTTTGATTGTGAACCCTTTGGGGATAGAGAGCCATTTTATTTGTTTGTTTATATCTACGTAAAATGATTTGGGAACTTTGTTGAAAAGCAGTATATAAATATTCATCATATTTGAATTTGTTAAACTGAATGTTGAGTTGACTGACTTAAAAAGTGGACTGACAACCAGATGAGGGGGTGGGGGAGCGATCTGCATTGAGGCCAGGATGTAGGGGAGGATTTAACCCTTTGTTCCATGCCTTTGATAACAAATCACACCCATCTACCAGAAGCCGCAAATAGATATGCAAGATAGATAACAGAACTTTCTTCTAGGATGCAATAGCAAAATATAAGTCTGGGAGATATCTCGTTTGTTATGTTTAGGCATACGTATAGCTATAGCCTCTCTCTTCTGGCTATATCTAGGTGGGAGTGATAAGAATTGTAGTACAACAATATCTGGGAATCCAAGGTTGAGAACGCTTGGTCTATATCACCTAAGCAAGCACTCAAGTTGTGGAGTTATCGCTGCACACCAGATATCATACCTCTGTTGATCCTGGTAATGAGCAATTCCTGCCTCCAAAGAGTTGCTCACTCTTTGGTGTTCAAAAAGAGGCTATGCTAAAGTCACTGGCACTGACTAGACACAGTATCTGTGACATTACTGAGATATGCTATCTATCTATCTATCTCTTTTTAAAGCAACTGTATGGTGTTCCAATTATGATCAGAAAATGTAGTGGTAGGGAATCTTTTCCCCTGTGCCATTGTTGTGATCTAAACTGAGAACAGCCCTACTGGGTCAGGCCCAAGGCCTATCTAGTCCAACATCCTGTTTCACACAGTGGCCCACCAAATGCCTCTGAGAAGCCCACAGGCAAGAGGAGAGGGCATGTCCTCTTACTTGCTGTTGCTCTCCTACTAGGGATGTGCACGGAACTGCAGTGTGGGGGTCTCTTTAAGGGCGGGGGAGGGTGTACTTACCCCCAGCACCACCACGTTTCCCCCACCACCGCATTCGTTTAGTAAAGCTTTGGGGGCGGCAGGATACCTCCCTGCCGCCCCTTCCCCCAGTCGTCGGCAAAAGGCTTCACAAAGCCTTTTGCGCATGCGCATGCGCATGCCACGTCTCCGTGTCATGTGCACGCGCGTCGCAGAGACGTGATGTGAGTGCGCAACATGCGCACCCGCAAAAGGCTTTATGAAGCCTTTTGCCGACGACTGGGGGAAGGGGTGGCAGGGAGGTATCCTGCCACCCCAAAAGCTTTACTAAACGAACGCGGTGGTGGGGGAAATGTGGGGGGGGGTAAGTACACCCTCCCCCGCCCTTAAAGAGCCCCACACACCCGTGCCGGACCGCCCTCATGTCCGGACCGGTTCGGAGGCCTTCAAAATGGCCTCCGGACCAGTCCGGGCTCATCTCTATCTCCTACAACTGGTATTAAGAGAGATCTTATGTCTTAAGGTGGAGGAGGTGGCCTGTAGCCCTCAGACTAGTAGCCATCAATAGACCTGTCCTGCACTGTATGAAAAAGTACTTCTTTTTGTTGGTCCAAGTATACTATGTCAACTGGATCACCTTTATCCACTTGCCTGTTGATACTCTCAAAAAACTCTAAAAGGTTAGTGAGGCAAGACTTGTCCTTGCAGAAGTCATGCTGGTTCTCTTTCAGCAAGGCCTGTTCTTCTATAAAAATTAAGAATTTTTTCTTTAAGTAGGCTTTCCATTTACCCTGCACAGAAGTTAAGCTAACTGACTTGTAGTTTCCTGGATCCCCACTGGATCTCTTATTTTAAAATTGGAGTTGCATTATCTAATTTCCAGTCCTCTAGTATAGAGCCTGATTGTATGGACAAGTTACATATTTTTGCTAGGAGATCTGAAATTTCACATTTGAGTTCCTTCAGAACTCTTGGGTGGATGCTTTCTGACCCTGGCGATTGTTAATTTTTAGTTTTTCAAGACAGTTTAGAACATCTTCTCTGGTCACCTCAAATTGGCCCAGTTCTTCAGCCTCCAAGCCTAAGAAGCTCAGAGCAGGGATATGGGCAGTACCCTGCAGGGATGTGCATGTACTGGTTTGGAGGTCCAGAGTTCAGGCCGGTTCCCTTTAAGGAGCAGGGGGGTGCTCATCCCCCACCCTCCACCGGCACTGTCTCGGGGGGCAGCAGCGTACCTCTTTGCTGCCCCAGTCAGCATTGGACCGGAAGTGGCCAGTGCATGTGTACCAGCCACTTTCAGTCCAGTGCTACTGGGGCTACAGGGAGGTACGCTGCTGCCCCACACCAGGAGTTTCGGAGACAGCACCTGCAGGGGAAACCCCCGGGGGGGGCATGCACCCTCCCTGCTCCTTAAAGGGAATTCCCCGCCCCGAACTGGCTGAGTGCTGGTTCGTACACATCCCTAATATCTTCCACTGTGAAGCCAGATGCAAAGAACTCATTCAGCTTCTCTGCAATCTCCTTATCCTCCTTAATAATCCTTTTCACATCCTCGTCATCCAAGGGACCAACTGCCTCCCTGGCAAGTTTTCTGCTTATGGTATGAAGTATTTAAAGAGGTTTTTGTTATTCCCTTTGACACTTCTAGCTATATGCTCCTCAAACTCTCTTTTTATATCCCTTATTGTCTCTTTGCATTTGTTTTACCAGAGTTTATGTTCCTTTCTGTTCTCTTCATTTGGGCAGGATGACTTCCTTTTCTGAAGAAAGTCTTCTTCCCTTTTATAGCTTCTCTTACTCTACTTATTATCCATGCTGGCGTCCTCCTGAATTTGGTGGTACCTTTCCTCCTCCTTGGTTTACATTTCAACTGAGCTTCTAGAATTGTGATTTTAAATAAGTTCCATGCTTTCTGGAGTGATCTGACCCTCCTTACTTTCCCCTTCAGTTTCCTTTTTACCTCTCCCCTCATTTTTGAAGTTTCCTATTCTGAAGTCCAATGTATCTGTTTTGGACTTCCTTGGCAATGCTCCACTTGCATGTAAGCTGAATTGGATCACACTATGGTCCCTGTTCCACAATAGTTCTACAACCCTGACATTTCACATCAGGTCCTGGGCACCACTCAGGGTCACCTTTTCTCTGGTTGGTTCTGCGACCAACTGTTCTAAGGCGGTGTCATTTAGCATGTCTACAAATGTGACCTCTCTGTCAATACCCGCATGTGAAATTTGCCCACTCTATATGAGGGTAACTGAAGTCACCCATTATTACAGCTCTGTCTCTCTTTGATGCCTTTCTGATTTGCTTCTCCAACTCCAAGTCACCCAGTGTTTTGATCCAGAGGGTGATAGCATTTCTCTAGTAACACATTTCCTTTCAGTGGCGCAGCGGGGAAATGCTTGACTAAAAAGCAGAAGGTTGCCGGTTCAAATCCCCACTGGTACTATATCAGGCAGCAGTGATATAGGAAAATACTAAAAAGCATCACCTCATACTGCGTGGGAGATGGCAATGGTAAACCCCTCCTGTATTCCACCAAAGAAAACCACAGGGCTCAGTGGGAGCCAGGAGTCGAAATCGACTTGACGGCACACTTTACCTTTATTTTCACCCATAATGATTCTGTGGAGGACTCCAGTCCTCCTAGGTTTTCTAGATTGTTGGATTCTATCCCTTCTTGTGCTACTCCACCCCCAATCCGCCCCTCCCTGTCTTTTCTGTAGAGTTTGTATCCAAAAGTGTCCCACTTGTCTCACCATTCCATCAGGTTTCCATTATATCCATTATAGCTATTTTTTTATTAGCAACCAAGCACTCAAGCTCCCCTATCTTGGCTCAGAGTCTTCTGTTCTGGCATTGGTATATAAACACCTATATGCTGATTCTCTTACCTGGCCCATGAACTGGACCAATTGCTCAAGTGGGCCAAACTGCCCCATAAACCTACCTATATTTTTCTCAGTAGTGCTAATTGCTTTGGGAGCGCAATAGGAAAATGCAAAGGAAAAAGGGTTAAGCCTCCCTTCATGCAAAGACCTGCTCTAATCAAAATTGGGGGGGGGGGGTTGGCAGCTGCTTCAATTTTTTTTCCCTTTTTTTTAAACTTTTTTTTTTTAAGATAAGACAATCCAACAATTAATATCATGAACCAGGTCTGTTCTGGCTGATTGGGAGGGCAAAAATAAACATTAGGATTTTACAACTGGAACTCCCTGTGGTTTTTTGTCTGTCAAAACAAATCTGAGGGAGGGGTCTGGGGCCCCATCGGCACTGAGTCCAAAGTACAGGGGAGGATTTAACCCTTTGCTCAATGTGTTTCACTGACAACAAATCACACCCATCTACTAGATAGAAGCTGCTAATTAGTGGGGGAAAGAAAAACATTCAAGGCCAGTTTCATAGAACACTGACTATCCACCTGTTGCAATGTGCCAAACTGCCACACACAGTCAACTTAAAGCCACCTACATAGGGAGAGGTACTAGCCACCTATTTTTCTGATGTCTACTGAACTACATTCTCCCAGGAAAAAGAGGCAGGTGTGTGCTTGACAAGCACACCTCCTCCCACTGACTCAAAGCTCCGTGTGTCAGAGCCACACAGATTTCTGCCACCATGGCACCGGGAGGACGCTCCTGTCCCTGGATGTCCCAGAACCCCAGCAGCAGCAGGGCAGGGCGAGTTAAAACTTGACGCTTTGACACATCACAGAGACACGCAGCTGAACTGCAACCGGGCTTGGGGTTGCTGAGGGTGACGGGCGCCTCTGACAACACCCACAGGCGAGGAAAGGCATATCCTCCGAGGGAAGCCCCGAGCGACCTCCAGCACCCAGCGCAGGGTGAGCAGGAGGAGGGGCCGGGCGGGGGCCCTGCACTAACACCCCGCCACCATGCGGGTCATAGTGACACAGCCCGAAGAAGCAGGGGCTTAAAGGGAGAGGCGGAAGGGAAAGCAGTGCTCGGCACTGCCGATCGAGAGAGGCTGAGGCCAGGGAGGGAGCCTCCTGCTGCTGCTGCTGCCGCCGCCGCCGCCTTAGTTACCCGGGTTTTGAAGCGCCGGTGCCTCTCGGGGTCCGAGTAAGTCCTGTCCACCGCCAGGGCGGTATCGCTGCCAGGCATGGTGTCGGGCGGCTTTCTTCTCCACGGACCGCGTTGCAAGCCTCGCGCGCTGAGCCACCCGGGAGCCCAAGTTACGCAGCTCAGCCTCCCCGAGCGCAGCAGCAGCAGCAGCAGCAGGAGGCTGCTTTGGCTGCCTCTAGGGCGCGTTGCTTCGACTGGTCATGAGAGCGCGCGCAAGAGAGTGCGAAAGGCTGAGGCGGCGCGCGAGCTGGGGGCGCGCCCACACTCGCGGCTCTCCAGCACAAAAACCGCCCTGAACTCTTCCGCAGCGCAGCTGTCTCGCGGCGCACTTTCCTGGAGAGCGCTCGGGAGGAAGCACAGCGCGTCCAGACAGAGAGGGAAGGAGGCGGTCAGTCGGCTGGCCCTGTGTGTGCGTGCGTGCGTGTGCCGGCGGCCAGCATTCTCAAGGCTCCGTCGAGATGACAAAGGGAAAGAAGAAGGGAGGGTCTTGGGAGAAAAGTTGGCTTGACTTTCGGGCCTCCGCAAGTTGACCTATAGCCGACCCCGCCTCGACTCCAGGGAAGGCTGCAACCCTTTCCCCAGCTATTTTCCCCCACCCAGACGCCCCCGCTTTTGCAGTCCCCCTCTCTAGAGGAATTCTCCAGGAAAGGGGATTGGTCATAGCCGGACTGAGTGAGGAGCATTGTTCTGGGGACTCTTGCAAGTGGAAGCCACAAGCCAAAGGAAACGTCCTGAGCACATAACAGGAAATCTAACTCTGTCGAAGATAACAGACACTTCTCTGAGGCCGCTTCTCCTAGGCCGAAATGGAAACTAGGAAGCAAGTCAGCATGATGATGAAAAGGCCTCCTTAACTCACAGTAACTCATAATGTGTTCCCATGTCTGACCCCACTTGGATTTGTGTGGAAGGAGCTCTTTGAGTAGTGCTCCCCCCTACATTAAGGATTTGTGATACTGATTTGTATCCCACTGTATCATCACCCCATAGCACCTTACAACAGTTTTTCCAAGAGCAGAACTACTTTTCAGTTATTGCAATATTCCCATGAAAGCAAACTGCTTTCCTCTCACTGTCTGATTGTTTTACCATCTTTTGAAGTCCATTTGTCACAGTGAACCAAGGACAAGCACTCCTATAAATCAGGAGTAGGGTGCAAGTTGTACAACCCGGCTTTCCCCACCTTTTCTGCATCAAAATCCACCTAGTCCAACATTGTTTTCCACACCGGCCTGCCAGATACTTTTGGAAAACTCACAAATTGCAGAGTAGCAATAGCTTCTCTTACTTCTATCCCAAGTACTTGATCCTCATATACTAGTGTAGTGGGCAGCCAGCCAGCAATTTATAGGGTTAACTGGTTTTCCTTGATTGTAGCCCCCTAGGTCATGATGACCCAATCATTTAACTAGTTGGGTGGGACTAAAGGGCTCCTGAGGCTCTTCTAGGAAGAAAAAGGGGTTCCCAGGGGAGAGAGGAGCAACAGAGTCTTGCCAGATTCTCTCAGGGTGAGTTCTGCAAGTCCCTGTGGGGCAGGGATTGGTCTCACCTAAGTCCTGGTGAGGTCCAAGGGGAGGAAGCCAAGCCTTATGGCTTTTGACATTTTGCTGTAGGACAGGGTTTCTTAACTTTTGGCCCCCAGATGTTGTTGGACTACAACTCCCATCATCCCCAGACATGGCCTTTGTAGCTGAGGATGATGGGAGTTGTAGTCTAACAACATCTGGGGGCCCAAGGTTAAGATGCCCTGATGTAGGAGAAAGTGTTTTAGTAAGACTTGTGTTAGAAGTTATTTTCTTTTATGGGTGTTGCTTTGTTTACCCCAGTTTCTGCTTTTGCAACTACCTATCGTCAACTTCAGTCTAGGAACGAACAAGTTAAGCACCGCCTGAGACCATCCGGGTGTTCTAAAAAACTCTTGTAACCACTAAGCTAATATTATCTGCAACAGCTGCGTGTGAAATCCTGAACTGGCTTATTCTTTGTTTTTTAGTAAATCAATAAATTGTTTTTCTTTGTTTTTACAAACCATCTCAGAGTGTCTGACTGACACTAGGAGAGGGGGAAAGGAAGCCTCTAGTCCGCGTGCCCTCAAACAGGATAGCAAAACCTGCTACTTCCCCACTTAAACATATATAAGTGGAACCATAGTTTTAATATTTGCTAGGGATGTGGATGGAACAGGAGGGGAACTGGTTTGACAGTGGAGGGGGGTAACTTTAAGGGTGGGGGAGGGTACACTCCCCCCCCCCAAGCACACCCCGTGTTTCCGCCACCAGCACTCGGTTTCCTCAAAGTCTGTTGGGGTGGCAGTATAGCTCCCTGCTGCCCCACTGTCCCCTTTACTGGAAGTAACCGGAAGTATTTAACGCACGTCAGGCACGAGCACATGCACCCGACATGAGTGCTCATGAGCATAATGTCTGCGTGCCCAACGCACACAGGCACATAGAATACTTCCGGTTACTTCTGGTAAAGGGGACAACGGGGCAGCAGAGAGGAACGCTGCCGCTCTGACTGACTTTGAGGAAACTGAGCAGCGGTGGGGGGGAGTGCACCCTCCCCTACCCTTAAAGCCAGCTCATCAAACCCCCTCTCATCAAGCCTTCGGACGTGGCTGTGTTTGAACCTATTCGGAGGCCCATGAAACGGCCTCAGAAAAGGTTTGTGCACATCCCTAAAACCTGCCTGCTTGCAAAGTAAAGGGTGGACTGGAAGTTTTAGTGTTCCCATTCCAGTTCAAGGTAACTCTCTTAACTAAGGAACGCTTGGTGGCAGCGGGACAGTCTACCAGAGATTCTTCTTTTCTTTTTAATTAATGTAAAACCCAGTCAGCCCACGAGGCTCAGAGAGGTGTGGCTCAGAGTCTCCTCTCCGGTGGGCTGGGCTTGGGTTTGGTTCGTTACAACTAGGTCTTCTGAACATATATCAGTTGCCTGACCAAACCTCATGATAAACTTGAGATGCAGAAAGAAGTCTGAGAGTCAGACAAAGATGAGCATAATGGTGACCAACTTTCCTCACATTTATTGGATAAATGTGCATTCAGGTCACAGAAACAAAGTTCCTAAATGCAGTAAATGCACCTTAGGGCCCTCAGCATAGCGCAGACCTGCTGCATTTCATGGCCTTTTGACTCCACTTTTACATTTTTTCCTCTGTATTGTCTCCCAGCTTAGGATAACACTTAATGAATCTGATGGAAGGTTCTAGCCCACAAATGTTTATGTCATAATAAACCTGTTACATTTGGCACGCTAAGACTTATTGTTTTTGCTACAACAGATTAACAAAAGGCTTAGAACAGCTAATCATAGATACTGGGTAGAGGAGAGGCAACCCTTGACCTAATAACAAGTTGTGCCCATTATCTGGTGTGAGATGTAAGGCTGTGCCAAACAGCTCAGGAAGAATGACCAAATTCGACTACCAAAGCTTCAAGCTATAAAATTCAACATAAATGTAAGTGGAAGTTTGCTCAGAAAATCTGACACAGTCATGTTTAATTTGAAAGGGGGGGGGACTTCTAAACAATGAGGGCAATCACTGAAAGGAAGTCAAAAGGGAGATTCAGGGGGTCAAATGTCTTGAGGATGCTTGTAAGTTACTTAAAACTTCTATAATACAAACACATAAAATGTATACCACAAATACGAACAAGACCCAAAAGGGTGCCAAAGTAGGCAAAGAGCAGAGTCAAGGAAACCACGGGAGGCAAGAAGGCTTCCTTTTGAAAAACAAAAATGAAAAATGCCCAAATTAGGTGTACAAAAAGGATCACACACAGGCTGGCAAAACAAATATATAAACTGAGAATAAAGCAAGAGGGAAAAATAATTTGATGAGAAAATCACTAGAAACATTAAAATAAACATGAAATCTTCCAGAAGGGTTAACTGGAGAAGATGTTGGATATGCCTGAACCACATTTGTCACAGAGGGAGCTTTTGAAGAACTAAAAATCAAATAGAGGTTACAAAATATGACTTTCAAGAGCCAAGTGACTACTTCAGAATCAATACATCATCAAGTTCAGATGGCATACACATGAGAGGTTACTTCTGCAAAACTGCTGAATGTTTAACAAAAAATATGCAGCATCACTAACACTGATCTCACCAAAGAACTGGAAGGTAGCCTGTCTTGTAGACATAGTGGCCTAGAGACTGAACTACAAATAAGCAAGACCCTGGTTTGAATCTCACCTCTGCCTGAAGAACTCACTAGTGCTTTTAGGGAAGAGAAACTCCCTCTCTTCCTCCTTCCCCATGTGCAATATGGAGAAAATGCTACTCACTTATCTTCCAAAGTCGTCGTAAGGATTCCAAGATAATATATTTAAAGTGTTTTGAATACATGTAAACACTATACAAATGCAAGTATTATTAAATAACACCACTTTAAAAACGGGATTCAGGAAATAAAAGATCTGACCCAGGTATATTGGTGGAGAACATTATGAAAGCCTTAATAGCATTACTGAAGTTATAATCATTGAGTATACAAAAGAACAAACCTTGCTCAAGAAAAATCAGCATGGCCTGTGCAAAGGCCTCCACAAACATCTAGATCAGGGTTGCTCAACTTCGGCCCTCCTACAACTCCTATAATTCCAGGCTATTAGCCACTGTAGCTGGGGATTATGGGAGTTGTAGTAAAAAAAACAGCTGGGATAGGGCCTATGTTAAGCAGGCCTGATCTAGATACTTCTGCTCTAATAGACCAGGTGCAGGCAACCTTGGTAGACAAACCTTGTTCACCTACAATTTTATTGCAGCTGAAGATAATGGGAGTTGTAGCTCAACAACAGCTGGAAAGCCATGGTTGCTTACCTCTGACATAGACAGTGGGGCTATTCTTACGATCACAAAAATCGGGCTAGGAAAATCCTAGCCCGATTTTTGTGTCACAGCTGAGCCCGGTGGTTCTGGAGCGGCTTAGCTGCTCCTGTAGCCCGCCCCTTAGCCCGGGTTTGCGGAACAAGTGCTTCACAAACCCAGACTATCTGCTCATGAGTAGCCGTGGCGCGGCTACTTGCAAGTAGACTCCCGGCTGGGAGGCTTAAAAGTAGCCTCCTAGCTTGGGGTTCTCCCCAGTATGCCCTGCGTGTTCGTGCAGGGCATACTGGGCCTTCCACGGGCCGTGCAGCCCCCGAGCTCCCCAGCCCCCACCGGCTCCGGCTCGGAGCAGGCCATCGTGTAGGCAGCCGATCCGGCCACCCAGGGCTCCCTGCCTGCTCATGAGCGGGGAGAGCAGGCTTAGCCCACTCTTCCCGCTCACGGCTAGGAACCGGGTCTCACTGATCATGAGACCTGGTCCAGTGTATGTTTGGACTACCAGAAAGATTTTGATGACAGTCCTTCATCAAAATCTCCTGAGTAAACCTAACAGATGGGTTCTCGTATAATATGAATTCTTTAACTGATTAAAGAACAGGAAGCAGAGGCTCTGCAGCAGAACGAAGGAATAAGAGGCCAGTTTCTACAATGGAGGAAATTAAGCAATGAAATCCCTCAAGGATCTGGGTCTAATAAGTTTAATATAAAACATTATCTGGATTCACAGATGAACGGTAAGGTAGCCAGGTTTTCAGATGACACCAGTTATTCAGGATGGTATAATTAAAAGCAGACTGTGAAGGACTCCAAGTGATCTCTCCAAGTGGGTGAATGGACAATTAAAAGGAAATGTGGCTCTATATAAATAAATGAAGAAGTTATGCACACTGGGGCAAAAGAAACCAACCTATCTTTTAACTATATATGAATTAATGGTGTGCACAGAACCACGCCTCCATGGTCCGGTGCCATGGGGGTGGTTCTTTAAGGGCAGGGGGGTACACTTATCCCTCCTGCTGCTTTCCCCCTTCTGGCGCTCCTTTAAAAAAAAAAAACCTTCTTGTGGCAGCAGCGTACCTCCCTGCCGCCCTTGCCTCCGTTTTCGACCGTTTTCGACTGGGGAAGTACCGTGTGTGGGGGGGGGCGGAAGTACCGTGTGTGTGGTGGGGGTACATGTCGCCTGCATGTCTGACATGGTCATGCACATGCATGCACAGTACTTCCGGCCTCTTCCGGTCAAAAACGGGGGCAGAGGCGGCAGGGAGATATGCTGCCGTCCCAAGAAGTTTTCTTTTTAAAGGAGCGCTGGTGGGGGGAAAGTGGCGGGAGAGGTAAGCGCACCCCCCACCCTTAAAGAACCACCCCTTGGCACTGAACCTTCGAACTGCACCACATTTGAACCAGTTCGGAGGCCTCTACAATGGCCTCCGGACCAGTTTGTGCACATCCCTAACATGAATGAGGCCTGAACAACCTATGACTTTCACAGAAAGAGATCTTGGGGTTTTTGCAGTCAGTGATGAAAACACCAACTTAATGTGTAGAGTAAAGATAACGTGTGCCATCGAGTCCGTGTTATCTCCTGGCAACCACAGAGCCCTGTGGTTGTCTTTGGTAGAATACAGGAGGGGTTTACTGTTGCCTCCTCCTGCACTTTCAACATCTTCCTATATCGCTGCTGCCCGATATAGGTGTTTCCCATAGTCTGGGAAACATACTAGCGGAAATTCGAACCAGCAACCTCTGGCTTGGTAGTCAAGCCATTTCCTCGCTGCATCATTAGGTGGTAGCAGCAGTGAAAAAGACAAATTACATTTTAGAGATTATTAGGAAAAGGATTAAAAATAAGCATTCTAATGCTTTTACATAAATATATGATGATGCTGCACTTGGAATACTGAATACAATTCTAGTACTAGAGCTTGGGGATCACCCAATGATACTGACTGGCTGTAGACACAGGACAAATAAAATTAAGTACATCTTCACACACCCTAACTAATTTTCAAATGAAATGATTCAGAGGCAGCATATGTCAGAGAATACCAGTTACTGGGGTGCCCAAAATTCAAGGTACCCTAATGCTTGGGACTTTTCTGGATGCATCAGGATATTCACGCTTGGAAACAAGATACAACTTAGATGGTCTGATTAAGCAGGGCTCCTCTGATGCCCCATTGAGCTAATAGAAATTGATAGACTTAGCTACTATTAATTTCCCAAATCCTTTTTAAAAGCCAGCTAAGTCAATGACCATTGCCATATCTTTGGTAGTAAACTCCACAAAGTAGTTATGCATTAGCTATACAATCATCAAGACCAAATCCTCTGAAAGCTAAGACAAAAAGCAGATGTTTTCAGGATTCATTCCACAGTAATCTCTCCAGTCCAGTGAACTGATACCTAAATTGATTGATGAGAAGAAAACTGCTCAGGAGGTCAAACTGAGCAATCTGTGTCTCTGCTTTCATTTCATTTTTTCCCATTTCTTCTGTCCAGGTTGAAAGTGTAATACAAGGCAGGTTTTCTGCTTTTCTAAAAAACTGCCAGACTGTGTGGCTCAATTAGTGTTCTTGAAATTGGAAAGTATTGTGTAAGGCAGAAAAGATGCGGGCAACACTGCCCTCCTGCCTTCAGTTTTCCCTCTCCCTTTCTTAAAAATCTATCTGTGCCCTGCAAATGTAATTTTGTTCCTATATATTTTAAAAGAGAACCATGTAGTGATTTTCTGATGTCATCATGGAAGCATAAGATAAAACAAATTCAGAAGCAATTTCAAAAACCCCAAGTGGCACTTTATTTAACTGTCAAACCTGCTGAGCTCTTGGAAGTTGCATAGTTTTGCATTGCAGCTTTATATGCTAGGAAATCTGCTAAATACTTGTAAGTAGGCTGGCATTTCCAATGGGGCAAAAGATAGCTAGCTCCCTAAGCTGTTGTTGAACATCTACATATAAATGTCAGTGAGGCTATTCTCACGACCAGCAAAAACGGGGCTAGGAGAGCCTAGCCCGATTTTTGCTGTCGTGTAAACCACCAGGCTTGCAGGCGAGCCCGGTGGTTTACAAGTGGCCAGCCCACTTAAGAAGCCCTCCCCTTAGCCCAGGTTAGCGGAGCGGGCACTCCGCTAACTGGGGTTAACAGATCGTGTGCTGCCGTGCCTCGGCTCCGCACTGCGGCAACTCACAAGGAGACCCCTGACCGGGAGGCTATAAAGCAGCCTCCCAGCTTGGGGGTCTCTCCAGCATGCCCTGCGCACTTGTGCAGGGCATGCTGGAGCTTCCAGGGGCACGCAGTCCCCAAACTCCCCAGCCCCGGCTGGCTCCATGACAGAGCCGGCAGTCGTGTGGGCGGCCACTGCAGCCACCAGGAGCAGACTGACTGCTCGTCTGCGGGGAGAGTGTGCTAAGTCCGCTCTCCCCGCAAACCTCATTTTGGTGACTCCCACTGATCGTGGGAACCGCCTCTGTGCCAAAACATCAGCTCTGCTTGTGGACATGAACCCAGTATTTTCTTTCTCTCTCCCTCCACCATGCTGACTCTTACCCAAGGAGTTGAACTGACCAAGGGGAATGCCTTCTAATAATTACTAAGCAACCACATATTGCTTACCAGGGTGGAAGCAGCACCAGAGTGGCAGTCCACCCAACTAAAAGGACTACCTAATCCAAGGCAAGATGTTGAACATATATTATTGTTTTCCACAGGAACTAGGGTCTCTTTACATCAGCCAAATGCCTCCTGCTTCTACGAAGACTACTTAACATCGTGCTGAGAAAAGCTTTTGCTAAAGAAACAAGTTTCAATCAACTCAGAATCATTGGCTGACATCCTGACTACCAAAATGCACATGTAAAAGAGGACAGTGGGAACACAACTGGAGTTTGGAGTGGTACAATCCTATTAAGAACAGGATTGCACCACTGGATTCTTTATGGAATGGATTGATGCCAGGATATCCAATTATGTTCTAGGCATAGACTAGCTATTGGTGGAACTGTAGAGTTTACATATTTCCACTTTTTACTTTGTCGTGATACTGGTTATATTTTTGAATTAATTTATTGTATACTTCATTATACTACAAGTATGCTATAGGTATTGTGATTCTAAATAATACATTTTTCTACATTAGATTTATACATTTGGGTACTTTTGTGTTTTGTCCTAGCATGATGAGAGCCATTTCCCACTTCCATGCAGTGCAGTGCTTTACCCAGAGCCAAAGAGTAGTGTGTGTGTGTGAGGGGGGATGCTATAAGAAATGGGGGCTAGGTAAAGCCTCAGCACCACCTTGAAAGGCACACACAGAGCACTGGGAAGTGTTATTCTCCCCAGCATTTTGTCCATAGCCCTGCCTTACCACCAACCCCAATGCTAACTGCAACCCCATGCTAATCCACACTTACACTAACCCTAACTCTAACCCATGCTTTTCCAATGGGAGAGTTTCCCTGCATTTTCTGGGAATTTAATGGATTTTTCTTGTGGTTTTCCTTTTTTTCCTTTTATTTTATTTTTATTTTTTGGTAGTCTGGGCGAGATCCAGAACCTACCTGTGCCTGTCTACTATGTGTCTATCTTTTGTGGTCTGGGAGTTACATGTCAGTCAGTGAGTTAGTCAGGCACAAGCAGCTTCATATTATAGATAAGAATACATATACAAAACCTGACACACACATATATATTTTATTTATTTATAATAAATGTCTAATTTATTTATTGGTCAGGCTTCTTTCACTTCCACACTTCAGTGTGCCATAGTTAAGTATTAATATTATTATATCAGTTATTTGTTGTTGACAGAGGAAACATTTCAGAGCTTATCTGTCAAAAATCTGTATGGCAAATATACCAAGAAATCACAAAGCAGAGATTTCTGCTTTCCTCATTTCCTAAGACACCATGAGCTGCAGGCATCAAGGTATCATAAACAAAGTCGCTCTCATCCAAACACTATTTGGCCTGCTATGTAAATAGCAATAGGCAGCCAACTATCAGTGCCAGTTCTAAATCAGCCCACCAATTAGAAGTGCGGCTGTGTGACACAGGACATGCTGTCTTTCCCAAGAACACTATCAATGAACACTCCCAAGTTTCTGTCAGCCTTCCAAAATGAGATATTCCAACTGCTCAGGCATATGCTCTTCTGCCTGATACAGCTGGCATGAAATCACACTGTCCATTGTGATACACAATGGATACAAACACTCACTCAGGTAGTTAAGATTACTCAGAATATTGCATGCAGATCTTGCACCTATAGAGCATTATTAACGAAACTGTTGCTTCTTCCCCTCATGACAAAGGTGACAATAGTTTGTAAACAACTTACTTGCAATTTATTTATAAACTTGTATTTACTTTTTTCAGGTATGTGTGAAAAGGAAAGGTTTACAAGAGATCAAAATAAGTTCTTCTTGCTCTACCAGGGAGAGCAGTCATAGGTTACATTCTTTACATAATTTTTTTGTTGTCTTTTACTGCTTTTTTGATGTATTTTACTGCTCAGGTCAGACATCACAACCAAACTACAATATGACCACTGAGTACATGCTCCATTCTTGCATGCTTCCTCCTTGCATTCTCTGATTCTCTTCTGTTAATATCCTGCACTTCTTGGTAATCGTAGTTTGTTTCAGAAGTCAGTATTAGCAGTGCCAGGTAGGAATTGATTTTTTAGTAACACATTTGAAACAGAAATACTAGGAGCTGGTTCTGACATGTGTCCAGCAGCTAACAGGTTGAAGGTGGTGTTAATGAAACTGACTTGAAGGTGATTGGCCTGCATCCCCTAGTTCGGGTGAATGTGGGGTATTTAGCTCAAAAGGAGAAACAGTTCCAATCAGCCATAATTTGTGCAAGCAAGCATTATGAACTCAAGAAAACCGGCTTGAGAGAGGTTTTAATTAAATAAAAAAGGAGTTTATTTAAAGCAAAAATAAGACTAAATAAAGTAGAAGCAATGCAAATATGTTTAAAAATAGTCTACTGTAAGGCACATTTAGCTTAAAGTTCCAAATTATGTGTAAATTCCCAGGAGGGCTAGAGAAGTACTTGAAGATAGAGGGGCAAGATTTCAGAAATAAGAGAAAGGGATAGATTCAGCCCTGAAGAAGACGAGCAAGAGGCTATATCACCTGTCCTGGAGAGGAACACCAAGGTGGTCTGCTGGAATCAATTTTTGCAGTCTGCTGGGGTCCAGAGTGAGAGGCACAAGGGAACACTGAGATGTTTCACAGTGAGAGTCCCAGTTAGAAGCACATTGGGTCATGGAGTTAGGGATACTTACATCCCAAAACGTGCCTTGAGGGCACTTGTCTTTTGTCCTGCTCTGCTGAACAGTGGAGCCCAGACAACCTTTTTTCGGAATACATTGTGTCTTAGTCCTTCCTGGGTAGGAATGTGTGTGAATTGCCTATGGCATTCAAGGCTGATTGTGAGGACAACTGGAGTGTGCAGGTGCATTTAAAGAATATCCTGTGCTAGGAAGGGCTTCCCAATAATTCTATCAAGAGTTTCAATGGGCACCTCTTCAAAGTTACATCACAGACTCATCCCTATTGTAATAGAGTCTGTTGTCTTATCTTCCTTGCCTTCCAGGCCTGAGTGCTTCCTTAACAACAGGTGTTATCTCTCTTGCAAGAGGAAGAGGGGAGTTTAGATTTCATTCCAAGGCTGAATGACCTTGAATGCCAGACACTTGCAGTAGCTAGTCCTGGAGACTGGAGTCTGCTTAGTCAGGGCCCCGTCACAGAACCAGGGAGTGTGGATCTAATCCCCTTTCCAATTTGTGGGGCTTGCAGCCAAATCAGGGGCAACCAGTCCCCTGCCAACTAAGCGACTTGTCCCCATGCATAAGACAGACTGGGAGCTCACATTGCAGTGCAGTTCCTGAGCATAGCAAAAGTGCAATCTCCAAGCCTGGAGATGCTGTTGCAACCAGGGAGGCTTCTGGGAGTGAGCAGAATAAGCCTAGCTGGCAACAGTGGAGATATGGTGAGAACGCGCCTATAGTGATGTCACTAAAAGACATTCCAATGCACTGTTGGGACATTCTTTAATCACATAAGAGGTATGTTCATCTGAATCAGCCTTCTGCACACGCTCCCAAACCCTGTTTAAACAGGGTTTTGGAGCATGTGTAAAGGGGCGATTTGGATGAATGCCTCTCTAATGCAATTAAAGGACACCCTGAGAGTGCAAAAGGATGCCCTTTAGTGACGTCAGTAAGCATGTTCTCGCCACATCCCCGCAACGCATGAGCTATGTTCAGCCAAACTGTCCCTATACGTCATATGGATACAAAACAGGATTGATGATGCTATGCTACTGACCAGACTAAGACACTAATTGTCTCTTAGATCAGAGAAGCAAACAAAGTAAGGCCAGACTTTCATCTGATAAATTTAAATAATAGGACATTAAAACAGACAATGACTGTTCATCTTACACGTTTGTAAACAATATGTGGTGGGGTAGCAGGATCATGCCCACAGATGCCTACTTTGTCCTCAACTTCCATGCATGTTCTCCATGCCTACAAGGTGTAAACATGTGCTCTTACATGTATATTAACATATGAAACTGTTTTATACCAAGACAGATCATTGCTCTCTCTAGTTTGTATTGTCTACATAGACTGGCAGTAGCTCTCCAGAGGTCTCTCTTCAGAGAGACCTTTCTCCCAGTCCTACCTGGAGATCACTGAACCTGTGATTGAAGGTTTCCAGTCCTTATCTGAAGATGATTAAAGCGGGGCCTTCTGCAAGCAATGTATCTGCTTTCACTGAGCACGTGAATCTTGCACTTTCACGTGAATCTGCTTTTCACGTGCACATACATGGCATGCATGCATGGGCTCATGCTGACATGCGCGGTACTTCTGGTCACTTCTGGTCCGACAAGGGGACAGGGCTGCAGGGAGGTACGCTGCCTCCCCGCCTGACCATTTGAAAGTGCAGTGCCAGCAAGGGAAACACAGTGGGAGGGGTAAGAGCACCCTCCCCCACCTTAAAGGTATCCCCCCCACCTTCAAACCAGCCCCTGCCAGTTCTGTGCACATCCCTAATGCCTGATAATATACGATCCTTAAATTCCAACCCCACAAGATCAGAAAATAAAGAGTATCTGTTACTGGACATACACACATGGGATGCTCTATTTATACACCTAGGCAGTGTAGCACACATGTAAAGGCCAGGGTGGGGTCTCAGTGGTCTACCAGGGATTTACTTTATTTATTTATCTGCCATAATTAATTTTTTTAAAAAACCATTAAAAGCAGATTAAAATTACAATTACAAACTAGATAATATTAAAACTAAATATCATTAAAAGCCAAGCTAAAAAGATGAGTCTTTAAGGCTTTCCTGAAGGCCTGCAACGAAGAAAATCCTCCTATTTATCCAGTTTACCAACCATGTGCAAAGGCCTAAAGTCAACTATTAATTTTTATGTCCTAGCTTTTATTCAAATTCACTGGATTGACTCCTGGGCTTTTGGCAACCATGTGCATAACCCATTTATGTGTTTCCCCCCAGCTTGCTCCACATTATGAAAATCCCCCTTTAAAATTACAGGAACACAGTTCTGTAACTATGTAATCTAAGCAGGTTAATAGGATGGTAATGATGCATTAAGTACTGTTTTGTAATAGGCCATTTAAAAGGAATAATTAGAGAGAACATTTCTGCATACTCCATAGTATTTAAAGCTCTCAAACAGCCAAGGCCCAAAGATGCATTATAGATATCTCTCTAGACTTCATACGACAGGAACTACAAATCTGTGTTCACTGTATTTAATGTGTCAGGTTTTTGATCATGGCCGAATTCATGGTCCAAACATTCAATAAACCATTAAATTGGCAGTAGATAGCCCACTTCAGGTTCTGTACATTTACGAATACTGTAAATAGTAAATAGTGTAAATGAACCAAGGCCATCTTCCATAATGAGCTACTGATTCTCAGAGGTGCCAGGCCCATGTCCCACTTTACAATTAGTGCACCTAATTGACAGCTAGTGGGTGCTCTTCACATTACCTGCTTATCTGAATGGGCTTCAGGAGTAAGAAGAAACTACTGCAATGCTTTATTTCTGTAACTATGTTGATAATTTGTTTCTGAATTTCCAATACAGTGTATTGACTTCCCTTGAGAAGACTTGTGATTAAAGCATTGATGAAATCCAGGGCTGTAGAGAAGCCCAGTACTGCTTAATTTCTGTTAACACTGTTCAGAAGTAACTTACCCATGCACTTCATGTCAAAAACATAATTAAAATGCTATTAACTAATCAATCACATATCTGCACTATGGAACACTGCCTCTATCTCACCTTTATACCAATCCCTTTTAAAAACTGCTTACTGCAGTATGCAGAAGTGTTTGTACTGATATGATCAATTGACTGAAATAATAAGCAGGTTTATTGATTGGAATAATTGCGCTTTCACTGTACTATACAAGAACATTTCTCTTGGAGATATTTTACAGAACACATGAAAACATTCTAGTATTCTACGAAGAGGGATTGTATGTTTACCTTTTAAAAAATGGTCTCAACACACCCCAAAAGAAATCAAACTTCTATGAAGGTTTGTATTATTATATATTAGTGGCATCTGTAACAGAACCATCACATTTGCCCACTATGGTTTGAACAGAATATAGTTATTAGCAGACCTGAGGCTGACTCTGATGATATATAAATATGAATATGATAAATATTTATATACCGCTTTTCAACAAAAGTTTCCAAAGCAGTTTATAGAGATACAAATAAATAAGTAGGTGAAATGGTTCCCTGTCCCCAAAGGGCTCACAATCTTAACAAATTGTTCCAGTAAGAACTAATCTGCCCACTTTCACTATAATCTTAATTACCATCTTCACAAGTTAGCCTAGTTCACCCTTAAACATTCACATGTCTGCCATCTTGAATGGGGTGGATGACATCATCACAAACTACACTGCTGAGGTGTCCCTATGTGTCCCTACAACTATTACAAATTTGGTTAATCAGTTAGGTGGTTCACATGTTAGCCCAATTGCACATCAAACATTCATACGCCCATTATCTTGAACTGATGTGAATGACATCTTTACAAACTACAATGTAATCCTTAAAATCAGTTAAACAATAAAAACCATAACATCCAAAAAAAAAAAAGACACCACTATAAAAAAGACAACAGAACAGGAGAACTGAGAGACCTGGCAGCTCCTAAGGGGTAAACTCTTATTTTTATCCTTTTGCTCCTCCACTACCACCTCCACTGCTCACTTGACAATTCTAGACCAGTCTGAAATCCTTTGGAGAGATTCGTGGTCAGGCAAAGAGCTTTTTCTTTTCTCAAGCTTTTATAGTATGGAATCAAGGAACTTGGTGAAAATAATGGATATATCAATCATTGATATCAGTCTGCTATACAAATACCTGAAAAGATACAATCCTGTGCAGAGTTATGTACATTGAGTCCTACTGAAGTCAACAGTCCTACAATATTTAAAACTAAGTGCAGGATTGCAATACTGTACCAGACCCATCAGGATTTGGGTCTGAAGTGGGCAGCTTTATGTCAAACAGAGCCTTGAGTTCATGTCTGTCAAGGATTTCCCCAATGAGGACCCTGAAGACACTTCTGATGAGGAACCCCCAGCAAGGAACTTAAGAGGATCACTGAAGAAACCTCTGATGAGAAGCCCTCCTGGTAAGGACCCTAACTGATTATTGAACAAAGCACACCCTGAGGAATATACTTCTGACAAAGAACCCATCGGTGGTGCCCCACCCCCCAAACACAGAAATAGTGACATCCTCACCTGGCTCCTTAATAGACCCCATACTGGCAGACCCCCAAGAATGCCATGCCTCCCAAGCACCTCTACAGGTCCTCCAGGCAACACAGCCCCAGCAAAGGAGGAGGGTGTCCAGGTTGCAGATATACCCAGAGCAGGAGTTACCACCATCACCTCCAAACCCACAGGAGGGACGCCATCACTAAGCTCAGTTTGAGCAGTAACAACATCGGAAGAATGCATGGCTGGCAGCTTGACGCCTTGCCCTAGAACAGGCAACTAGTAAGAGGAGTCTTCTCAAGAAGAGGAAACAGGACCCAAATCAGGTGCACCTGATGAGAGCCTAGGGAGCTAGCAAAGAGGCTGAGACCTGCAGGCTCCTATACAAGCATTGCAGAAGCACAAGCTAGTTGTTGGTACAACAGCCCTCTAAGTTGTGTCTTCCAGCTCTAGATGACCTTGCCTTGTACACTGCAGGACACTGGGTCCTGTAGATGCTGCTACTGTTTTTCACCACAGATTCTGCCTCAGCCTGGGGACCATAGCCCCTGTTCTGCCTGTTGTCTACCCAGGTGACCTCTCAACTCAGCCAAGGCTATTACCTTGGGTCTGGCTCCCTTCAACTCCACCCGAGCCTGCTCAGTTGTCTGACCCTTATTGGTTTGACTACCAAACCTCTCTCATTGTGAGTTGTCACACTTCTGCAGCCTTGCCTGTTGAAAACAGGACTATGTCTCACAGAAAGAAAACCAGCAGACAGAGATGCAGTGGCCAACCTTACTTTAATTGAGGAATGGGTAATTGGGTTGTAATGTCTCCCCACTATTGACATGCCTTTCCAAGGCCCATGCTCTCCAATGCATTATGTCATTGCCGGACTGGGATCCTCTTCCTGGTTTCACAGGAAAACCCCTTCCTCTGCATTGCAATTGTAGTCTCAGTTAGATATGTCCTCAGCCAATGAGTGATTTCTCACTGCAGCTCCTCCACTGTCCCTACCAGCCCCAGCCCCTCCGGAGCCCACTGCCTAAATAAGAAGGCTGATCTTTCCTCCCTGGGTACAGCTTCCCCTCATCCCTGTCCTCCTGGCTTCAGGTGAGCCATGTTGAGACAGGACTGCACAGCCCCTCTGTGGAGTCCTAGCATCTCCATGGCTTGCTGGGATATTATATTTGTTTGTTTGTCTGTCTATTTGATTTATATACTGCCCTTTCAAAAATGGCTCAGGGCAGTTTACATTCAAAACACTAAAATCAATTAACTGTTAAAATTGAAGACTGTAAAAACATAAAACCATTATTAAAACAAAACAGTTTTTAAAACCCTGGAAAACCAGGCCAAACCTTTACGGTTTAAAAACAGTTTTAAAACCCTGGAATGCCAGGCCAAGCAGATACTGTAGGTCTTGAGGGCTCTCCAGAAGCCAATAATGAACTCAGATTACGGATTTCTGCCAGGAGCGCATTCCACAACCCAGGAGACACCACAGAGAAGGGCCTGCCTCTGAGTCACCACCAGATGTGTTGTTGGCAACTGAAGACGGACCTCCTCAGATGACCTTAATGTGCTGTAGGGATCATACCAAAGAAGGCTCTTTCTAAGGTAACCTGGACCTTAGCCGTTCAGGGCTTTAAAGGTAATAACCAGCACTTTGTATTTTGCCCGGAAGCATATCAGCAGCCAGTGCAGCTGTTTCAATTCAAAATGGGCATAATATGGTCTCTCTGAGTTGCTCCAGAGACCAATCTGGCAGCTGCATTTTGAACTAACTGAAGTTCCCAAACTACGTACAAATGCAGCCCCATGTAAAGCGAATTGCAGTAGTCAAGCCTGGAGGTTACCAGCTGATGCACCACTGTTTTGAGGTTGTCCTCTTCAAGGAATAGATGCAGCTGTCAAATCAGCCAAAGCTGATAGAAAGCACTCCTAGCCATAGCCTCCACCTGAGATACCAGAGTGAGGCCAGGGTCTAGGAGTACTCCCAAGCTGCACACCTGCTCCTTCCGAGGGAATATAACCCCATTCAGCACAGGAAGATCTAACTCATCCCTCAGATTCTGAGCTCCTACAATGAGCACCACCATCTTACTTGGATTCAGTTTAAATTTGTTATCCCTCATCCAGCCCATTACTGCCTGTAGGCAGGCATTTAGGGAATGAATGTCATTTCCTGATGATGAAGATAACAAGGAGAAGTAGATGTGGGTGTTGTCAGCATACCGATAACACCCAGCACCAAATCTCCTGATGACCTCACCCAGTGGTTTCATGTAGATATTAAAAAGTATTGGTGACAGAATGGAGCCCTGAGGGACTCAATATAACAGCTCCCATTTTGATAAGCAGCTATCACCAAGCTCCACCATCTGGAATCTACCCATGAGGTAGGAGCGGAACCACTGCAAAGCAGTGCCTCCTATCCCCAACTCCCCCAATAGTGATGTGCACAGACTGGTCTGGAGGCCATTCTGCTCCACTGTATGGTCAGTGGAGAGGCTGCCCGCACAAATGCAGCAGCTCCCAGCTTCCTCATTGCTCTATAGGTGGCACTTTATGTTGTAGAGCAAGCTGGGCTGCTGGGACTTGCTGCAAAGTGCCTCGACACCCCCCCACACACACACACACACGACTGGGACTGTGCAGTAACAATGAGGCTATGAGGCTTTAACCTTGCTTAAAGCTAAGGTAAGAGATTAGGGTAGCCCCCCTCTGGAGCAGCAGGACGAGAGCAGGTCCCATGGAACCACACAAGCCTTGCTACCTGGGTTTTCCCACTCCTGCCCTGCTTTGGCTAGTTGTGAGAATCTTTATTGTTTATATAGTTACTTATCCAGGGACTGAAAAGAGATGAAGCTGTGCAGAAACATGATTGTTTCTGGGGAGCAGTGATTAGTGCTGCCATGGAACTATCCTTGATCCAGCATTGGTTGTTCAATAATGTTATCATTAGAATGATAGAGAGCCTTGTTGCTGGGAGCACTGAGGGGAAAAGTCTGATGGCTCCATTATCCTAACCGCTAGTTGCAGCCATTTATCCTAGTCCTACATAAAAATAGCAAAGCTGCTTGTCTGGTCAATATCGCTCATAAAGAAAACTTCTCAAAGCAGGGTTTTGTTTAATGCCATGGCGGACGGCACTGCTGAAACCGAAAAGGTTAATTTTAGCTTTACCAGCTTATAGCTTGATTGCTACAAAACCTATAAAACCTGTTGGACCAGAGACTCTGGGGGACGCACTAAAAGAATGACCACAGTCAAGGACTACAGGCTATTATCTGCACACAGCTTGAGTCAAGAGCTTCTATCCTTGTGAGGGCTTCCTGATTCCACACACACACTCCTGCCAACTCATTTGAGTTTTCAATTTACTTCTTGAACAGGCACACAAATGAGACAATTGAGCAAACTTATTTGAAAGGGGGAAATCCTTAACATGTAAATAGGCCACAAAAGTGGGGTGGGGAGGGGAGGAATGGAGAGGGAACAAATTACCTGAGTGCTTGCAATTATATATATATATATATATATATATATATATATATATATATATATATATATAAAAAACATTTTCATACTTTTTAATAAGAAAAAGGAATAAAATCACCAGAGTTTTAAGCAAGACTTTTGAATAAAGCTTGCTAAACAAACATGATGGTGACCTTGTATAGGTAGATTCTGCTACTCTATTAATATTAGAAGTATATTGTACTTCCTGCATCTTTTCATGTGTTATCCATGGTGTCCTTTCAATATGCTTGAACTGTGTCCAGGTCTTTTAAGTATCTATTCCAATTTGTCACTATTGCCTGCTCATACTGCACCAGTACTATGCATTGTCCCTAAGTACAACATTGCCTATGGAACAGAGCAATGCTCACCTGGCTCAAGTTATCAGCAACTGTATGGTAATGAGTGTTTGAATGCATAAAATATACTATTCATTTTTATCTCTCTGTGATTTGTTTTCCATACTAACCTTTTACTGTTTTTAGCTGCATAAAGGCAAGGAGAGATCAAATAAATAAGTCGGCAGAGTGCATTTGAAAGGAAATATGAGAGATTACTGCCAAACTACTTGTCACACATCATACTAACTTTCTCCAACACTTGTTTTGAAAAGGAAAAGCAGTTGCAGGAGACTGCACCTGAGTGGAGCCACAAGGGGCAAAGGAGTTACTAACCCTTTCCCCTTCCTTGGCTGTTTTCCCCTCAAAATTACTGCCTGAGGCTGAGCTGTTTTTCCTCCTGCAGGAGAAAAGATACAAGCCCCTGCATCTTTTCCTCGGCAGGGGGGGAAAGCATTTTGGTTGGGGAACCATTATGAGCAGACAAATGGCCTGAGGAGAAAGGATTAATAGCTTCTCATGGTTGTTTTTCCTTAAACAAAATCTGAGAAAGTTACACACAACTTTATGTAACATGTGGTTTGAGACTGAATTTCTGGATCAGGTATGTTGTTGAAGGCTATTACATCAGCAACATACTCCCTTTAAATGAAAAGCCATGTTAATGTAGTTTGACTTTAAAAGTTAGTGACTAATGCTATGGCTTATAGTGGGGCGTGTCACACGGTCATCCTGGGAAGCTTGGGAGGGCGAGGAAGGACGGCTGCACTTAACCTACTTTTCCCCCAGATGACCGAACCCTCTTCCATCAGTGCACCTCCTGCACACCCACATGGACAGCCCTGCTCCGTGCCACTCCATGAAGGGCAGAGAGATTGAGGGCCAGAACTTGTTGCTCCAAGCATCCCTCAATGAAATGCTTGGCATGCACATTGCATTGGGGATTCCTCCATCAGACAGGGAATCTATGCACCTGACTCTGTGACTCCTCGGGCTGCACACTTCTCACAACCAGCCTTGGGGCAGCCCAGGGAGGGTTAGGCTGGTCATTAGAACAGCTTCAGTGTATTACCAAATATCTACTAAGATTCAAGGGAATTAATCAAAGGTTATCAAAGGTTATCAAAGGTTATCATTAAACGTTATTGTTGAGGTGTCCAGTAACTCCTCTGGTTCAGTTAGAGTGGATCAGTTTCAAATTGTGAGGAGGATGTAGACAGGCTCCTTGGAGTTGTTTGGCTTACCACTTGCCCTTTGGATCCATGTCCAACATGGCTTATAACATCTAGCAAGGAGGCTGTTAGAGATGGCCTAGCTGACATCATAAATGCCTCACTGAGGGGGGACAGGATGCTTCCATGTTTGAAGAAGGCAATTGTGAGACTTCTACTTAAGAAGACAGCCCTAGAGCCCTCGGTGGTGGATAATTATAGGCCAGTCTCCAACCTCCCTTGGGTAGGCAAGGTAATTGAGAGGGTGGTGACTGATCAACTCCAGGCAGTTCTGGATAATACTGATTATCTAGATCCATTTCAAACTGGTTTTAGAGCAGGCTATAGGGTGGAGACAGCCTTAGTCAGCCTGATGGATTATCTCTATCAAGGAATGGACAGAGGGAATGTGACATGGAAATAGACATGGAAAAACAAGGCAAGTTTTCAAAAAGATCTCTGAACTCAGAGGGAGGTTCCAACCTTGAATTGGTGTGTTAAGGGATGCCAAAGGACAGATAGTAAATGATTCAGAGAAGATCGAACAGAGATGGAAGGAGTATACTGAAAATCTGTACAGCAGGGACATCAACATCCAAGATACTCTAGAAGATATTCCCTACTTGCAAGAACCTCTAGTACGGAAAGGTGAAGTTAGATCAGCACTCCAGTCATTACCAAGTCGGAAGGCTACAGAAATGGATGGAATAGCTAAAGAAATATGGCAGGCAACAGAAGAAGAAACAGTCAAGGCTCTAACCAAACTATGCCAGCAAATTTGGAGAACAACACAGTGGCCAACAGATTGGAAAAGGTCAGTCTACATACCCATACCAAAGAAAGAAGACTTAACAGATTGAGCAAACCATCACACAATATCCTTAATTTCACATGCTAGCAAAAGAATGCTCAGGATCATCCAATGCAGATTAAAGCCCTACGTGGAAAGGGAAATCCCAGATGTTGAAGCTGGTTTTAGAAAAGGCTGGGGAACAAGAGATATCATTGCTGATGAATGCTGGATAATTGGGAAAGCCAAAGAATACAAAAAAGAAGTCAATATGTGCTTTATTGACTACAGAAAAGCCTTTGATTGCGTCGACCATGTCAAGCTGTGGAATATCCTTAGGAAAAAGGGCATCCCAGAACATCTCATTGTTCTCATGAGAAACCTATACACAGGACAGGAAGCCACAGTCCAGACAGAACATGGTGAAACAGACTGGTTCCAGATCGGCAAAGGAGTAAGACAAGGCTGTATACTTTCTCCTCTATTCAATTTATATGCTGAAAATATTGAGAGAAGCTAGATTGGAAGAAGATGAGCGTGGTTTTAAAGTTGGAGGAAGAAACATCAATAATCTGCGCTTCGCTGATGACACCACTCTGATAGCTAAGAATGCGGATGATCTGCAAGCTCTAATAATTCAAAGTCAAGGAGCACAGTGAAAAAATGAGACTACAACTAAATGTCAAGAAGACTAAACTAATGGCAACGGGTACAGCAACCAGCCTCAGAAATGACAATGAAGACATTGAAGTGGTGGATAGCTTCTACCTTTTAGGATCGACCATCAACAGTAAAGGATCCAGCAGTCAAGAAATACGCCACAGACTAGCACTTGGTAGGGTTGCAATGAAGGCCCTGGAAATGATATTTAGATGCCGTGATGTGTCTACACCTACAAAGATTAGAATTGTTCAGACAATGGTTTTCCCCATGACACTCTATGGATGCAAAAGCTGGACTTTGAAGAAGCAAGATAGAAAAAGCATTGATGTTTTTGAGCTTTGGTGCTGGAGAAGACTTTTGAGGATACCATGGACAGCCAGGAAAACAAACAAATGGATCATAGAACAAATCAATCCAGAATTTCCACTCGAGGCACAAATGACCAGGCTCAAACTATCATACTTCAGAAACATTATGCGAAGACCCAGCTCCCTTGAGAAGTCCATAATGCTGGGGAAAGTTGAAGGAAAGAGAAGAAGAGGACAACCAGCAGCAAGGTGGATGGACTCGATTACAACAGCAATGAATGCACCACTGAGAGACTTTAAAGGCCAAGTTGAAGACAGATCATTCTGGAGAGGATCTATCTATGTGGTCGCTAAGAGTTGACACCAAATTGACGGCACTTAATCAATCAAAGCATTTCAAGTTCACTTTTGACAAGAACAAAATAGGACATGAAAATCTAAGACACTGGGATGTTGTGAGACATCCCTAAAGTTGATGAATGTGATGTGTCAGGCTTCATTGCTGTTGTTAGGCTAGAACATATAGTAAGAATGCTGCTAAAATTTCCCTGTCTAGGTCTTGAAGACAGACATGTGTATATGCTGAACAGTGGAAATAAAGACCTTAGTCAACAGAAAGAGAGGCAGCCAAGAGAGAAAGGCATATAAGAAAGCATACATACATTGAAAAAATTGTGTTGCTCACAAAGGAAGCCAGCCATTAATGAAAAGTGAGACTTGGGACAGGACAAGATCTACTGATCTATTTCTCTTCCTTCCTATTTTAACATGGCTTGCAAATTTAAACATGCCCCATGATATAAAAATACCAGGTAGCAAATGCTAGGTAACAACTTTCAGCTGAAAGCTGATTTATCTACAAAGTATGCATATAAATTACTTCCTTGAACATTTTTTTGAATAACATTGTGAATAAATTGTTTGGAAATCAACATAAAATAAAAATACAGACAAATTAACCGACAGCACTCAAACAGTTTAACTTGTTCAGATTGAGTCAAAGAAGCCCAGAGCTAGACAGGACTTGAAGATAATTATCCAACTGGTTGTAGTAAGGAGTAAATGTTTACACTAAACATGCCTAAGCGGCGAGGATGATCAAACTAAAGCATGCTTGATCTTCCTTTTTTGTGTTTTATGGCATGCTATAATATGGCATAATCACTTATGACCATTTAAGCGTTGTAGGACCATATCGTATAAGACAAATTGCTTCAGCAAGGAAATAGTCTTATGCTGTAACTGAAGTCCCTTTCTTCTCTCATCCCATTTTTACACACTAGCCCTGTTCAATTGTGCACCAGCCATGAATACTGTACCTCAGTTCAGTGGAGCACACTGGCAAGCCCCGTCCTCCACACTGATTTGTTCTGTAACCCAGCCCCGCCCCGCCCTGTCCCTGGGTACAGCATTCGTCTGTACTTTAGAGGGAGATGTGTGAAAAGTGAATTCTAATGCAAGCTACAACTTTGTACATTCCAGTTTATCAATATTATTGTAATGAAATAACTCTGAATGAAAACTCCTATCAAATCAATTTCTACCCTTGACCCAAAAGTATATCTCACTATCAAGACATCAAGAAATCTAGTGTTGAATGGTTGGACATGAACCTAGCTTCCCTTAATTCACACCTTGTCTACAGTGATTAGGGTTAGGGTGATAATAGAGTGGTTGCCATGTTTATTTTCTTGCTACAGAATCATCATACAGGGCCACTGACATCACTCTGCAATCTGCGTCAGTATTTCTGTATTATATGTACTGTGGCACATCTAAAGCAATGAAAACTTCACAGATGATCTGACTAGGCAAAAGGTTAATAATATTCTGATGGGATGACCTTGCTGTTCTAAGGGTACTGTGAATGTTCTTCTGTGTAGAGGAAGCAGTTTACAATGAAGGATTTCCTCCCTTTGTATGCACATTCAACATTGTTTATCTTATTTTCCACTCCTATTTTCCATTAATGATCTTTCCTATTTTAATTTCTGATCTCTCATAGCATCTCAAGTTTTGATGTGTGCTCAGTACAATGAGTTTCCGACTCTAAGGTATGAGTACATTCTCCCTTCCCCATTGTAACTGGGCAATGTAACTTCCCCATTGTAACCCAGACAAGACAGCAGAAATATTGTAGTGAGGCCCCTCCCTTATAGCAATAGCACTCCCTTATGACAGCAGGTCTGGTGTAAAAAATGGAAGTTTTAGGAAACATCATGTCAGTGAAGTGGGGAAAGGGGATCCAAATCTCAGGTAATCATAGTTATCCTCTCACATCATTTCCGATTCATTTATTCGGAAAATAAATCTATTTGTGATAAGCTTGCTAACTTTGCTCCCTGGTACAAACAACCAGGTATCATATCTATTTATTTATATCAGAGAGATAATTATATCTTTGGAACCTTTGTTGAAAAGCGGTATATAAATAATATTTGTCATGTTCTTTTATCTAAATAGGATACATTATTTGGTTCTCTTGGCTTTCCCCCTCTCTTGATTGAACTTTTGGTTTCCCTTAGAATATCAATCTTATCCATGATGCTGAAAAGAACTTACAGACCACTGAACATCTCGAACGTCTTTCCTCGGGCCAGATTCAATTCTGGCTTGATCTATAAATATCCCTGCTTTTTTTTTTTTTTTTTTTTTTTTTTGGCCTTGGGTACCCTTCTTTTCTTTAATAAGAGAAAGATTATTTGTAAACTTTGACCCAGCTTCATAGTCAGTTCTTGCTCCCTGTTCCACAAAAATACTGTATGATATGGATGATTTTTTTCCTCCCAACCAGGTGTTGAGACCAAGCTATGTGCAGAAGCCGAGTTCTTCCGCATGAGGCTTGGAACAGAAAAGCAATGACTGGTAAGTGATGCATTCTTCAGTCTGGAAGTGCCCTGGTTTTGGAACATGACACCTGCACACCCTAGTAAATTCTAGATGAAGCTACTAAAATGTGTTTTGAATAGAGCTGCCCAGTACAAAAATTTCATGTGATCCTGAATACACTAGCTTGGGCTAGCAACTGGGACCATATTATACCACTATTAAAAGAACTTCCTTGGCTGCTGATTGTTTCCAGACTGAATTCAAGATGATGATTTTTACCTTTAACGTCCAAAATGCTCAGGATTCAGGGCACTTTAGAGCAGTGAACGTCACTATTTTCCAAGCAGGGGCTACTACAGCAAAAAACCAACCTCCAAACCTTCAATGACGCATAGCCACCATTGCACCAGGCGTGTGTGTGTGTGTGTGTGTGTGTGTGAGAGAGAGAGAGAGAGAGAGAGAACCCAGGCCACTATGCCCCAGGGGCTGCACCTGGCACCCCAGCCACACACCCATGTCTGACATCATCAGATGTAGGGGTGTGTGGCCACAAATGGGGCTGTGTGCCCTGTTTGCAAGTAAACTTCATCCAATGCCAAATTTGCAGCACAGCCCAGAGAGCTTTTTACTGCTTGAAAAGGCAGAGAGAGGTTGTTCCCGGCCAGGCTGGGAACTCAGCGCTGGCTGAAACCTCTCAAAAATGAGCAACACAGAATAAGTTTGGCTATTTGAAGCGAGGCCAGGAGCACTTTTTCTCCACTTGGAAAAGCAGATGGATGCATTCCCAGCCAGTGGGTTCTCCACTGGCTGGGAACTGAATGCTAGCTGGAGCATCCCAAAGATGGAGCTGTGCAGCTCCGTTGCTGAGAAGCTTCAGCCAGTGCTGGGTTCCCATCCTGGCTGGGAATGCATCCCTCTGCCTTTCCAAGCAGAGAAAAAGTGCTCCCAACCGCACTGCAAATATGGCGTGTGGCTCTGTTTCCAAGCATGGCCACGCCCCCTGCATCTGACATCAGGGGGTGTAGCTAGGGGGCCGCCGGCAGCGGCCTGAACCAGGGCCACCAGCGGCTTCCCTGCACCACCAGTGGCTTCCCTACACCACTGGTAAGAGTCTAGTGTGAGATACTTTCAGAGAGTGCTGTACTTTGCCCAGGATGGTGTGGCCCTTTAAGAGAAATTGAGCCCTCTTGAGCCCCAACACCATCTTGAATGGTGCACATGGAAAACTGGAAAGCACTGGGAGGGACTACACTTATTATTTATTTATTGAATGTATATACCGCCTTGCAGCGTTCATGCCTTCCAAGATGGTGCTGGAGCTACCATTTCTCTTAAAGGTCACCTCCAGTTCTGGGCAAAGTGCAACAGTATGCAATGGCAACAGTAGCTTTTGAGCAGTGCCAAGGGGCTGTGCAGAGTATTCAACTTTGGCTGAAGCTTCAGACAGGCCTAATAATCAATTAGTCAAGGAGCCATACTTAGGGTCAATGGGAGCCACCACTGGCTCCCAGAACTTACAATGAAGAACACTGCCTTAGAGAGTGCCCAATCTCCCATGTAGGCCTCCCCAGCTAATAAAGATATTTGGATGGAGCTTTGCATCCTGTCGTCATGGCTGAATGTGAGGTTGGTATCTACCAGAAGCAGGACCTTCTCAGTAATGGCAACTTGTTTATGGGCTGCCCTGTCCACAGGCCAGCTTACTGCTGGTCTTTCAAAAGCAGGTAGAGACCATTCTATATTATTGGTCTTTGGGAAATTTTATTCTTGTGTGATGTTCTTAGAGATTCAAATTGTTTAAAAGAATTGTGGAGTTGTTTTCAATAGAATGCTGCCTTAAGAACCTATTCTAGCAGAAAGATGGAATAAAACGATTTAAGCTAATTAAGAAAAATGAATGCATCCCTTTTGAACCTACTGCCCAATGGAAAAATCTCTCAGGGTAGGATTATCAGAGGTGTGTTTGTATATAGCAACCCTTCCCTTCCCTTCCATTCCAACCCAGTTCACTGCATCATAAGAAGCAGTCTAGCACCACTTGAAACAGGCTGTCTCTACTACCCTGCAATGGTGGCAAGTTTATATTTATATTTCTTTTTATTATCTATCTATCTATCTAAAAAACTTCTGTGGAAGAGTACACTAGAGGTTTTCCCCATTGCTCACCAGATTAAAACTGATGAGATGACCATATTTTGGGGTCCCTTTTTCTAAATCTAAAAATAAACCAATAAAAATTATGGTGGTGAACCATGACAATATTTCCTAGTATAAGGTTGTAGCAAGGCTTGGAATTTCTGACAGAAAATACTGTCAGGGATCTCATGCCGAAAACACATTCTCCTGGCTGCTAATTTCACTGCAGCAAGTCTGGTCAAGTATCGGTGAATCACACAAACATGTATTTACCTGAATTGTGCATAAATGTGTCAGTCTGAGCCTGGATCATTACTGTAGAGAGGCCACACAATAATCAAACCTGCATCTCTAAACAATGAGGCTGACTTGTTTCTGATTCATGCATCACACATTATTCAGTAGCTGCAGGCAGCTATTCAAGAGGCACTTTGTGTCCTTTTATGTGGAACTTGTGCCTCTTCCTTGACCTGTTCAATACAGTCAGCAAATTCATGCATCAAGTGGGTGACCATGGATTTTAGCTTGAGAGAGTATCCATGTCAACAAATTAGTCATGTCTAATGCTACACATTTCCATGACTAAGGGTTGGTTCATAGTGCACTTTTTACATGTTCTCATTTCCGTTTTACCCTGGCATTCAAAACTGGGCTCCCTTGAGAATATTACAGAACTTAGCATGCCAAAGAAAAGGCCCCTAAGCCTTTGCATAGTCAGATGGGTACATCTTAGAGAATTATATATATAGATGTATGTGTCACTGTCATATGCATGTAATGTTTTTCTCCCATGTGTTAACAGAGTCTGTGAGCTGCATCTTCTATATAAACATACATCTCACTTTGAATGTATGGCTGACATCTAAACTAATTAAGCATTGGTGCAGCGACACTGCAAGCTGTACAGGTGAGGGGCAATTTTCATCAGTCTCCCTTCCCTCTGGGCCAACCTTAGGGTCATGCAGCCCTCAGGGACATATTTTTGAGAGTTGCAGAGAGGGAATCAGAGAGCTTCAGAGGGAATGAGATCTACAAAAATTGCCCATTCCGCACAGCATGTGCAGTATCACTGCACCAGTGCTTTGTTAGTCTGCATGTCAGTCTATGTCTATAATACTGGAATTTTAAAACTGACATACCATGCAAGGGTATATCAGCGCAGTATCACTGTATGCATGCAAGTTGGGTAAGTGGTGTTACACAAGAGTAAGCTTATTATTTCCAATAGGCTTGCTCTTGTGTAACATTATTTGCACCATTTTTGCATTTGCAATGTTACTGGGCTGACATACCCTTGCACAGTATTTCAGTTAGTGTAATCAACTTGAATATGGAGTTGTGCAGTACGTCACTGAAGATTATTCAGAAGCTTCAGCGAGTGCTATATCACCCTTTAATGGTGATATATAATTAGGAAGACATTGTTGTAGAGAGTTCCAGCATTTACACTGAATTTCTGCATCATGGTTTTAATATGTTATCCGAGTTATCTTAGAGAACGCCTTCTTCTGCATGATCCCCACCGCACGTTAAGGTCATATGAGGAGGTCCGTCTCCAGTTACCACTGGTTCATCTGGTGGCAACTCAGAGGTGGGCCTTCTCTGTAGCTTCTCCCGGGCTGTGGAATGCACTCCCAGCAGAAATTCATAATCTTAATTCCTTACTGACCTTCAAGAGAGCCCTTAAAACCCATCTGTTTGGCCTGGCCTTTCAGGGTTTAAAATGATTGAAAATTTGTTTTAAATTATTTTAAATGGTTGCCCTGGGTCTCCAGGATTTTTTAGCTGCTGAATTGTTTAATCGGTTTTATTCTGTTTTTATAGTTTTAATTTTAACTGTTAACTGGTTTTTTAAAATTGTTTTTACCTTGTTGTAAACCACCCTGAGCCACTTTGGAAGGGTGGTATATAAATATAAATAGATAGATAGATAAAATTTATTTTATAAAGCCCTACATAGCTTGAGTACTATACAACTTTGATACTGCCTCCTTCTTTGTGTTCCAATACGATCTTTCCATTTATCTGGAATCTCTTACTTGGATGTCCTTTCCATATAGCAAATCTGAATTTTATTTTATGATATATAATCCATTTTTTGCCTTCTGGCTTCAGCAAAATAATTTAAAAAATAAAATTACAGGAGCACTAAAACTTTAAAAGACAGAGCATAGAAACTAACATCAAATAAGAGAACCCCATCTTAATTTATCACAGGGCACCCATCAACACAAGTGAGTCAATCTGAAGGTCAGGAGAGATGCAGACACACCTCTCGGCGGAAGGAATTCCACAGTGTGGGGGCTACCCACTGAGAAGGCCCTGCCTCACATGTTTATTGGCGAAACATCAACAGGTGTTGAGCAGAGCCTCCCCACAGGGATAATGGGCACATGTGAGCAGGCAGTCCTTAAGACAGGGGTAGGCAACCTTGATTCTCCAGCTGTTGTTGAACTACAACTTCAATCATCCCCAGCCACAATTTTTGTCTTTATTAGAAAAAGTATTAACACCTCAGGTAGAAAATTTTTACTTTTGCAATGATGCAGGCTAAACACGAGTTATGAGTTCAGTGGACTCAATTACCTCCAGTTCTGGTGAAAGTGGGGCATGCCTATTCTAACTGAAGCCCAAATTCATCTATGCTCTGTAAAAGGCTTTCTATTACATTTTGGTTACATTAGGTAAACAGTTCCCCTCCCTTATCTGCATTACCCAGCACAACATCCCTCCAGTGGTTGTTGCTGGTGGCTCCCTTACATTTCTTTTTAGGTCGTGAGTCCTTTTTGAACAGGGAACCACCTTATTTATTTCCGTACTAGACATTAAGCCCATTACATTAACGGGCGCTAGAAGAGTTGTGTAGAGAACAGTCTTTCTTCAAGGGCAAGGGACGTGGACCTCCTTGTGCTTGTTGCCTCAGGTTTAACGGGTTGCTACGCGGACATACGACACAGAGACGGTAACTACGCGTGCATGCAGTTGTGTGCATAGTTTCCGTTGGTGCGTCCGCGCGCGCCACGCATGCGCATAACACCTGCAAGAGACATGGACGCAGGTACCTTAGGGTTTTATTATATAGGATGTGAACCATTTTGAGAACTTTGGTTGAAAAATAGCATGTAACTATTTGTTGTTGCTGCTGCTGCTGCTGCGGTAGTATAAACCCATCAATATTCTAGACTACACCATGCATCCAACAAAATGAGCTCTAGTCCATGAGAGCTTAAAAGGTAAAGTTGTTCCCTCAAGCCAGTGTCGACTCCTGGCAACCACAGGGTCCTATGGTTTTCTTTGGTAGAATATAGAAGGGTTTTTAAATTGCCTCCTCCTGCACAGTGTGAAATGATGCCTTTCAGCACCATCCTATATCACTGCTGTCCGATATAGGTGTTTTCCATATTCTGAGAAATAAACCAGCGGGGATTCGAACCAGCTACCTCTTGCTTGCTAGGCAAATCATTTTCCTGCTGCGCCATTAGGTGGCTTCCATGAAAGCTTAGACTACAATATATCCAAGATGCTGCTGTGTGACTCTTTTATCTTTTTGCTATAACAGATTATTGCAGCTCTCCTTCTGGAATTTATCACAGGACAGCAAAGCAGAGCCTTACATGTTCCCAGATGGTGGATAATTGAGAATATTAGTAACCTGGACAACATGAGAAGCAGAATACAAACTGCACAGCAGAAGAGTTGAGTGGCAGGCTAGGCTGGGGTGGCAGAGAGAATGACCATCTAAGGTCAAACTTTGTATTTGGCCAACAGATAATAAACTGTGGCTTGTGGGGCAAGGATGTGGGTCCCCCAAATATAGTTTCCCACAGGGCCCTCATATCCTTCAATTTGTTGCTGTCTGAAAAAAAGATTCCTTCTCTTTCTCAATGAATGTCCATCCATTCTAAGCAATGCAAAGGTATTTAACAAATTGACCTTCAATTTGCCCTGTCTGAAAAGGGATTAAATGAATGCATTGCTAAGGTATTTAACATGCACTAGCCTTTAAGGCATATTTTCTTTTTCTGTGATGCTGCCACAAAAAAAAATTATATCTTATCTACTGTACATTGTGCAGTGATGGCAGTGCCCTTTTAGACATTCTTCCAACCGCCTGGGATCCATTCAGCAGCTCTCAAGTATGGCTGGGCAAATATTTAAATGACCAAAATACATTAAATTTTGGACCTCTCATATAATTAATATTTCACACAAATGGTACAAATTCCATATGAACGTCCCATGTGACTGGCCTGCACCCACAAGGTTCAGTCATTTAAATGTTCTCCCTGCCAGGGAAAATGATGTGGCTCCCATGTGCGGAGGGAGAGAAGGTCTAAAGGGAACATGATTGGAGGCAGAAAGTCTATTTCATTTAACATAGCAGAGACTAGCCTTGGGCCCCAGGCTATTCAGATTGTTGTGACATCTCCATTCCTACTATTGCTGCCCCTAATTTAGAGTAAAATCAGATCAAAAGCTCATTTACTGGAAGACAAAGGAAATTTTACTTAGCAGGGGGGAGAAATTAGATTTGCTTTCCTTTAGCATAAGTTGATGGATTGTTTGCCATGCAGGAAGAGTAGGTGGTTGCTTATGGCATCAAACTAATGTCCGTTTCTAATTTAAAACACCAAGATTTGTAAGGCCCATGCATTTACATACTTGCATAAACAAACAAAAATGTAGGGAAAGTGCTCACTGATCTGCAATAAAATTTGCAGCTCAGTTGGTGTGTTTATTAGGGATGTGCACGAAATACTTCAGGCACATCCCAGGGGGCAAGGAGGGGTCCCCTTAAGAGGAAGCAGGCAGGTCCTACCTGCCCCTCCTGTGAGCTTCTGCCGCCCCATCACTGCGCTGTACTCCATAAAGATCCACCGTGAAAGCAGCAGCCCGTGCTGCTATCTCCTTTAAGATGCCTGACACAGCGATGGGATGCTGCTCCCAGCATCTCTCATGCAGCATCAGCACGGAAATGGTACTTACACATGCACCGATACCATTTGCGTGCCAATGCTGTGTGAGGGATGCTGGGAGCAGCATCCCATCGCTGCGGCCGGCACCTTAAAGGAGACAGCAGCATGGGCTGCTGCTTTCACAGTGGATCTTTACAGAGTACAGCGCCATGATGGTGCGGCGGAGGCTCACAGGAAGGGCAGGTAGGACCTGCCTGCCTCCTCTTAAGGGGACCCCTCCCCACCCCCTGGAATGTGCCCGAAGTCTTTCATGCACATCCCTAATCAAGTGTTCCATTCATTTTCCTCTGGACTCACCCCCAAATGAATGCATTGTTTCTGCTGAATTGCAGCTCATCTAACATACACAGATTGCTGAAACCGCTAAACTACATCATCAGGAGATGTGGAGTAAAATGTTATCAATGCGTGCATGTCAGGGTCCCACCCTGATGCCCCTCTCAATTCTAGGGAAGTTATTTGTTTTTATCGTTCCATGACCGTTTAGTCTCTGTCAGGTTCTGGGAATTCATTCAGCTTTTACTTTCCCTTGCTACCACCATACAAATTCTTGTTACTTGCTCTTAGTACGCAATACCTTTGGCTGTGTAGCCTCGTGAGTACAGGATAGGCGTATATGTTCAGGATATAAAATGAAACAAAACTTGAGGTATAAAATAAAAACAAGAATAAGTTTATTATTTACAGATTAGAATAAAGAGCTCTGCAAAGCAGGGCACACAAGCTTCTTTACTAAGTTACTAAGTATGTCCGCTCTTCTGGATAAAATCTAACATATAGAGAGGTGAGATAACTGGGATAGAGATAATTACACTTGGGCTTATAAACTTAGTGAATTCTGAGCCAGCGTGATGTAGTGGTTAGAGTGCTGGCCTAGAACCGGGGAGACCCGAGTTCAAATCCCCATTCAGCCATGAAACTAGCTGGGTGACTCTGGGCCAGTCACTTCTCTCTCAGCCTAACCTACTTCACAAGCTTGTTGTGAAAGAGAAACTCAAGTATGTAGTACACTGCTCTGGGCTCCTTGGAGGAAGAGCGGGATATAAATGTAAAAAAACCAAACCAAACAAAACAAATTCCTCCAGACCTTCTTGTCTGTTATTAGGAGCTGCCCAGAACACTGCTGGTTCTCCAACCTCCACACATCCACCCTTCAGATTCCACACAACCCACTCCCCCAAACAATCTTTCCTCTTCAGAACTCACCAACCAATCTCTCAACCCTCAGCCCAACACACTTCCTACTCCCATGCAACAAAATCCAACTCTCTCTCTCTCTTCTGTCTCAACTGCCTTTTTTAAAATCCCTCCTCCTCTGAACCTTCTGTGCCTGGTTACTAGGGTAACCTACACACACTCACAAACACACTCACCAGCTCCTATATACATTCCACCACAGTGTATGACACCCAACTCTATATTTCTCCTGTAAGATTCTGGTGAGGCTGTGGAAGTGCTGAATTGCTGTCCGGAGCCGGTAATGGATTGGAGGGTGTGTCCCAGAGTGATGAGGAAGAGTAGCACCCATAATGGTGAAGGACTGACATTTACTGTCTCCTGCACTCTTCTGAACTCATTCCTGAAGCGATCACCTCCTCTGCCACATGGAAAGGCTGCCACTGGCAGTGACCCACATTTTAGACCATGGGTCCACCATAATAATTTCTGGTTAGATCTGTGCACTGAATCCTATGCATATTTACTCAGAAGTATGTCCCAATGAGTTCAGTAATAAGTATTCTTAAATAAGTGTACATAGGGTATTAGCAGCCTTAGATAACATATATAAGATATGTGCAGAGCATGCACTGAACACTTTGTGAAATTAAAAAGCCTCTGGATTGTAGCAGTTTATGCAGTATGATTTATTCAGAAGTATTACTTAATTTGAAACTAATCCCCAGATAAGTGTGTTTACGATGGGAACCTTAGTCCTGTATAAGGAATTAATTATGTTGTTGTTGTGGTTGTTAATTATTATTCTCTATTATCAATTGCTGGGACTTCATGTGCAAAACCATCCTCTATAATAATTCCCTAGAGTGTGCGCCCGTGCTGCCCGTGTCTTTTTCGGCAGTTCTGAGCATGCGATCTGCGCATGCTCAGAACTGCCGAAAAAGATACGGCCGCCCAGACACGGGCAGCCATGTTGCCTAAGATTAAGGGCCAAATCGGCCCATGTATCTGCCCCCACGGCCCCGCCCGCCCGCCCGCCCTCCCAGCTGTTTTTTTATCCAACCCCCCCCCCCGATTAAAGGCCAAATCAGCCCAGGCACTTGCCCCCGCGGCTTCCGCTGCCAACCGCCCACCCTCCCAGCTGCCGAGACCTCCTTACCCATAGCCCTGGACCACGTCCTTCGCTTGATCGCATTATCTATTTACAGAAGGAGAGAAGAGCTCGCATGCAGAGCTTCTCTCTCTTTAAAGCCTCTTCCCTAACTGGCGCTATGGACGCAAAGGACGCAATAGGCATCCTTTGCACCTAAAGCGCCAGTTCGGGAAGAGACTTTAAAGAGAGAGGAGCTCTACATGCGAGCTCTTCTCTCCTTCTGTAAATTGAAAATGCAATCAAGCAAAGGATGTGGACCAGGGCTGTGGAGGTCTTGGCAGCTGGGAGGGCGGGTGATCGGTCGGTGGCGGAAGCCGCGGGGGCAAGTGCCTGGGCCGATTTGGCCCTTAAACGTTGGGGGGGGGGGCCTGGATCACAAAGCAGCTGGGAGGGTGGGCGGCCGGTCAGCGGAGGGAGGGAAAATGGCGGCGGGGGGCCAGGAGCACCATTACTAGCGCCCGTTATTCAACGGGCCGAAATTCACTTGTCCTTTTATATATGGTTTCGTCATGTTCTAATCTTTTGACATAATAAAAAGCAGGGGAGGGGGATTAGAACCTTTACTTTGTTTCCCCAGTGAAGTTCTCCTGACTTCATCACTTTGTTCTTTTAGACGCCAGATAAAAGGTTCACCTAAGCCTTTTAAATTCAGGTTTTCAGATTTGATCTGATTTTTAACTAATTTTAAAATGAGTTTTTAAGCTGCTTTGTATTGTATTTTGTATTTTCTTTTCACCTTTTTTGTCTGTTATGATTTAATGTGATATGTGTTTTTATTGTATGTTTTAATCTTCTGTTGTGAGCTGCCCAGAAAACAATTTGTTATGGGGTCACTAACAAATAAAGATTATTATTATTTATTATTGTTGTTGTTGTAGCAAAAAGGGTCACAAAGCTGTTAGATGGAAAGTAGTTAGGTTTGTAAAGCTGATTCTAAAAATGATTCTCTACCTAAAATCAGGATTGTGTGGAATTGTACTTCTTTGACAACTACTGGTGTATGTGTGCATTTTAGGTATAGTATGAATTTGCTGTTTTGAACAGATGTTAAGATTCTAACTGTATGCATCATGTTTTGTTCACCAGTGTAATAATAATAAGCTTATTGACATGTAAAAATGTTAAATTGTATTTAAATTATAGTACTGTGTTTTTCCTTAGCTGCTATGTAACAGCATACCTATGCAAACTGAACTTCGGTATGGTGTCCCTCAGGGCTCTGTATTGTCTCCAGTGTTGTTTAACATCTACATGAAACCGCTGGGAGAGATCATCAGGAGATTTGGTGCAGGGTGTTATCAGTATGCTGATGACTCCCAAATCTATTTCTCCATGTCAACATCATCAGGAGAAGGCATATCCTCCCTGAATGCCTGCTTGGAAGCAGTAATGGGCTGGATGAGGGATAACAAGCTGAGACTGAATCCAGAAAAGACGGAGGTATTTTTTCAAATTCAAATTTATTATTACGATCAATGACCAAGAAAACGAGGAATAAAAACAATACAATACAGTAAAAATATACAAAACCAAAAGAATAAATTAGATAAAACTGAGTTACAAGGATGGCAAGGTCATGCACAGCTAAGTTTATTTCGACTCATTTTACATGCTGCAGCACAAAATCTTGCAATCCTCTCTGTAACCTCCACGTGGCGATCCATTAAAAAATAAGAAACATAATAATCATCAAAATAACCCGGTTTAGCGTTTAAAAGAGGTTCTATCCATATAGAGCAAATAGTCCTATAAAAGGCACTGTGTAAAAGGACGTGCGCTACTGACTCAACAACTCCAGTGCCACAAAGCATAACTGATTCCTTAGGGGAATTTCCTTAAACCTCCCTTCTAACACCGCAGAGGTAATGTGTTAAAGCGTGCCTATGCAAAAGCTCTTCTATTAGTTAGAGTAGTCAGGCCTATCAAGTATCCTGCTGGCTGGGGATAGTTCAAAAAGCTGTCTAAGGTGTTCTTTGCAGTAATCAAACTTAATTCTCTTTGTTTCTCCATATTGTCTGGTGGCTACTCAGGGAAAGGGCCTTCTCCATTGCTGCCCTGAGGCTTTGGAACACACTTCCTGCTGAAATAAGAGCCTCCCCATCTCTTACAACTTTTAAAAGGGCAGTTAAGATGCATTTGTTCACCCAGGCTTTTAATTAGATACTGTTTTAATTGTGTTTTAATAGTTTTAATTTTAGAATTTTAATTGTTGAAATGTTTTAATCTTTTATTGGTTTTTAATTCTCTTATAAACTGTCCAGAGAACTTGCATTTTGGGCAGTATAAAAATTTGTTAAATAAATAAAAATAATAAATAAATTTTTAATAAGAAATAAATGACTGAAAGGAGTATCTTTAGAAAAAAAAATTAAAGAAAAATATTTTATTGTAAAATTCTCTTTTTCCCCCTACACTGCCAGGATAAAGATAAAGACTAATGATGAAACAGATGCAGTTTTTACAGATTTGTTGAAGCACCCTGGAGAGACACTCAGGGCAAGTCAGTGCAGACACTGCTCTGACTTGCATTAACAGTATTGAACTAGATGAATGAAGTGTAGTTTCAGATGTTCTAAGTATATATATGCATATAATATTTTAAACTTTCACACAGTGAGGAATTTCAGCATATAAGTTCATTTGTGAAACTCCATCTTGTAGTGAATCCCACTTAAAGTTTTTTTAAAAAACCCAAACAAAACAGAGCATACCAGGATCTATAAATCTACCCAAAAAACCACAGAAAGATACAAGGAACAATATACAGGAAAACCTTAATATTTGCGGGGGTTCCATTCCAGGCTGCAGCCATGTATATGGAAACCACGAACATCGAGTAATTGATCCTACGGGATCGCGGGGGTTACTTTCCTGGTCAGCTGGAAATGGCAGAAAATCGGCCAAATTTCACGAAGGGGGGAGATTCTTCCCTTGCTCTGCTGCTCCCCAAGTTGTGCTGTGCCCCCAAATCAGCCCCAAATCAGCATTTTCTTGTTCTTTTTTTAAAAAACAAGGACAGAAGCCATTTTGTAGCCACATTGAAGAAAATGGCAGCCGGAAATGACCTCTCCGATCATTTCCAGCCACCTCCGAACCACGGATACGTGAAGTCAGCATGTTTTTCATTTTTTGCATATGCTGTGGTCGGGTGTCTTTTCCTGACCGTTGATATGAGAATCTATTGGTGTGAAATCCATGGATAATGAGGTCCACCTGTATATGAAACATTTAATACCTCATATGTCACTGTGAAGGAACAAGACCTAGACCTCTTGATTTTTGTAAATAAGCTTTTGTATTATAAATGAATTGTAAATTGTATTGTTACAATTTACAAACTGGCAGGATCAAGAGTTCATGCCTGCTGTAGCTTAGTTTCACTTTGAGAATATCAGTCTGACAGTTTGTTTTTGGGAATGGGAAGTTTTGAAAAATAGAGGGAAATTTGAGTTACACCGATTGGGTTGTTAAAAAAT